>NW_026068081.1:2689184-2715673 GCF_014885135.2 Alexandromys fortis
TCAAACTGTGAGCAGGATTTAATGGGAGAGAGTCTCTATTGAAAACTTTGATGCCATAACAGGTTCCATGGTAAAGAATGCACTTGGCCCTGGATGGTGAGCGTGCTGATATCTCTCCCCCACAAGAACCCCGCAGCTGCTCTTGGGAGCAAATTCTGATTAGCACAGCTCTAAGGGCGCCACTTCCCTGCTCTTCCTTCTACCTTGCGAGGATCCCGTTAGCTTGGCATTCAAAGCTCCCCGGGGTTTAACGCAAACCCGCCTTTCCCATAGTCTCCATCCTTCTTAAACGCGTATCTTGTCTGTGCCAACTAAGTGATTTTTTTTTTTTTTTGGATTGATCTTTTAAACTGCTTCTTTCAAACTGTGATTGCTTTCGCAGGTCCTTAACCTACCCGTGAATCCTCCCCGCAACTCGCAGCTTTTCCACGCGCGCCCTACCGTTCCTTTCCTTGTGATCCTCTGTCCTTCCAAGGCCCTGCAGCTGGACAATCTCATCCCCGGGACTCCTCTAAACTAGTTGCTGGGCTTGTTGAACTGTCAAGGGGAAATGTGGTTCCAGAGACAAATTGTGAGTGCCTGGAGCGATTGTAAACCGTCTGTTCTATCTGCCTGAAGCTGTCATTTTCAACCACCACCCCAATACCATTTTATTTAGGCCCAGGTTTAAAGGTTGGGATTGAATTGTGCACCCTCATCCCAAAGAAGAGGGACCCAGAGCCCATTTTCATAGTCAAGACCCACTTCTTTCTTTCTTTCTACTTTGCCCACTAGTTTAACCACTGCACCACCAGTCTCTTGGGGCTGTGGGAATGTGATCCGAACCTTTGTGCTTTTGAGAATGGGTTTCCCTCTGCCAGCTCGTCCCTCTGCTCTTCTCTTTCAACTTCTCCTCTCTGCTTTCCTCCACCCTATAATAAATTATTCCTTGTCCAAACAAAAGAAGCCAGGGGTGAAGGCATATTTCTGTCATCACAGACCTTGGCAGTCTGAGGTGACTGCAAGGGCCAGCCTCTGGGGTTCATGGGGAGGCTGGATTAGTCAGTGTTACATTGGATGGTATTGTAAGAAAAAAGAGGAGGAAGAGGAAGAGGAGGAGGAGGAGGAGGAGGAGGAGGAGGAGGAGGAGGAGGAGGAGGAGGAGGAGGAATCAGGGGAAGCCAGCAACAAAATAAGAAATAATTAAAGACTGGCATGGTGGTGCAGGTGCACTCTTGTAATCCCAACTTTTGGGAGGTGAAAGCAGAAGGGTCAGGAGTTCAAGGTCATCCTCAACTTCTCCGTGAGTTCGAGGTCAGCCTGGCCTACTGGTGGCCGTACCTCAAAAGAGAAAAAGAAAAAAACAAAGATTAAAAAAAAGTAAGTAAAGATAAAAAGAAAACTTCACAGGGTTCGTCTTCAAATCAGCAAGTGGAACCAGAGCGTTCCCCCGTTAAATCCCCGCGAGTTGAAGACTTCCATTTGCTCCCCAGGGTAGCCTTTCCCAGCGAACTGGGGGCGGGGGGGGGGCTCTCAGGCCGGATTTGAGTGACATAACAACTTTCGCCCCCCCGTCCCGCGTCTTGGTACGGCCCGTCCGGCGGAAGGTGTTCCACCCCCCCTCGCTTTCTCCTCAGGTTGGTTCAGCCCCCGTCTACTCAGGGGTGGTGCTTAGCCGGCGCCAGACCGACCCTCGGCTTCGGAGAGGCAGCGCTGTCCCTCTCGGCGCTCACCCGGCGGCTTCGGCTCCCACAGCTTCCTCAGGGAGCGCAGACCCTGGTTTATGCCCCAGCTCTGACCCCGCTAGAGACATGTCGACCCCGGCCCGGCGGCGCCTCATGAGGGACTTCAAGAGGTAACCCCCCAACCCCCGGCCGTCATGGAGAAGGCGGCTCGGGGGCTGCCGGCCGGGACACAGGGCGGATCCCGGAGCCGAGCGGCTCGGGGTGTGGTGATGGGGGGCCGGCGGCGAGTGGCGGCACTGAGGGGAGCCGCTGTGTGTTTCTGAAGGTTACAAGAGGACCCTCCGGCCGGAGTGAGCGGGGCTCCATCAGAGAACAACATAATGGTTTGGAACGCGGTCATTTTTGGGTGAGTCTGCGTCCCGGCCGCTGCTGAGGGCTGAGGGACCAGCGTCGGCCCCCTCGAAGAGCGGCGGAGGGGGGATGGGGGGGACAGGGGAAGGGAGTCGGGGTTGTTGGGGCCTAGGCGCCTCCCCGGAGCCTCTGCCTCGATTAGCTCCCTTCCCCGCCGCCGCCGGGGGGGGGGGGGGGGGGCGGATCTCTGTGAGTTCGAGGCCAGCCTGGTCAACAGAGGGAGCATTTGGGGTTCTAGGGGGGCGGGGTGGGGAGTGGTGGCGGCCGAGGCGGCGGCGGCCTGCGTTGCCTCCCGAACCCCGAGCGGCGCGCGAGGTGGCTTTTCGGGGTGCAGCCGGGAGGCAGGGACGCGAGCCCTTGACAGAGCCGCCGCCGCCTCCGCCGCCCCCGCAGCCCCGGGAGGAAGGGGAGCCTCTTGGCGGCCGCTGACTGGCGCTTGTTTGTTTTTCTTTCTCTGTGTTGCAGGCCCGAAGGGACCCCATTTGAGGATGGTAAGAGAGTTTCTCGCCCCACCTTTTAGGAGCCTACCCCGCCGGAGGGGGGAGGGGGGTCCCCTGTCATCAGCAACCGCTCCCCTCACCTCCCCCCCCTGCTTAACGACCCAGTCCTGCTCTGCTCTGCCTCGCCCCCTCTGCCTGCTAAAAAGGTCTGAGTGGAATCCAGTGTGTGGCGGCTCCAGGCGAGGCTTGTGCTTCCCCGGAACCGCACCGCAACCGTCGGGCCGGTTGAGACCTTCCAACTGGGTAAAAGTCGCTCCGTGAGAGCTGTGCCCCAGCGCGGGGGGTTGGAGCGGCGAGCCTGCCTGCTGAACCCCCACCCAGGTCAGGGAGCAGGAAGCCCGTCCACCAGAGACCATCTGCTCCCGTGTCCGCTCCCTGTCTGCTCCCTCGCAAGGGCAAGGATGGTGCTCAGCCGCGCTTAGTGTGCGCTTTCCGCTTAGTGTGCGCTTTCCGGGGGGCTGAATGGGTGCGGGGTCCTCTGAGGCGCAATTGCCTGCCTTTTCCACTCTGACATGGGAGGCTCACGGGCCCCGCTCCCTTACAGGTGCTCAGAAACGCCTCCTTTCAGTGTAAGATTGTTCCTTGGTTTTAAATTCATTTACAGGCGGGGTTTTCCTTAGGGTCCTCTGGTCAGGAATCTGACAGCAGCTTCAGAAGTGAGGTTTGCCTTACGTCCAGCCTACCTGAATACTGAGTTTGTAGCAAGAGGTGTATAACTTAAGCAATTTAGGTCTGACTTTTAAGCACACATACTAACTGCCCTTCAACACCTTTGTTTTTGAATGTTGCCGTGGTGCCCTATGCCTTTAATTCCTGCATCTGGAAGGCAGAGGAGGTAGAGGCAGGTAGATCTCTGTCAACCCGAGACTAGTCTAGCTTACATAGACTCAGGCCAGCCAGGGGTACATAATGAAACCTTGTCTCAAAAAAGAAAGCAATAAAGAAAATAAGCCTTTCTGTTTGGCATAGTTAGATTGCTGTGCAGTTGAAATACTATAACAAGTTCTTGAAAACGCTTCACTTACTCCACTCCCATTGGTCATCTCTTGAATGTCTGCCTATACCACAATATCTCAATCATAATTGACAGTGATAGAGTTTTATAGGCAGACGTGTGTGTGTGTGTGTGTGTGTGTGTGTGTGTGTGTGTGGTGTTTTGGGTCTTTTAAGGTTTAAGTCATTTAAAGAATGATTAAAACTATTAGAATTCACGAAATTCTTTAGTGTTTGGGGTGCTTAATCTTTCTGTAATTTTTTTCCTCAATGACTTATCTTTCTTTAGTTTAAAGTTTAAAGGTGACAACAAAAACATTCATTTTTTTTCCAAGACTGAGTTTCTCTACATAGTCCTGGCTGTCCTGGAACTCTCTGTAGACCAGGCTGGCCTCGAACTCAGAGATCCACCTGCCTCTTCCTCCCGAGTGCTGGGGCAAAAGGTGTGTACTACCATTGCCTGGCCCAATCCATTTCTAAAACTACTTCATATATACGTTGCTGAGTCAGAAAACTTACTGTGAAGTAAGTTAAGATCAGCCATTCTCTAATTTGTCTCAAATACTCAGATACCCTTCAAAAACTGTGGCTAGTCAACCAGAATACTTTAGCTTTCTCTCTACCTCACTGACGAGATAACTGCTGTTGCTGTTCCATGCTGCACTAAAAAGAAAGAAATGATGCAGGAGAGAGTGATTCTAGGGCACACTACTTTGGTGAATTTAATATAAGGGCTAGCCAGGCTTCTCTACTAGACTGGTATTATTTTGTTTGTTTGCTTGTTGTTTTGAGAAAAGGTTTCTCTGTGTAACTCTGGCATCTTGGAACTGTAGACCAGGCTGGCCTCGAACTCACAGAATGCTGGGATCAAATGCTGTGCCACCACCACCTGACTGGTGCTACTTCTTTATATGTAAGCTTTATGTGTAGACCAGTGGTTCTCAACCTTCCTAATGCTTCGAGCCTTTAATACAGTTAGTTCCTCATGTAGTAGTGACCCCAACCATAAAATTATTTTTATTGCTACTTTGTAACTTTTTGCTGTTATGAATTATAATGTAAATATCTGTATTTTCTGATGCTCTTAGGTGACCCCTGTGAAAGGGTCATTTGATTCCCTCCAAAATGGGCCATGACCCACAGGTTGAGAACCAGTGGTGTAGTGGGATTTATTTTCATTGCCTCCCCTCATTTTCCTCAGACTATTTTATCCTAGGCACAGCTTATTAATAGCACATCATTTTGCTAGAGGCAGGCTACTTCAAATTTAAAGGGTGCTCCTGATGTTTAAAGTAGTGTAAATTGAAAAGATACTGTGGAATCCATTATCTACCTTGACTGCTGCCTTTGACATTACTGCCTTTGTTTTTGATGGTGTACAACTGTCTGTAACTTGGCATTGCTGAAAGGAGTTAAGCTAAAAGACAGTGCCCATCTCTGACTCTGTTGAACACTTTAGGATATATGCATGCTTCTTCTGGTGTTTAGAATTCTGACTGGCGAAAACAAATTCTGACCATTTTTTTATTACTCTTAATTACATTTGGAGACTTTATAACTAGGGAAGAGATTCAATAGAGATAAGTGACAGCTGATTTGCTGTGTCCAATGTGTTTTCAAATTAAAAGCCCTCACACAACTCTTGTTTATTCCTTGATAGAGGTTTCTGAATCAGGTCCTAGTTAAAAAGAGGAAATTCTGAGAAAAGGAATTTTTAAAGGCAGTTTTCTTTAGCTTCACATATTTAAGAAGAGATGAATATGTTCTGGAAACTTATTCTACCAGAATATTGTTAAGGAAAACTTTGTTGAAATATCTTTATATATAAGCTAAATACAAAAGTTATGGGATATATTCTTTATCAGGTCCAAAATTATTGAGATAATTGCAGTTGCTTTTTAACGTTTATGTGACCTTAAGAATTTGAGTGTGTATATCGTTTTAAAATAGGTATCTCTTTTTTTTGAGATGGGGTTTCTCTATGTAATAGCCTTAGCTATCCTGGAACTCACTTTGTAGACCAAGCTGGCCTCCAACTCACAGAGATCCACCTGCCTCTGCCTCCTGAGTGCTGAGATTAAAGGTGTGCACCACCACTGCCTGACTAAAAGGTATCTCTTAAAGTCCACTAAGAGTAATAAAGAATTTTCTTTTAGTCATCATCAAAAAGATTTTAAGTACATGTAATTTTCCTCCAGGCTCCTAAGTTAGTAGTCAAATGACAAGAAACGAGCAGAAAAGTTTTTAGACAATAGCATTTGCTTTTTTCTTTATTCCCTCCCTCCCTCTCTCCTTCTTTCCTTCCGTCTTCCCCCTCCCCCATATGTAATTTGCTTTTTGTTTTGTCTTGTTTGTTGTTTTTTGAGACAGGGTCTCAAATATATCACCTTAAATTAAATATATGATTGAGGATGACCAGAGGAACCTAAGAAGTTCCTGATTCTCTTGCCTCCCTCTCCCAGGTGCTAGGATTAGAGGTGTTTGTGCCACATAGGCCATCAGGCCTGACTCTTTGAATTTTCAAAAACATTGAATCTGTTATGTAATTCAACCATGTCAGTCTTTATTGTGAAATACTAGACATTTAACACATATATTTTTTTCTGGCCTCCATGTTTATTTGTGTTGGTACTTAAAAATGGTTTGGCCTCTTCAGAAAGATGAAAAAAATCAGAAAAATCAGTGAAGATTGTATACAGTGATGAGGTCTAATCTTTCATTATGTTGAAGGCCTAGCCTTCTGAAGGTGAGCTCTGGTGTGAAATTGTTTAATAGCCTATGATTTTTTTTCATTGCATTAAATTTGTTTACATCTCATGAATTGCAATTGAGGGTTCCACTGAAGAGGCTCTGCTTATTTAATGTAATTGAAAGGAATGTTGCCTTTTAAATGTATACATTGTATAAGATTTGGGTAAGTCAATTTATGAATCAAGTTAACATAAATAAGTTGTTTCACTTATAAAGGTATCTAAAGCTTTTACAAAGATTGGATTCACTGCCTCTTGTTCTTCTTTCAGACCACAGTTAGGCTTTCAGACCACAGTTAGGCTGAAGGCTCTAGCCAAGGAATTTGAACCGGCTGCATATATAATCAACCTATGAATATATGTGTTTGCTCTGTGACAGGAAATTAGTGCTACTTAATAATTGAATTTACTTATGTGTTTCTGACTGGTAGTAAAGTTCAGAGTTTGGATTTTTCTCTCATTCAGCCAGGTCTAGATATGTGAGGCAGAATTACAGGTAAAGTAATTGTTATACACATTTGCTACATTTAAGCCTCACAACAGTGTTGCAGTAGATACTATTAGCCTTCTTTTGCACATGAAAAACTTGGTTTAGTCAAATACAGCACCAACAATATATGTATGTGTTTTATCATATGTCTGTGTAGCATGTGTGTGCCTATTGCCCTTAAAGGCTAGAAAATGACATGGGATCTCCTGAGCTTTCATGTGTGTGTTGGGAACCTAGCCCTGAGCTTGTTCTCTTAAACCCATTGTGCTGTTTCTTTCCTGCCTTTGGGTATCACACTTAATGATGGTTTAGTTTAGTTCAGGGTAGCTGGGGTCTCTGTGTGCTATTTAGCCAGTCCAGTTTTGCCTGGTGGTGGTGGCGCATACCTTTAATCCCAGCAATCCAGGCAGAGGCAGATGAGTCTATGAGTTCAAGGCCAGCCTGGTCTGTTTAGGGAGTTCAGGGCAGCCAGGACTACACAGAGAGACCCTTTCTCAAACAATAAGAACCTAAAGGAAATTTATAAGCATGAAGTATGCCTATTCCTTACTGTTTTGTTCCCCCTTAAGCTTCTTTATATAGTATCTACATATGGCCTTCAAAAAGAAAACAGTTTCCAGAGTGACAGTAGTTTGGGGAATGTACTTTTTTAGGGGTTTTTGAGACAGGGTTTCTCTGTAGCTTTAGAGCCTGTGCTGGAACTCACTCTGTAGACCAGGCTGGCCTCGAACTCACAGATCCACCTGTCTCTGCCTCTAGAGCCCTGAGATTAAAGGCATGCACTACCACCGCCCAGCTGGGGAATGTACTTTTGCAATTACATTTTATTTACTTCTATTTTTATGGTGCTGTGGATGTAACCAAGGGCCTGGACTGAGCTAAACAAAATGCTCTTATTGAGCTACACGCTCAGTGTCATATTTCCACTTAAAAAAGCAATTCCTTCCTTCCTTCCTTCCTTCCTTCCTTCCTTCCTTCCTTCCTTCCTTCCTTCCTTCCTTGCCCCTCTCCCTCCCTCCCTCCCTCCCTCCCTCCCTCCCTCCCTCCCTCCCTCCCTCCCTCCCTCCCTCCCTCCCTCCCTCCCGTGTATGAGGACTTTGTAGCATTTTTCTTTTTAAATTTAGTTTTTGTATGGTTGTGGGTACACATGTGGAAATCACAGGACAACTTGGTAGAAGTCACTTCTCTCACCTCATGCATTCTGGTAATCAAACACAAGTTGTCAGGCTTAGTGGCAAATGCCATTACCTATTTAGCCATCTTGCCAAGCCCCCATATTGTATTTTAAATTATTCTAGAATTTTGTGACACATTCATAGCAAGATCAGGTTGGTAGTAGAAAATCAAATTTTTGATATTGTTATGTGTCAGATATAGCAGTAGAAAGATAGTATTCTCTTTTCTTAAGTAGGAATAAAGCTATTAATGACAGTCAACAGGAAATACATTGCTAGTTCTAAAGGAATTAATAGTTAAGTTATACTCTAAAGTGTAGGCTACTTTTGTTATTCTCTCCACTAGTGTGAATGATTGCATTGATATTTTAGTGGAGTATTTTGAGTCAAACGTGAGGGTTTTGATAGGCACTGCAAAGTTTGTTCTGGCTTAAATTCAATTAAATTTTCATTATAATCATTATTACATGAAAAGAAACCAATGAACATTTTTCTGTGTTCCATTTTATTTGTTAATTATGGATTTGCATTTCTAGCAATGCTTTTGGAACCTTTTTGTCCTAGTATACTAGGGACTACTAGAGAAATTTAAGGTAATGCCTGATTGCCATAGGCCTTTGAGGCTTTGCGGGGGTTCTGGAGGTTAAAACTAGGGCCCCCTGTATAGTAGGCAAGTGCTCTCGTACTAAACTGTATCTCTAATCCTAAGTTCTTTTTAGTCTAAAGGAGGAAGGTCAAATTTGGGGCTCAGTACCTTATCATTTGAAGGATATGTTCAAAGTGCATAGTGACTATCATACAGCAAACAGCAATTTTGTTTATGGTGACTGTCTTTTAATTTTGGAGAATAATGGGAAAATAGCTAAAACACCTTTCGGTGGTGGTTCTTAGAATAGTTCCTTGAGATGTGTTTCTTAACTAGTCTCTTCTCTATACTATATCCCTGTCCTTATGTTATTTCACTTAATGATTAAAAATATTCAAAAAGCATTAAAAACAAAGTACATGTGAAAAAAAGTGATAAATAAGATTTCCTATTCCCCCTTTTTTAACTACAGGAACATTTAAACTTACAATTGAATTTACTGAAGAATATCCGAATAAGCCACCTACTGTTAGATTTGTCTCTAAGATGTTCCATCCTAATGGCAAGTATTTTATTTTATTCTTTTTTTTTTTTTTGAGACAGGGTTTTCTCTGTGTAGCCCTGGCTGTCCTGGAACTCACTCTGTAGACCAGGCTGGCCTCAAACTCACAGAAATCCACCTGCCTCTGCTTCCTAAGTGATGGGATTAAAGATGTGCACTACCAGTGCCTGTTTTTTGTTTGTTTGTTTTGTTGTTTTGTTTTTTATGGCAGATATTTTAAACATGTTCTTGTAAGGTCCTACAATGCTTTTTACGGTGGTAATTCCAAATGCTGTTGCTTATGTGAAGTACAAGTATTTTGCTGTCTCTGGAAATTGGAATTCATGTTCTTTTACTGTATTGATCTATAGTCCTAGAAATGCAAGAGGATGGTACCATCCTTTGCTTGGAGACTTAACAGTTTGCTGGCTTTATAATCTTTGTTATTTACTTACTAAACAAAAATAAGAATGCTTTGGGGGGCAGGGGCTCCTGTTTAATGATAGGCCAAATTACGGTAACCGTGTATTTTGTAATTCTCTTCACTAGCACTCAGAAAGGTATTTTTCAACTTCAGGTGCAAATCAGAATTACTATGAAACATTTTCAATACTCAGACCCACCAAACACCAGAGTCTGTTAAAGGATCTGACACTGTTTGTTGGAAAAGTGCTGCTACTTGTCTACAGGATTGTCTTTTACTTTTTTTCTAATAATATTTTTTCATGGTGTTAAGACTTTATGCCAAAATAAAACTTTGTGAATGTTAAGCTGCTACAAATAGGATATATAATTTTCAGATTTGATGGGCTGAACTTCCCACAATTCTATGGAAGATAACCTGCTAGGAAATATGTGTGACATTCTGAACAGGATAGTTTCTTCAGAATAAGCACTGCCCTCCAGTTTTATACCATGTTATTTTCTGATTACTTTATTTCCCTAGTAATGATTATGACACCTTTTTAGACAGTTAACTAGAAAACTTTAAACTCCAAAAGCATTCTTGAGCATTTTTGTCTTGAATATGCTTAAACTTTAGTAGTCTTATGTTTAACATACCTACTTCTGTGTTCTTAGTCTACGCAGATGGTAGTATATGTCTGGATATACTTCAGAACCGTTGGAGTCCAACTTATGATGTGTCTTCCATTTTAACATCCATACAGGTGATTTTTTTTCCTTTAATGTGATTATAATCTTTGATGCTTTTACATTAGTGATTATTTTGACCTTTTAAATTTTGGGATCAAGATTATTGTATAAGGGAGCAGACCATTAAAATACAAGTCTTCAGGAAATATGTGTATGTGCATGTGTATTTGCCTGAACTAGTTGCAGTTACTTTAAGTTAGTATGTGGAAGATGGAAAAATTAACTATTATTTGGGACAGTCATTGATAAAATAGCTGCTCTCAACAATTTGTCTTGTTGCATTAGGGAACTGATATTTCTCTTTTCTCTGTAGTCTCTATTGGATGAACCTAATCCCAATAGTCCAGCCAACAGCCAGGCTGCCCAGCTGTACCAGGAGAACAAGCGGGAATATGAAAAGCGTGTTTCTGCAATAGTAGAACAAAGCTGGCGTGACTGTTGACTCAGGGTAGAACAAACGAAGAGGCTGGCCATAAGAAAAATGTATATTGATGAATTCATCTGCTTCCTATTCCTAATTCATTACATTTACTTTATTAAAAACAAAATAGCTGTTGTGCTGTTTCTGTCTTCCCTTGCCAAGTTTTTCTTCCCCTTTCTGTCCTCCTGTGGAGCATCAGAGATTCCATTTGAAGTCCAATGTACTGTACCTGGGTTACTTGCAAACATTACTACTGCATATGTCCCTTTGTTGTATCTCATTTCCATCCTCCAGCCTCTAAGCAGTTATCAGGTTACTGTACTTTTTATACTAAGCTTTTAAGAGAAACTGTTGTGTATACCCGTGACCAGGATGTTATTTGTAACTAAATGATTGCTGCTGTGTTTCATCCTGGCCAGTTTTCCTTGTGTTCAATTTGGCAAAGAATGTATTTAGGATATGACCTAAAGAAAACAGGAATGCATCATGTAAACATCTTAAAGGGGAAGGAAAACGGAAAGATTCTATACTCATTGTAAAGCAATATGAATTACAAGATGGCACTATTGGTAGCAAGGACTAAAGGACCTAGCTAACAAATGGAAGCAACTTTAATAACTGACACAGTCCACTTTTTGTAAGATAATCATTGTGCAAATGCATTCATTATGTTTCAGAAACCGGGCCTTTGGAGCTTTGTGCTTTTTAAAGAGGTGTGAGAACAGGACTAGAAGCTATTGTTTTTAAGTTGGGAACCAGAAGATCCTCAAATCTTTTTAAAGGAACAGTATTGCCCTAAATAAACTTTTCTTTTTATGACTCAAGGAAGTGAGCCTATCTCTTGCAAACTTTTCTCATTTAAATCCTGAGTTATTGCTGCATGCTTTCAGTGTTTTGAGAACGTTATTGCCCATATCTGCAATTTTCCTTTGGATATTTACACTTTTAAATATACAGTATGGGGCAAGGCTTGTAAATGTTTTGTCTAATATATTTTAATTGTTAATCTTTTATGCATTTATAGCACTTCTAACTTTGCACAAGTAACCCATGTAAAAACTGTACATTTTCAAAAGTTGTAAATAAAAAATAACCTTAAAATTTAGTTCACACTTTTATTAACTTTTTTTTAGGGATATCCTATCTACTTATCTTCCCTTTTAAAAATAAGTACAACAAAAGCAAAATGCTTTCTGGAAATAGACAGCCAGTACTATTAGCAAACCTTTTTTTAACTTTTCAGTCACAGAGTTAATGCTTTTCAAACATTTTAACATAAATTCAGTGTACATTATAGGCAATGAACAAAGAATGAAATGATGATAGGTTTTCTTACTAGTATGCTCAGTGACTAAGCTCTAACTTGTTTATCTTGACAATCCACCTCTTAAAAAACCTCTAGCTTAGTGGGACATGTTTATAATAGGCCTAATTCCAGCATCTGAGAGGCAGAGGCAGATGGATCTCTTGACTTTGAATGCAACTTGGTGTACAGAGCAAGTTTCAGGCGAGGCAGTTACATAATGAAACTCCACCTCAAAGAAAATAATAGGGAGGTAGGGGACAGATGGAGAGACAGCTCAGTTAAGAATGCTTGCTCTTTTTCCAGAGGATCCTGTTTCAGTTCCCAGGACCCACACTGGGTTGCTCAAAACTGTTGTAACTCCTGTACTTAGGGAAATCCGATGCCCTCTTCAGGCCTCCATGAGTACTGCACTCAAGATGGTGCACAAAGATACACCCAGGCAGGCATACAACACACGCATAAAATGCTTAAATTCTGTGTAAGTTTGTGAGGGTAGGTATCCTCTGACATCACGTTGAAATGCAAGTGAGCTCTTCTCTGAGGAGCAACTAGTCTCATTTTAAAGAGAAAATGACAGTAACATGCTGTGTCTTATTAGTAGTTGGAAGGAAAAGATGCATGCACCTCAGTCATCTTTGAAGGGTACTTAGACCTCACTGTGGGGGAGTTCAATCTGCCATGTAAATTGCATTGTTCCACTTAGGACTAACGTCCTCAAATACACTTAATATTTCCCTTTCAAGTCCATTTCTGTTTCAAAGTGAACCCCATTAATTTTTTTATTTGGTGTTTGAATTAACTTTTTTCACCCTGTTTTGGCTGGGCACCTTAAATATGGATAATACTGCTATTTGAAACATTTAGCATGAGACTGGGAACAGGCTGATTTAGTAATATTTTATTTTGTACATCTCCTGAGAAACACCATCATCAATTTCTCATGGGATAATCCTTTTACAACCTTAAGAACGAAGCTGACATAGACATAGCCAAAGCTACCTAGACACTCATTGGAACATTTTATACAAATTACCCTTTTTTCTTCTTTACAATTTTTAACAAAGCCTTCCTTGTCCACATGTAATTACAAGAAAGTTAAAACATATTTTCAAGGTGCCTTTCTGAGACTCAAACTTTCAATTTTGTACCTGCTTATGTGGGGAAGGGGGTATGCTGAAGAACCAAAGCTGTAATTAGAGTCCTTTATTTAGGACCCGCTGCAAGGGTTACTCATAGCAAAGTAAACACACTGAATACTACTAAAAAATGCACCCAGTGGGGTGATATTTCCACTCACTTTTGCGATGGGGGGGGGGGGTAGGTGTTAAAGAGTGGCTCTGTGAGCACAAGCACATATGCATATACAGTTTTCAGGTTACATTTAATACAAATAAGACTTGGAAGCACTCATAGTCTGTCAAGTTTTATAGCAAAGTTCCTGAGCTAAAAATGACTTCTATTTCTAAGAGAAGGAAAATGCAAGGACCAAATAAAAGGAAAACTGGAAACTGGAACAGCAAGGTTGTCAGCAGCTTATTCCTGTCAACCTGATTTTTCCACATCAATACTAAAGCTGCTCTATCTACCAAGTTATCCGGTCCACCAAAATCAGGAACCCAATTCCTATATACTTAACCCAATTATCACAGAGCCTCAAGTGTAACTAATCTGTTCCATTAGGCTTTTATAAACAAATCTGATTTCATACCACTCCTCCAAGGCAACAAAAATCATCTTGGAGTAAAACATAAAGAGACAAGCAAACCAAGTTTTCACATCTCATACTCTCTAAAAACCATCTCTTGTCATCCAGAAAAACCAAAGACACAGTGTTCTAACTACCTGAACCATAACTTTCCAAGATGGGAGTGAATTTTGCAGGTAAAAAAATAGTTATAATCACAAAATCTATGAAAGTTCTACCCTAGTTCTGTTTCTACTAAAGTATTACACACCAAAATAAAATGTACATCTCTTCTACCAAACGAATAAAGTATATACACTATGGAAAAGAGTGCAAAGCAGATGCTGTCCTGTGCTAGCCAATGCAGGTGCGTGGAAGGAAAGAGGTCCATATATAAAAGGTAATCTATATTTTTAAATACACATTTTACTCTATCTGCTTAGTATAAAGTAGAAAAAGGAGTAGGAAAGCAAAATGGAATTTACTATGCATTGTGGTGTGGACCAGTTACAAACCAAACATGAACCCTGCATATGGGGGTTGAAGAGCTGGCTTAGAGGTTAAGAGCACACACTGTTCTTCCAGAGGACCAGAGTTCAGTTCCCAGCACCCATGGCAGGAGGCTGACAAGTGCCTATATTGTCAGCCCCATCTGACACCTGTCCTCCATGGGCATATGCATTCACATGCATATAACTCCCTCCCACACACATTATAAAAAAATAAATCTTTTTTCAAAGGACACTACAAACAACCTAGGAGTCCTTACCATCACTTCTCTGGAGTTAACTATCAATATTGTAATATTCATTTCTTTTATTGCTAGGTATTACTTGATTCATTGAGATACAATAAAACCACATAAAAGTAAACAGCCAAAGATTTGATAAGTCAGAATGCTGGCATACAAGAAAACAAAACCACAAAGCAAACAAAAACCAGGACGAGTGACAGATTCTTCTCCTATTTGCTAAATCATTACATTTATCCATGTGTGCTGTGACTGAACTATTCTGTGCAACCATCACTTCCTTTGTCCAAAGACCCAAAGTGTTGCTACTAGGTTGCTCTCCAGAAAGAAGCACACCACCATTTTGAGGAAGCATACACTAACTCTTTTATTTTTATACATTTTTACATTCCAGAAATAAGCGAAAATAGCAGTTTTAAGTATGTTACAAAGTTGGCTTTGGGGCATAATAAGCTGTTTGAGAGAGGGACCAGCCAACTGACCTTTTCATCAAAGCACCAATGTACCAATCTTCAGTCTTTTACCAGGCCCTACCACAGCTGTGGTTGCCTTGGATGTGACGCACAGACCGTGTGAAAGCTACAATGGAGAGTTGCTCTGAGTCTCTCTGCAAGGCACCAAGAACAAACAATTCAAGCTTCCTTTCTTCTGATTGAATCAAGGCTTTTTGGAAACTTTGTGACATCTCTCTCAAGTAGTGCTCTCTCAGCAGGAAGACTAGAATTTGTTAAAAGTCATATAGCACAAGATACAGTAAATCACTTCCAATATCCTGGAAATCACAGGGTAGAAGTTATAAATAAACAAACACTAAAATTACTTTTAAGAAAGTTTTACATCATTTAGTTGATAAAGACATTTACATGTACAGCACAATTTATTGTTAAACGTTCTATAATTGGCTTCACACAAAGATGAAAATTGCTAGTACAAATTGACCTGACATTTTAAGTAAATCTGGAATTAGCTGTAGCTTAGAGTCAGCATTTACTTTACATGTTGTTACAGATTGCTGTGCTATGCCCTTTATAATGTGAATTATTTTCCTCAGGGTGAAATTGCACTTAGATGGGTGTTTTTGCTTGTACAAACTACTAAAATCTGAGGGACGGGGCAATGTGAAAGACACAAACAGTAACTGCACAATATCATCTGCTGGGGTAAGCTAATACGAGTGGACAGAATTCGCCAAGTTCCAAACCTAATAAAGCACTACATGAAACAAACAAGGTGAAACATCTTAAGAATGAATATTCTTCAACCAGATTATGTAGTTTTTTTTTTTTTTAAATTTGATCTGCCTCACATGGTATTTACAAGATAACTTAGTAAAAACTTAATTTGCTTGGGGCATGACAAGCTCATAATGCCCCACTTGGCCTTCCTGTTTGAGTTGATCTAGGAGGTCTTCCTTCCGCCGTTTTCTACCTACCACCAGGTACCTATCATGGCCCACCCCATGAGACTTACTCTTCAGGCCATACTTCTGAGCAATCTGATGTATTTGCTTCCGTTCGTCATTAGTCAGCTCTGTGGAGAAGGTCAAATCTGAGTGGCTCTCAGAGCGGGCATAGTTTCTGATGATCTGTTCTATATCTCTCTTAGCGATTTTATTGACCCTCTCTACATCTAGTCCAAGTCCTTCTCGCTTGTGCTGCTCTTTGACTGAGATAGGCTCCCTTATGCCATCACCAGATTTACCCAAGCCACCACCCGTCCAACCCATTTTTCGCAGCAGTTGATTTCCTATGTTATCTTCTTTGATTTGCTGTTTGTAAGCTTCTTCTGCTGAGCGGCCCTGAATTTCGTTTCTTGAAATCACATCTTCAACAGTCCCTTTCTTCAGGTTGTTAATGACAGTTGGCTGGGTCTTTTTGAGGGTTTTCACAGCTTCTCCAGCAGCTTCATATTTGACACTTTTCTTCACCCCAATTGCTTCTGCAATGACTTCACTTTCCAGAATCACCTTGCATTTCCAGCGGAGGCCTGTCATCCTCTCATAGACATATTCAACTGTCATTCGGTTAAACTGAGCTGTATCGTTCAGGGTGCACACAGGATTGGAAGAATTCTCATAAACTACAACATCTTTTATATCTTTCTTCTTTCCTGATCCCTTGGGTGACGAGCCCGAGTGGCACTGGGAACTTTTGACAGATGGGTAAGTGGGTTGTGTTTTTTGAAGAACCTTCAAAGCTTCGTCAGCAGCTGCATGTTTGCTTGTTTTCTTGGTTCCAAAACCTTCAGCTAAGCAGTGATCCTGTAGGAATACTTGACACCGCCATGTGCGATTTGGCATCATCTCATATTTGTACTCAATTGACATTTTATTGAATGAGGCAGAATTGTTAAGGATGCCAATAGCATCGTTTGCATTTTCTGTAATGACAAAATTGGTCCAATGTTTGGCAGAACTATTAAAAATAAGCTGCCCTGAAGCATTCTTTCCCAGTACTACCAGGTCTTCTGGTGGCTTTAGAGCCGGGGGAAATTCATATGAAAGCATGCCAATCTGACATACTACAAGGTCCTCTCCAATGATGTGCTTGAATTTCCGCCGGACAACTCTAACCTCAATCCGCTTCTGTAAGAGTTTTACAGCTAGCTCAGTAGCTCGATCCCTGGACCCATTCTTGCTCCCTGCATAACCTGTAGTTAGATAGATATTTTGGCATCTAACTTCACAAGCATAGCCGTCTGTGAGAAGTTTTTTATTTTTGGGGATGTCAGCAGGAGGAATTTCTTTTAAAGGAGCATATATATACTCAGGATTTGTCTTACATGCCTGGATGCAACGAGTTAGCATGTAGGTATAATTAATTTTATCAGATCCAGAAGTCATCTCTGGATTAGAAAGGTTCTTCCAGATAGTTGCTGTTAACTTTTCAATAAAATACTGTTTTTCAGCAACCACTGACTCAGGATACATCTGTGAAGGAGAAGGCTCTGGAGGTGGCTGACAGTTTGCCAGCTGGGATGTGCTGCTTGGGGCAGGGTTCCTCCTGTCAAAATACATGTTGGTTGTTACAGGCTGCTCTTTTGTGAAAATAAATCCTGATGAATTACAATACTGAGAATTCCCATCTTGCATATTGAAAGAGTCTTGAGTATAATCTTGGTAGAAGTTTCTTGGCATGCTGACAAAATGTGTTCGTCCATTTACCTCTTTTGTTTGAGGGCCATAAGGATCTTCCTGTCTTTCAGCTTTTGAACTACTAGCTACAAAATGTACAGGCTCAAAACGAGGTCTCACATGGAATTTGGAACCAGCTTGCTTTTTAGGAGGATTTTGACCTATAGAATGAGTGAAATTTACAATTCATTAAAATGGGAATATTTCAAAAGAACCCAGCAGGAAAATAGCACCAACCGTATTATCTGAAGCGGCACAGTTGGTACAAGGTCTGTCCCAATCACTTGGGTGAAGGGATTCATGTCACCATAAAGACTCTACCACAAGGGGTGACGCTCCCTTACCCTCCATGCATTAGGGAAGACTCTGAATAGGAAACAGCTCATCAAATCAAGTATGCAGGCTGCTGCCGTGCAGGACTAGCAGAGGAGATTACAAGTGAGCCAAAGCACAAGTGAAGGGAACTCTTCCCCTATACTGGAAGGACGTGCTAGAACAATCTCTTATCACCTGTGTGCAAAGGGTACCAGAACTACAGATGACTCTAAGGCAACAGAAATGATGGATAACCAGATGCATTTACTAAATGTTTCTCTTTTGTTTCAGAGGTGAGTGGCTATGATAGTGCTTTACCTGGTTGTAACTGTAGTATCAAAATTAGTTTTCAACCAAAACCTTAGCTCTGACTTGTCCTGTACAAAAGGCTTTATTTACCTTTATTTCTAGAAGTGATAACAACTGGAACTAATGATAAGTGGAGGACACCACAGTGAAGTCACAGAGACCTACTCTAAGACTATACCAGAAACTAGTGCTTTTTCCCGACAGCACTCCCCAGTAGAAAGCTGGTCCGTCCAGACCTGTCCAAGAACATCTAATTGCTCAGATAATCTCAGAATGAGACTCTTCTTTTTAGAAGAAGGTTCCATGGCATAGACTTCGAGGATATAGCATTACAGTGGGACTTCTGCACTTTCGGTTCTTTTTAGCATACTCGAAAATTGTATGTAAGTTAGAAGTCATTTATCTGGGTCAGACATGGAGTCAAACACTTTTAATCCTAGCACTTGGGAGGCAGAGGCAGGTGGATATCTGTGAACTTGAGGCCATCCTACTCTACCAAGTGAGTTCCAGGACAACCAGGGCTACACAGAGAGACTCGGTCTCAAAAGCAAAATTTTAAAAAAACATTTATCTTTGCATAGCATCCAGTGCTACCAGTGTTATTTGAAGCCACATGCTACACTCATATCATTTTAAGAAGCCACACGTCTTCAAATCCCACCTCCCAGAAACAAGTTATACTCACCATCGTAGGCTGAAAGGTAGCGCTTTTGACCTCTGGAAGGTCTGGGCAGCATCAGATCGTATGACGGCATCTCCCCAATATCAATACCTTCGGCCATCTGAAGAATTTTTTCCATCAAGCGTGGGCTGTATCTATAAATAAATATAATCTACGATTAAAACAAGGCATGGAGCTACTTTTTATAAATGCTTTTAAATGGGATGGTCTTTTATCCCACAGGACTTATCAGCAGGGTATTTTTGTTATGAAAACCAAGGATCAGACCTAAAATATTTACTTGTAGAATGAGAAGTTAAGTTACTCATCAGGCATCAAGAGCAAGGTTTTCTGCATAAAATATACAAACATAGGGGCTGAAGAGATGGTTTATCAGTTAAGAGCACTGGATGCTCTTCCAGAGGATCCAGGTTTGATTCCTAGCACCCACGTGACCATTTACAACTGTCTGTAGTTCCCATTCCAGAGTATACAACACTGTCATCTGGCCTCTGTGGGCAACAGGCACGCATGTTGTGCACAGACATATAAGTAGGCAAGAACACAGATATAATTTCTAGCCAAAACCTTATTTTTAACATGTGAATGGAAAACACAAGTATACACTCATGATTTTTCTCTTTCATATATGTATTACAATTTATATAAATTATAACATAAATGTAAATAATTGTTTACATAAATGCCAACAATTACATTTATATGCTTATAAAAATACTGAGTGTTAAAGGACAGCTGGTAGCTAACATCCAAATTGTAGCTTCTATCACTTCTTATGAAAAGGAATCATGTTCCTCAGAGAAATGCATGCTTCCAAGTCTGGGGCAGGAAATATCTAGGAAGAGCCTGGGAGAACTTGGGCCTACAAACGAAGAAGCAGTCAAAGGTCACAGGAATTGTGCCAAATGGACTCAGAAGCCAATCAGAATAAACTCTTGGCAATATGAGCCAATTTGAGTGTCAATAATAGGAACAATAGCTAGCATGAATTAAAATATATCAAATATGTTTAAAATCTATTAGTTCATAATACTTACAAACCCATTATTGGTCACTTTTGGTGGATGGAAGGAATCAACGCATTATTCTCTAAACAAGTAAATATTAAAGGGAGGAAGCAAGCATTTGTCCTATAATTTAATGGTTAAACTATATCTTTTTAAAAATATTTATTTAGTTATTTATTATGTATACAATATTCTTTCTGCGTCTATGCCTGAAGGCCAGAAGAGGGCACAGATGGTTGTGAGCCACCATGTGGTTGCTGGGAATTGAACTCAGGACCTTTGGAAGAGCAGGCAATGCTCTTAACCACTGAGCCATCTCTCCAGCCCCCAGTTAAACTATATCTTAAGCAAAGGGTCACCACAGAAAAATCTCTTCAAGATTTAGTTTCAGTTCTGTGTATTCATGGAGGAAGTGTGCACACATGAGTACAGGATGCCATGGGAGATGCCATGAGCTCTTAGAACCAGAATCACAGATGTGAGCTGCCTGATGCATGATGGGAACCTGACTCCACTCCTCTCCAAAATCAATACCAACACCATCTCTCCAGCTCCAAGAAAATCATTTGCAGAAGCATTACAGCTAGCCAAGAAAAACATGAGAGCCCATTATCACTCTGCAAGGCACAAGAAATCTACTGGTGAAGTATAGACAGGGAAGAATCTAGAAATGGACTCCTATAAAGAATTCAAAACTGGTAGTGGACAAAAGTCCAAATTCAATCCCACAGAGGAAGAGTCTCTGCAACAACTGAGCACCTATATGTAAAAACCAGGCAGGTGCCGAGCGGTGGTGGCGCATGCTTTTAATCCCAGCACTCGGGAGGCAGAGGCAGGTGGATCTCTGTGAGTTCGAGACCAGCCTGGTCTACAAGAGCTAGTTCCAGGACAGGCTCCAAAACCACAGAGAAACCCTGTCTCGAAAAACAAAAACAACAACAACAACAACAAAAAAAAAAAAAAACAGGCAGGTAAACCTAAGCCTCAGTTTACAAAAGCAAAAAGTGTATAACTATGGAATTGTCATTTAAAAAAGTAGGAGAAAACCTTCAGGTTCTAGGCTATGCAAGCAGTTCTTAGAATAGACACTAGAAGCATGATCTATAAAAACAGAAGTGTGGGCTGGAGAGCTAGCTCAGCAGTTAAGAGCATTTGCTCTTATAGAGGACCCAGGTTCAATTCACAGCACCCACGTGGCAGCTAACAACTGTCCATAACTTCAGAACTTCCAGGATGCACACGACATAGACACACTTGAAAGCTAAACATGCATACACAGAAAATAAATAAATCTTTACAAAGGAAAACAAGGGTAAAATGAACCCAATCATAATTAAAATCTTATCCTCTTAAAAGACTGCAAAAACAAAACAAAATAAAACAAAACAAAATCTATAGACTGGGAGAAAATGCTTGTGTACCACGCACTTGACAAGAACTTGTGAGCCCCAAAGCCAAGACGAATAACAGATTCAAATCCCTAGCACCTCCGTAAAAGCTGGGCATAGTCACGAACTCCTGCATTGAGGTACAGAGACAGGTGGATACCACAGCTGGTTAGCCAGCCAACGTAGCCTAAATGGTGAGCTCTAGGTTCAGTGACACACCCTGTCTCCAAAAAAAAAAAAAAGGCTAAAGAACAACTAAGGAAGACACAACATCCTACTCTTGCTTCTGCGGTGCATTCACCTTTCACCTGCACACATGAATGTGTATATATATATATATATACACATACACAGACACACAGAAACAAAGACACACACACATATATAGACAGATTGCTAATGAACACACAGAAGGATGTTCAACACCATCAATCACCAGGGAAATACAATTGAAAGACACCACTGACCTATCAAAATGACCAAAATAAAACAGTGATGATGCCAAATGCTGGCAAGAAAGCAGAGAAACTGGATCTCTCAGATACTGCTGGTGAGATCATAAAATGATACCGTTACTCTAGAAAACAATTTGGCAGTTTCTAATAAAACTAAACATTGAGCTGGAGAGATGGCTCAGAGGTTAAGAGCACTGGCTGCTCTTCCTAGGGGACCTGAGTTCAATTCCCAGCAACCACACGGTGGCTCACAACCATCTGTAATGAGATCTGGTGCCCTTTTCTGGAATGCAGGCAGAACAGTGTGTACATAATAAATAAATAAATCTTTAAAAAAAACTTAAACATTAACTATCACATGACACAGCAATTGTACTCTTGGGCAAGTATCCCGAAGAAATGAAAACTTAACATTCATATAAACACTTGTATATGAATACTCACAACAGCTTAGGTCTAACTATAATAAGCCCAGATAGCTTTCAAAGGTGAATGGCTACAACTCTTGTACGAAAACACCAGGAAAACTACATAGCAACAGAGAGAAACAAACCACAGATACAGGTCACAGTGAGGCTGGGGGTGCAAATTATTTTAAAAGAACAATAGGCAGGATCTTTGTGGGATTGGGAATGTTAAGGGTCTTCTTTAAAAACATCTTACAATTGTTTCACAGCACACACCATGGTGCCTGCCACATGTGGCTGACAGGGAACAACTCTGGAGTCATTCTCTCCTTCCCCTTTCACGTGAGATCCAGCGGGCAAACTCAGGGCATCAGGCTTACATGGCAAACACCCTTACCCACCGACCCATCTCACCTGCCCAGAAATATTAAATATATTGACCACAGTGATGGATTAGAGAACCCTGTCGTTTTCGGGTGTGATGGATTAAAAAAAAAAAAAACCCTGCAATTTTGGGGCGCTGCTCAGCGGTAGACTGCTTATCTAGCATGCATGAGGATCTAGGTTCTCGAAATGACAAGTTGGACTCCCCACACGTGAAGAAGTACTATGTAGAATAGCTTTCCCCATGCGCAGATAAGGGTAAGTAGAAGCAGTTCCTCTCGGTGTTCCAGTACTGACGGAGCTGCTGTGCTAACGGCTGTCTGAGGAAGAGCACGGTAGAGTACTACCCGCTGTGTGTGCTTTATTCCATTCATTTGTTGTGCCTGCAGGGAGCTGCACTTGTGCCACATTATGCCCGTGGAGGTCAGAGATCACCTGTGAGAACTGGGTCTTTCCTTCCACTTTGGGAGCCCTGGGGATCAAACTCAAGTTGTCGGGCTTAGTGGCAAATGCCTGAGGCATCTCCCCACCCTTGGAAGTTTCTTTTTTTTTAAAAAAAAAATAATAATTTATTTATTTATTCATTATGGATACAATAGTCTGTCTGTGTGTATCCCTGCAGACCAGAAGAGGGCACCAGACCTCATTACAGATGGTTGTGAACCACCATGTGGTTGCCGGGAATTGAACTCAGGACCTTTGGAAGAGCAGGCAATGCTCTTAACCTCTGAGCCATCTCTCCAGCCCCCCTTGGAAGTTTCTTGTCATTGTTTCCATCTTTCTGTTCTGAGATGGCCTCAATATACAACTCACATGTACCTCAGGCTAGCCTCCCATCCCAACATCAGGTGGCATGACTTAAAAACATTTATTCATTACTTTAAAAAATTATGTATCTGAGTGTTTTGCCTACATCTACGTCTCTGTACTGTGTGTGTGCCTGGTGCCCATAAAGGCCAGAGAGGGTGTCCAATCCCCTGGAACTGGAGTTATAGTTTGTGAGCTGCTGTATGGGTGCCAGGAACTGAACCCAGGTCCTCTTAAAGAGCAGACAGTGCTTTTAACCACTGATCCATCTCTCCAGTCCAAAGTTAACAGCTTTTAAAACCACTAATTTCACATTTGCAAAAACTGGTGGTACAACCAAGTCACCTGCCTTGGGTCCAGTCCAAATTCTCTAGCCCTTCCATCGGAGCCCGACTCTGAATATGCTGTGCACATGAAGGATATACCTAGGGCTCCCTCCAGTCACATTCGCTTGTCTCTCAAGTTTCTTCCAGCTTCGGTAATTACTGTACCTATTTATTGCTCCCTATTCATTACAATTGCTACAGAATTCACCATCTCCCAGAGGCTATAAAAATAAACTCTTGCGTAGGTTGCCAACATAGCCAGATTCTGTCCTTTATACAAAAGAATACAAAAGAAGCCCAGCAAGCTTAAATAAGAACAGAAAGGCTATCATGTTATCTAGTGCTTGACTAGTCAAAATACGATGCAAAAATTTTAGAGTCTTTAAAAAGATCACTAGAATTCTATTTCTATTCCCAAATACCCATCCAAGGATAAAGGTCAAGTTATTGCAATCTCCCTTGGTGATTTTTTCATAATGCACTGAAAATGATACCTTTAACTCTAAAGAAACCCAACCAAGAAAAGCTTCACATCTCAACCAGTGATAACTTCAGTATCATTTAAGGGGTTACCTTATGTTCTTTTTGTTTGTTTGCTTTCTATGCCCTCCCATTGCTCATTCTTTATGTTGTTACCACATCTATTCTATTTTGGGCTTACCAAGCTGAAAACTGAAGTCACAGACTTGAGGCGCAGATTCTACCACTAACCTATATTACCCAGTCCATTTGGGATTTGATGGCTACATAATGTTCTGTATTATGGAATATGGTGTAACATAACATTAAGGCAAGTCAAGAATAATTTTTAAATGCATGCATATTACATATTTATATGTGCATTAGATCACATGTTTGGCTGTAAATACTTTCTTTAACTCACCTACCATGTCTAGCATATTATTGAAAGATGATTTATAATGGGCAATAAACTTTTCTTCATAGATATCACAGTCTTGGTCACAAGACAGTTGCATCTATGTGCACAGTTACAAGAGAAACATACATCATTAAACACAATGGCACCTGAAATTTAGGAAATATTCAATAACAGATGCTTATAAGATTTTTTGCAAATATATTAAATAGTTCTACTAAATCTAAATTAAAATGCTGAGATTAGAAACTTAAAAGCCAGATGTAGAGGCACATGACTTACTATTATTGTTATTATTTTATGTGTCTGAGTGTTTCGTCTGTCTGTATGTATGTGTACCACATGCATGCCTGGTACCTGAGAAAATGGTAAACCTCCATGTGGGTAATGGGAATCAAACCTGGGTCCTCTGAAACAACAGCATGTGTTCTTAACCAGAGTCAACTCTCCAGTTAAACACAACACTCCAGAGGCAGAGGCTGAGTCAGGAAGTGGTGGTGCACGTCTTTAAACCCTGCACTCAGGAGACAGAGGCAGGTGAATCTCTGTGAATTTGAGGACAGCCTCATCTACAGAGGTCTGAGACAGCCAAGGCTATACAGGGAATCCCTGTCTAAACAAACAACAACAAAAAATACAACAAAAAAGAGGCAGAGGCAGGTGGATCTCTATGAGCTCAAGGTCACCCTGGTCTACAAAGTGAGTTCCAGAACAGCTAGGGCTACACAGTGAAACCCTGTCTCAGGGGAAAAAAGAAGAAAGAAAAAAGAAAAGGAAGGAAGGAAAGAAAAGAAAGAGAAATAAAAATTAGGGCTTCAAAACACAAAATGTGACATTCAAAACTACTTACAAGATGCTTAATGTTGGGCTGGAAACATGGCTCAGTGGTAAGAGCACTGGCTGCTCTTCCAGAGGTGGTGAGTTCAATTCCCAGCAACCACATGGTGGCTCACAACCATCTGTAATGAGATCTGGTGCCCTCTTCTGGTGCGTGGGCATACATGGAGGCAGAATGTTGTATACATAATAAACAAACAAATAAACAAACAAATAAACAAACAAATCTTTTTTAAAAAGATGCTTAATATTTCAAGTTAATAATATATGTATAGACTATAGGTGAAATTTTCAAAAAACCCCACTCCGCTTTCCTTAGTGACTTGTGTATCGATGTGTAAAGTTAAATTTCACAATATATATCTAACTGGAATCTGCTTTCCAAACGCTTCAGAATGCATCAAGGAAAAGAAGTCAAAGTAGCTAAGCTAATTTCATGTCATTTCTCTATTAATAGGTTAACACAAACAAGCAAGCCAGGGTTTGTATGCCAGAACTGCCTCTAAATCCTATGGATTAGGACTGGAAAACTGAATATGCCAGGGAATCTGGACATTGTGCCTTCTTCTTATTTATTTGTTTGTTTGTTTTTTGAGACAGGGTTTCTCTGTAGCTTTGGAGCCTGTCCTGGAACTAGCTCTTGTAGACCAGGCTGGTCTCAAACTCGCAGAGATCCGCCTGCCTCTGCCTCCCAAGTGCTGGGATTAAAGGCCACCACCGCCTGGCTGACTTGTGCCTTCATAAATGGCTGTGGGTGGATCTCGGTGGTACCGTTTTTAGCTAACAGGCATGAGACCATAAATTCTACCACTCAGTCCTGCAAAACAAATACAGTAGTAAACACACTAGCTATAATGTGTAAGTAAAAGCTGCACAGACACCCTGGGCCTTGATATGCATGATTACTTAAGTGTCATATATGTAGCTGATCAAAGGTTTGCATTAGCCACAAGACTAATGGTTTGAACTGCTTTAGAAATTTCTCAGAGGCCGGGTGATGGTGGCGCACGCCTTTAATCCCAGCACTCGGGAGGCAGAGGCAGGCGGATCTCTGTGAGTTCAAGACCAGCCTGGTCTACAGAGCTAGTTCCAGGACAGGCTCCAAAGCCACAGAGAAACCCTGTCTCGAAAAACC
>NW_026068081.1:2717273-2721359 GCF_014885135.2 Alexandromys fortis
AAAAAAAAAAACCCACAACAACAAAAACCCTGTCTCAAACAACAACAACAACAACAACAAAACAAAAACAAAAAAAAAATAAAAACAAAAATAACCCTGCCAACTTAAGAATGTAGATTTTATGCACCCAAGGAAAGAGCTAACAAAAGCCTAAAGGAGAAGACCATACTGAGTTGCTAACTTCCAAAGTTGTCTTGGGCTCTTCCCATTCTATGTAGAACAGTCAGATATAATGCAAACAATTCTTTCCAGTTCATCTATTTCATAGCTCTATCGTAACTGTTGTGATGTAGGCATACTGCAACATGCTGACTTCTAAACAAAGGATTTGCAGAGATGCACACACACATCCTGGGTGCTTGAGCTTTTAGGTCAACTACTATGCGCTTGGTTTGTGTTCATACGCTGGTTATGCATGAAGCTGCTATTGGTGGGATAGCAGCCTGAGATCGAGATTTGACTTCCGTCAGTTACCTGCTTTTGTTTATGGTCCATCCTTCCTAAACACGGCAGTTGTGTCTCAGTGGAGAGAGCAACAGACTAGAAATAGTTGTGAGACCTTGCACAGTAACTTAATTTCTTTGCCTTCGTTGATTTAGCTGTAAGAGGGAGATACTTCCTAACCTCTAGGATGGTGAATAAGATGGAAAGAAAGGGTTGAAAATATGCTCTATACTACAAAGCTGTCTACATCTACCACTGCCCAGACATTTACTGAGCAGCTAGTATGCTAAAGCAGAATACTGCACAAGATTTCTGCGAGGCACTGAAGACAAAGATGTGCAAATGAAAAAGAGAGTAAAGTCCTCCCCCTCCCAACGTGTATTCTAGCAGGAAGGTAAGTTTAGTTATGAACACAAAGGACGGTTCGCCTCCCCCATTAAAGATGCTTTAGGATTCTGATTCCCTATAGCCTTTTGTGGTATTAAGACTTAGGACTATATGATAAAGGTACCTTTTTTACTGCAAGAACATCGCTAGGGAAATCAGATTTATCTGATGACTAATTGTTGAGGCTTTCCCAGCTCCTCCAGTGAAATGATCACTATCTCTAGAGGCAGAAATTATGTCAACTTAGAGAAGACAGAAAAAATAAAACTCTGTGACAGCAAAGTTTCACAGTGGGTGCCATGTTCAGCAATTAAGGTAGGAGCAGACAATTTCATCTGCGTTGTTTACAGTTATTCCTAGAACTGATCTGGCTGGATCGAATCTGATCATTTTTCAGAATTTCTCATCTTCCTAATAAAAACAAATTGACTGTTCGGCAGGAATATTAAAAAAATAAAAGACGCTTTCCAGGCTTCTGAAGGAATTAGTCTAGGATAAGGCCAATTTCGAGGTTGTGAAGGACAGAGGACCCAAGCACCCTGGTAAACACACACACAAAACCAAAACTGCGTTGAAACCATACCGCAGTCTCCCCAGAACACAAAGTGCTTTCCAAGAGGCCTGTTTAGAAGCCACCAGATTCTAGGAAAGGAGGAACCAGAGAAAGAGACATATACACCCCTAAGACCTCATCCAGAAGTGAAATGCTAATTCTTCTTAGCCCATTTAAGGTGCATCTTTACAGCAGATAGATTCACTTCTTTGTTTGAGTATGTTATGCGCAAATCTACAAGCAAGCCTGACACTGCAGGTCAGAGACCTGACACACCGCCTCCCCAGGAGAAGACTCGAAGACCTGGCTTGGGGAGGGGGTGCAAGGAGAGGAGGGTATTTAATCTAGTGGAGATGGGAGAGAGTGGCCGGGAGACTAGGATTTGAGCTGCGGAGTTTGTCCTCCCCTTGAAGCCCCATCAAATAGCCTCTGCGGATGCCGCATCCTTGGAAGACCCTATGCAGGTCTGAGGTTCTGCTATTGAGCACCAATCACCACGACTAACTCTCAATAATCCTCTTCTAGGAGCTACTTCATCTCCATTTCTGGTCCTGGAGGGGCATCTCTGTGCTCTCATGTGCTGTCATGTCATTCATTGCCTGCCACCACGGTCACCCACCCTACCCCCCAACCTACTAGTGAAGCTTCTTCGTGTTCTCTAGCAAATCTTCAAATCTTAAGCCTCCAAGCTATCATCATCCGCATCCTGCCCCTGTTCCTATCTGGACCGCTTCTGCTGACCCTCTCCTTCCCTTGGGCTGTCCCGTAACCCAAACTCCATCATCCGTCCCTCACCCCCATCCCCAAGCCGACCCTCGTCACTCATCTCCCATTCTTGTCCCTAACTCGATCGCCCCACACCAGGCTCACCTGCAGCCCAGGAAAACGTGGTTGGTCCAGGCGGCGGAGAGAGCGAGGAGCTGGTCGAGGGCAGCGCCGGGATAGCTGTGCAGGTGCCGACAGATGAAGCTCCGCCGCAGAGCCCACTGCCAGTCACTTTCGTGGCTATAGCGCCACTGCTCCAGCACTGGCTCGGGCGGGGGTGGCGGGAGGGGCGGCAGCGGCGGCGGCGGGAGGGGGGGCAGCGGCGGCGGCGACAGGAAGTCGCCCCCCAGCAACAGACGTCCTCCAGCCATCTTCTCTGCTTCGGTGAGGGGACGCCCCCCAGGGACGAAGCCGGCAAACTGGCCGCGAGCAATCGAGGCGGTGGCGGGGAGGGGCGGACCTGTGTGAGGGACACTCGAGACCGAATCTCGGGGGACCGGAGTGTGTGCCTGGGGGCTACGATCACAGGGGGACCGGGAGCAACGATCCCTGTCGCCACGGCGGCCGCACCGCTCCAACTACTGTGGGAACGTGAGGGCTTTTTTATTATACCGGGCGCACACACCGACGGAGTTGAGCTTCGCTACTCCGCGCCTCCTGGGACTTTTAAGACCCACACACTGAGAGAGTAGCGGCAAGAGAAAAAAGAAGCAGCACCAGGACGCCGGCTTTCCCGGCTCAGATGTCTCAGCCTACCTCCCCGCGTGCCACCCCGAGGTTGTGAGACCACGGCGCACGCGCCGCAGCCGGTCTCCAACTTCGAAATCCCGCCGCGAAATCTCGCGTGGTAGACATTTTTTCCCTTCCTCTGACGATTACTCTCCATTGACGCACTCTGGTGACCAGCGGAGGGCGGAGACTCCGGAGTGGGAACTGAAGAAGGCTGTCTGAGGTTCCCTAACACAGTGATGGCATTTAGTCCCTGGCAGGTGTGTGCCCTCAGGCGATTAGTTAGCAGTGATGCCTGGCCTTCTACTCTATCTGGGTCTCTAAGTGGCGCGATTCTGAGGCTACGTCCTTTGGAAAGGATTTAGGTTTCGGGGGATTTGGGATTTGGAATGTTTTTCCTCTTAGCTCTCCGAGATGCCTCTTCAGAGAAGAGTTTGAAAAATCAACGCACCTTTCACCATCAGCTTTGGAGCTGCTTGTGAAAGTGTGGTTGCAAGGAAATAACAGCGTTACTTCTCAAGCCGGTCTTTTACACTCTTCTGATCATGATTGCAGACAGTTCTGTGTCACGTCCATATATATATTTTTTTTGGGGGGGGGCGGGGGCGGGGGTGCTTCTTCAACTGGGTCTTGCGTAGCCGGGCTAGCTTCCTACTCACTATCTAGCCACGTGTAACCTTGAACTTCTGTCCTCCTGCCTGCACCTTCCAAGTGCCGCGACTACAAAGTATGTCATTATGCTCTTATATTTCAGCTTACAAAGGAGCCAAAAGACTAGTTAAAAGCTGCCGGGCAGCATGACGGCCAAAACATTATATAGATTACAATCTCAGTGATGATAATTAACCCTGCATAGATTTAACTCTTAGACTGGCATCAATCGTGGTGTTGGACTCTAGTGTCCAAACACCGAGAAGGAGTCTCCCCCAGAGACCACCTCATACACCATAGCTGATGCAAAAGCATGAGGATTTTATTAATTCTGTCATGACAGGGTCCCTCAGCATTTGGGAAGCCAAGGGACCTCGAATAGCTGGTACAGTCTACTTTTATAGGGGCCACAGAAGCAAGGGGGGTTGTTCTTTGACTATTCTGATTGGCTTATTTGAAAGGGCTATTACCAATAATTGACTGGAGAACTGTTGCCAGATCAGATGAGGTAAGAGGTCATTTTGATCCCGTTTCCCAGGGGACTGAATCAAAACATA
>NW_026068081.1:2721384-2823768 GCF_014885135.2 Alexandromys fortis
GTCGCTGTGGGAGTGAGGGAGGGTGGATGCCAGGAAACTGGAAAGGGGCCCATGAGAGGGAGAGAATTGCTTTCACCAGAAAATAGCTGTATAATAAAATCTCAATAACTAGCATCTATGCTTTATTAAAAATACCAAACCTCATGATTGAAGGAATCCACATCCAATCATTTATTTAAAAAAATCTTAAATTCTTTTTTTGGTTTTTCGAGACAGGGTTTCTCTGTGGTTTTGGAGCCTGTCCTGGAACTAGCTCTTGTAGACCAGGCTGGTCTCGAACTCACAGAGATCAGCCTGCCTCTGCCTCCCAAGTGCTGGGATTAAAGGCGTGTGCCACCAACGCCCGGCCAGGATTGTCTTAAAGTCTTACAGTGGCCGGGATAAGGTGTCTTTTGACGACTCATCATCCTCAATTCAAAAGTGGGAGGGTCTTGCTATATAACCAAGGCTAGCCTTGAACCAACATCCCTACCTAGGCCTCTTGGGTGCTGAGATTATGGACACCAATCACTGCCCAACTTGCAGATTGACAGACAAGAACGACCAATTTAGCGTCTAATTTACTGTACGTAAGTCGCTGTGGGAGTGAGGGAGGGTGGATGCCAGGAAACTGGAAAGGGGCCCATGAGAGGGAGAGAATTGCTTTCACCAGAAAATAGCTGTATAATAAAATCTCAATAACTAGCATCTATGCTTTATTAAAAATACCAAACCTCATGATTGAAGGAATCCACATCCAATCATTTATTTAAAAAAATCTTAAATTCTTTTTTTTTTTCGAGACAGGGTTTCTCTGTGGTTTTGGAGCCTGTCCTGGAACTAGCTCTTGTAGACCAGGCTGGCCTCGAACTCCCAGAGATCCACCTGCCTCTGCCTCCCGAGTGCTGGGATTAAAGGCGTGCGCCACCATTGCCCCGCTTAAATTCTTGATTATGTTTTGTTAAGAGTTGCTGTTCAAATTTCCTGCTAGGTGTATCTCTTACTGAGTATATTGTCGGATTCCATTTTAGCACGTGTGTATACATTTAACTCTTGCCACTCAATGGGCATAATTTTTATTTTGGTTTCGATATCTTTTATAAGTTAGTATTGTGTCTCTTAAATCTAATAAAAATTTGAGAAAGAAAAATGTTAAAACCACTGACTCCTTTTCCCTTGATAAAATGTCCCATCTAAGAAAACAGGGAGTTCCTCTTTTGCTGTTCATGCCTACGCTGGCTTCCACTGGCATGCCATAGGCTACGCAGATGAATGCTTTTCTCTTTGCGCCATCCTAGTTTCTTAGCGTCTACCTCTTAAGCTGATATTTTAATAAGTGGATTAATTTGGGGCTTCTATGGTTATGTCCCCTTCAAATTTCGGTTGCTGAAATTTAGTGGCCAATGTGACGGCGTTAAGAGGTAGAGTCTTGGGCCAGGCAGTGGTGAAACACGCCTTTAGTCCCAGCACTGGGGAGTCAGTTGGAAGCAGGCTGGTCTCTGTGAGTCCGAAGCCATCTTGGTCTACAAAACGAGTTACAGGACAGCCAGGGCTCTTTGTTACACAGAGAAACCATGTCTCAAAAAATCAGAAAGGGGGGTAAAACAAGAACATAAAAGGAGATAGGATCTTTAAGAGTTAATCAGGCCTGTGGGATACTTCCTCCTGAAAGAAATTTAGATCTTTAGAAAACGTATTTCGAAGCTGGGCGGTGGTGGCGCACGCCTTTAATCCCAGCACTCGGGAGGCTAAGGCGTGCATATCCCTGTGAGTTCAAGGCCAGCCTGGTCTTACAAGAACTAGTTCCGGGACAGGCACCAAAGCTACAGAGAAACCCTGCCTCAAAAAACCAAAAAAAACCAACAACAACAACAAAACATATTTCATACAGCATTTGGTCTTCTATCCCCACCCCCACCCCCGCATGTAAGGATACAGTATTTATTGCTCCCTTCTGATAGATATAGCAGCAAGAAACCATCTTGGAGCAGAGAATATTTCTAACCAGACAACCGCATCTGCTACTGCCTTGGTCTTGGACTTCCTAGCCTCCAGCACTCTTAAGAAATCGATCGATTTTTTAGCAGTTTTGCAGCCTCGGGTATAGCAGCACAACGGAACTAAGATGTGGTCTATGCTGCCAACCCTCATCAAAAGCGGCATTGCGATTATAACACATCTCTCCTTAAATCTGAGAGGAAGAAAAGGTCCTTCCTCTTAGTTTGAAATAAATCTTCATCAGATTTGTACTTAAGTTTGAGTCTCCCTACTAGTATTAATTCTGAAACTACCAACAGCATTACTCCTGTAGACTCATTACAATGTAGACTCATTACAATGTAGACTCATTACTCCTGTAGACTCATTACAATTATAACAACATTACTCCTGTAGACTCATTACAATTATATCTGACACCCATAGGTCCCTTCCCCCCCCCCCACTTTCCTCTTGGTATGAACTTAAAATCTGCTTGATTTTGAGACACAATTCTATTCCACAGATATCCTTACTTACTTAGGGAGTTGTAACTATACTGGGAAGTATTCTAGATTCCTGAATGACAGATATGTGATCCATTTCCTAAGTTGCCTTATACAGGGAGTTCATATAAAACTCATTTTACATAGCACATCCGTGGCCTTGGCTTGGGTGTTTAAGCCAGTGTGTATCTCCCAAATTTATCACTGAATTTCTGGAGAAGCCTAAGCATATATCTATCTTTCTTATATATTATTTTCAAACTATGAAATTGCTGTAGGATCACAGTTCCTGTGATAATTCATTTTGCTTGTCAAGCTATATCCATACAAGTAAACATTATACAGACTGAGCAGACTGTGTTTGTATATTTAGGAATGTGTGTGTGTAACAACAGTTAAAGAAAAAGAGTCCAGAGGCCATGATGTGAGAGAGAACAAAGGGGTGCATAGAGGGACACGAAGGGAGGAAAGGGAAAGGGGGAAATGATGCAATTATCTTTTAATTTCAAAAGATAATAAAATCACCTAGGCATTAAAGAGACACATAATTGAGTGTGATTGTAGGGATGTTTCCAGAGAGTATTAGCTGGGGATGGACAGGGGGAACAAGGAATAATCTGATTTTTGAATTATAAAATAAAAAGCATTGAAACTGAGGCCATCTAGTGGGCTGTAGATGAAGCTGGGTGGTAGAGTACCTAGCGTGTAGGAAGGTCTGGATTCAATCCTCTGTATTCCCAGACAGCCAAGAAAAAGAGGCCAGAGGCCATTTATCCTGGAACAGTCCTGACGCTGCTCTCTTTATGATTCCCACTAGAGAACAGAAACCGTGTCGCCTCCAGAAAACAAAGCAGAAGAAACACCTGCATGATCTTCTTGTGACCTTCTCTCCCTGGAAATCTTTTTTAAAATAAAATCCTACAGCCAATCTGTTTTAACCTGTTCCCTTTCCACAAGGTACAGAATCTCTCAGGGATCAGCTGAGACCTAAGCAGAAACAGATCATCTGAATAAAGACTGAGGCTGTGGAGGAAAGAGAGTATAAAGGGGGGGGGGGCTGGAGAGATGGCTCAGAGGTTAAGAGCATTGCCTGCTCTTCCAAAGGTTCTGAGTTCAATTCCCAGCAACCACATGGTGACTCACAACCATCTGTAATGAGGTCTGGTGCCCTCTTCTGGCTTGCACCACAGACAGAATATTGTATACATAATAAATAAATAAATATTAAAAAAAGAGAGAGTATAAAGGCAGTCCAATGCAGTCCTGAACCATACCATAAAACTAAGCATCCATCTGTTCTCAAACACAGCCTTCAGCCACTCTCTTTAGACTGCGCACAAGCCCTCTGACTGTGCCAGGCTCCTTCTCTGACCTTTCTTGTAAAGGAGTCAGTAATGGCAGGAGGGAACCTCAGAACCCAGCTAAACACTATTCCTATCAGCATATCAGAAATTAGACCATTCAAAATTTGTGTGTGTGTTGGAGCAAGTTACATGCCTATTTTGATTACACCGTGCACTCCCTATTACTGTAACTCTCTAGTGACAGTACCACCAAGCCCTTCTTCCTAACCTAGCCTCCTTTCAACTTCCATAGACTTTGGAGTAGTTTACAGTAACATGGGCAGCTTACCATCAGCTCCACCACTGAAGAAAGCTTCGCGCCCTCATCAGCTGTTATCTGCATAGAAATCCTTAGAGGAGCTTTTGTTTGTTTTATTTTCTTGAGACAGAGCCTCACTCTGGAGCCCAGGCTAGCTTCACACCTACAGCAATCCTGCTGTCTCAGTCTCATAAAATTCTTTTTAAAAATATTATTTTTAAATTTTCCTATGAGTATATATTGTAGATTGAACATACTCCTCCCCGCCTTGCTTTTGTCCCCCCTCCCCTCCCATCAGTGCCTTTTGTTCCCCTGAACAATTACACTTCCACTCCCCCCCAGAGTTCTTGACCTGAGTACCCTTCAACCTAAATGCACTGGAGGAGTGCTTACTAATGGACTTAAAGCAATAATTAGGAACCTCCAATTAGGCCTGAGCACCAAAATAATTAGGAACAGTAATGAAGTAGAAAACGTCAGGAAGTGTGTGTGTGAGATGAAAAGCCAAAGAGAAACATGAGAAGGGAGGAAAAAAAAATCTGAAGGGAGGGGTCAAGGAAAAAAAAAGAAAGGAAAATGGAATAAGAATGACTTGAAAGCAGCAGAAGAAACGACTGGGGAGGGAGGGAGCCAACAAGATAGGAGGGGGGGCTTATGAAGGACAGTGCGGGAGGGGGACAAATCAGAACAAAGTGCAGTGACTTGGATCTATGAAAATGCCCTAATGAAGCCCACCACCTTGTATGCCAAGTTTAAAAGTTAGTAATTAAATCCCCAAAAATTCATATAAAACATTTATCATACAGAGCCATAGATCCGCAGTGACGCTAAGTAGACAAGTGGGCGGGAGGAAAAGACTCACGCTGACCTGAAGTCACGGTGCATTGACCAAACCCTGGGGAGGAAGGGCTGAAATTGAAAAATCATTTTGCAGATTTGCTCAGGCAAGAACTACCAACAGATGCTAAATCTGGAAAGAAGTTTTTGGTGAGGAGCAAGGTGTATGTACATTTTCTCCACATAGGTTTTTATTAGCAAGGTTGTTGATGGAAGAGAGATGAATACGCCTAGCAATTATATAGTGGAGGAATGAGGTAACTTACCATTTTGCTGACCTTCCCTGTCAATAACCTGTCCCTTTAAGAGGCAAGCTCCGCCCACTCTCAGTTCCCATGCTCACTTTCCCGCTGAGGCAAGCTGGTTTCTGCCTGCCATTCTTCTGAAGGGGCAGCTTTCTGACTCTCTCTCCACCTCTCTCTCTCTCTCTCTCTCTCTCTCTCTCTCTCTCTCTCTCTCTCTCTCTCCTTTCTGTTTTCCTCCTCCCCTTACACCCCCCTTTAATAAAACTTCTCCCTCAGTCTCCCTTTGCCTGGCATATTCAGTTTCCCACCCACCCTGGGACCTGCTAGGGTTTACTTGCGCCGAAATCTTTCAGTAATACCTTGATCCAAAATGAAAATAGTTTATTACTTATTAATTGATTGTATTTGTGGGTGCATGGGTGTCATGGTGCATTTGTAAAAGCCAGAAGACAACTCTGAGGACTTGGTTCACTTCTTGGATTTGTAATCAGGTTGTCATTGTGTAAATACTTTTACCTGCTGAGCTATCTTTACATCGCGCACATTCCGCTGTATCTTTAACAACAACAACAACAAGCTGGGCAGTGGTGGTGGCGGCGGCGCTCACCTTTAATCCCAGCACTCAGGAGGGAGGCAGAGGCAAGTGGATCTCTGTGAGTTCAAAGCCAGCCTGGTCTAGCAGAGCTAGTTCAGGACAGGCACCAAAGCTACACAGAGAAACCCCATCTCGAAAAACCAACAAATAAATAAAAAGGACAACAACCAAAAACAGGACTTCAAAAAGATCAGTGTTGGAGGCAGAGACATGGCACAGAGGTTAAGAATCCATACTACTAGTCAGGCGATAGTGGCACACACCTTTAATCCCGGCACTTGGGAGGCAGGGGCCGGCTGCTCTCTGTGAGTTCGAGGTTATCCAAGCAATTGCCAGGACAGGCTCCAAAGCTATAGAGAAACCCTGTCTCAAAACAACAACAACAACAACAACAATAATAATTTGGTAGATTGAAATGATGAGTCACCTCCCAAAGTTGGCAACTGTGGTTCTAGAAGAGAATGAGCTTATTCCCCATAACTCAGGTTGGCAGTGAACAGGTTACAATAGCCAAGGCTGGCCTTGAACTCCTGCTCATTCTGACACACCTTCTCAGTGCTGTATCACAGGCGTAAGTCCCCACCTCCGGTTCTATTTGGAACTGAGGGTCAAATCCAGGGCTCTGCGTGCCAGGCAAGAATTTGACCAACTGCATCCCTACCCCACCAGGACAAGGACATCCTCAAATAAAGCCCATGCCAAGTAGCGCAACTGTGATGGTTCTCAGTGGAAGGTTCCAAAAACAAGAAACCTCGTCTACTTAATGCCCTCCCCCGTAAAGAGTTATTTTAAATTATGTGTGTTTCTGTCTATGTGTGGGTATGTGCCCGTGAATTCTGGAGTTTCAGAGTCCAGAAGAGGGAAAGAGGAAACCATGCAGCTGGAGTTACCTGGGCAGTAAGAAGCCCTGCCCCAGGTCTTGTGCTGGAATCTGATCCTCAGCAAGAGCCGCAAGTACTTTGAACCTGTGGGCTGGTCATCTCTTCTGCTCCATCCATGACTGAATCCTTTCATTTTTATTTCTTTAGCGAGTTTGCACCCACATTTGCCTGCACCCATAGCACATGACTTAAATCCAGAGGATAACTTGCATGAGTTAATTCTCTACGCCCACCGTGTCAGTTCCAGGTATCAAGCTCAGGTCATTAAGTTTGGCAGCAGATATCTTTTTCTGCTGAGCCATCTCAATGACCCAAATACCCAGATACTTTTGTGAAGGACTTACTGGCATTCCTCTTTTCTAGAGAAGCCCTACCACCACCCCAGGCCGGGTTTACTGAGACAGGGTTTGGTTGTGTACCCAGAATGGCTTTAGATTCACTATCTTTGACACCAGGTTGGTGTCAGATGAGACTTCCTTTTCCCCATGCTTTCTGAATGCTGAAATTATAGAAATGTGCCATCATCCCCGCCTTTACCTTTTTGGGATTTTGTTGTCTTTGGCAATAGAAGAGGTTCCTAGGGTTTTCGTTGTCTCCCTCACCCCCGAAACTGGGTGGAGTGCCAGGGCACGTGTGGGGAAATGAGAGAAGGACTTGCAAGGAATCAGGTCACTCCCTCCACCATATAGGTCCCAGGGATGAAACGCAGACAGTTGGGCCTGCCAGCAGGCGCCTTACCATATTACCAGACCGCCTTTGCCTTTCTTATCACAACTTTCCCGCTATCACAACAGGCTAAGGATTCTGTATTTTTCCACACCTCCACCTGCTCCTCAGTGTTCAGTGATGTCATAAGTGACTACAGCTTTACTCTGCTGCCCCCTAGTGTGTGAGCTGCGTAGAGGCAGGTCAGTGCTGTCTGCTCTGGTACCCAAGCAGAGGCTTCAGGTTTTGCTAGGGAGAAGACGCCCTGGTCCTTTCTTCAGTCTTTGATCATTAGGCAAATGAAGTGCAGGGAAGCAAGCCCCCCTTCACGCACTAGATTTCCGAAAACAGACGACTTTTCTTTTTGTCTACCTTAATGCTTGGGAGGATGGGAGGCGGCTCTTTCTGAGAGACCGAAGGCTTAATATCTACAGAATGCCTTTCAACTTGGGAAATTGGGAAAATGTGCACATCACAGGAGAAAATGAGAGGAGCAGCACAGAGCTGCTTTTGTTCCATAATTAAAACTTACCTGGACTTTGCTCTGTGGGATGCCATTTTGTATTTTCCCTTCCCTCTACTGTCTGGTTCTCAGTTCATCTGATTAGCCCAGCCAGTACTAATTAAAGGGAAAGCAGAGCCGGCCTGCTGAGACCCACCCTGTCCCACTGGAATTTCAGGGCCAGAAGGAAGCAAGGGGTGTGGTGGTCCACTGAGGAAGGCTTAGTGGCACCATGGCGTTTCTCTGAGCCTCCCAAATTATCCACGTGGGAGGGAGCCACCCATTTCCTGAAGCAAACTGTGGTGAGCCACGCCCTCAACTGATGGGATCAGATCATGGAGCCATGGAACATTTCTTTGAATTTTATTGAAAATAGACATGGACATTAGAAAGATAATGAGCTAAACAGTGCTGGTTCTGGGATGTATCTTGTGGAAAATGAAAGCCCCAGAAGGGCAGTGACTGGTCACACCTTTGAGCCAAAAGAACCACAGAGAAGAAAGGAAAACAAACACAGCTTCTGGAAAACATGCAAAGAGGCTCTCTCAAGAGACAGACAGCAGAGTGTTGGTGTTTGTGGGATGGCTACGTGGGAAGGAGCACACTCACGTGGTTTTTGGATATTAAGTAAAGCCAATGAATTGAAGGCAGAGTTACCAACATCAAAGCTCTCCTTCCAGATACCAAGTTGAGCAGAAACCTCTTGCAAAGCCCCCAAAGCCCCGCGGAAGTTTGCGTGGAGAAGCTTTGTTCTCACTAAGCTTAAACCCCCGTCAGTCAGTTTTTCTCCAGCAGAATGTTAATGCTCCATGCCTCCCCCTCGCTGGGGGCTACAGAAGGTCTGCAAATGCTGAAGATGCAAATGTCACTCAACTTTCTCGTCCATATTCAGAATCAGCCTGATGGTGGCTGAACACAGTCAACCCATCGACCCAGAGAGTTGTTTTTAAAAAACAAACAGAAAACTCAAAACCCTGTGAACAGCAATTCCACACCCACAGCTGAGATCTCCTGCCCCAATCACTTAACACCTGGGTGAGTGGTTCTGTCGTTGGCTCTCTGAGGTTACATTTGGTCCAATTCCAGCTCTGATGATTCTTTTCCTGCCTTGTGAGTTTAGGACAAGACACTTCCATGTAAAACACCATGTAAGTCAGAAGAGAGCTTCTTGCCTGGACACAGGGACACATGTACACTCGAGTGTGGTGTTATGTGCACAGGTGCAGGGGAGGGGAACTGGTTGGGTTCTTGCTTGAGACAATATGGAGCCCTAACTGACTCTTCGATAACGGCAGTCTTCTCCTTTAGACTTAGTACAGCTGCTGAAGACAAGGTTAAAAAAAGCTGGAGAGGGAGAGAGAAAGAGAGAGAAAACACAAAATTAGCTGAAGAGAAAGGGCATTTAAAGTGGCATGCAAGGGGAGTGGGCAGTGGAAGGTAGCGTAGATTAAATGCCAAGAAGACAGGAACAGGTCACGGAGGGACCATCACCATGGAGAAATCTGTTGAGAAGGTTTGAAGAACACCACACACCAGTTTAATGAGTCTTGCTTTAATTAAAAAATAAGCACATATTAACAGCCACATGTGAATGCCAAGTGAGTTTTTAAAAAAGACCCGAACTAGGTGGGGAAACCAGACTTGTTGGCTTCAGAGAAATGAATGTTGTGTGTGTGTGTGTGTGTGTTTCAGGAAAGCCATTCCATTCTAGTCTAGAAAAACAAGAGCACAGATCATATTTAATGGTTTTTGTTTCACTAGAAGGAAACAGAATTTTGAGTATTTTTAAAGAATAGTAACAACAGTACTGATTCAAGATGCTCAGTGCAGGGCGGTGGTGGCACGTGCCTTTAATCCCAGCACAGAGACAGGTGGATCTCTGTGAGTTCAAGGCCAGCCTGGTGTACAAGAGCTAGTTCCAGGATAGCCAGGGCTACACAGAGAAACCCTGTCTCACACACAAAAAGATGTTCAAGTGAAGAAAAACAAAAACCTTCCCACTTACAGTGAGAAGAGCTGCTCAGTGAAATTTAGCATCATCTCAACTTCTTTAATGAGTCTGATGGCTTTTTATTTCCACCAAAGTTCCCTGATTACAAGAAGCCACATAGTGTACCAGTGAAATGGACACTGGCCTGGTCCTGGTTCAGATTTATAGGAAAGCTAACTGACCATCAGGCATCATAGTAGCTGGCCTGAAGTCTTCTCTCCACCTGCCCCTATCCATCCTATCCTATTCTTCTATGTGAAAACCCTCAAGACTCCTCTAACAATGACTGATTTCTCTGAACATAAAAAAAAAAAAATTGCCTTCAGGAACATACATAAATACTTGGGTCCCTTTGCTGAAATGGATTGGGAACCCAAAGACAAAATTTTGCTTGGACTTTGCCAAGAAATAGCAGTGGAACCTCAGATAAGTGCCTTCATTTCTTTACATGTCAATATCCTCGTAGGGGTTACATCATCCATGCTGGCCAAAAAGTTCCCACCTTATTACAATTCCTCCTTGCTTTTGAAAAGTGGTCTAGCTCAAATACTTGCAAAGTATTTTGAAATCCTCAAGCCTCAAGTAGTGAATTTATATACAATTGCAAAGGTGAGTTAAGATGCCTAAAACAGCTGGGTCCGCACGTTAGCTGGTGTTTGCCTTTAAATGCAGGCAGGCAGATCTCTTGTGAATTTGAGGGCCAGCCTAATCTACGCTGTGATGCCAGGGCTACATAGTAAGAACCTGTCTTAAAAACAAAAACCCCCGCCGCCGGGCGGTGGTGGCACACACCTTTAATCCCAGCACTTGGGAGGCAGAGGCAGGCGGATCTCTGTGAGTTCGAGACCAGCCTGGTCTACAAGAGCTAGTTCCAGGACAGGCTCCAAAACCACAGAGAAACCCTGTCTCAAAAAAAAAAAAAAAAAAAAAAAAAAAAAAAAAAAACCAACCCACAGAACCCCATGGCTACAAATAAGAGATCTTTCTCAAGGAGACTCAGTTAACTCAGTAGCCTGACTCCCCCGACTACTGACTGTGTAACCAAAGGTATTTGGGGATTCTTCTTTGGGCTTTCTGTTTTGGTGGAGGTGCCTTGTTCTGTTTTAGCTCTAGGCATAGGGTTACCTGAATTTCTCTACTTCTAGTTGATTTTTCCCAAGAAATTAGCTCATGCTTTCCCATTGTCACCCTGTTCTTGCCTCTGGCCACAGGCCAGTACATATCAACATTGCCTCTCTTTGACCATAAAACAGAGAAAGTGTGCACATTGACTTGTTCGCTTTCAACTAGTTCTGCTCTGGGCTTAGTCTTGGCTTCCAGGTGTTAACTGTGATTGTAGAGAATAGCTCTGCCCTTTTGCAACAGTTCCGAAACACCTTGCGTGTTTTAGAGGTAGTGATTATACAACCACCTTTAAAATATGAAAAAAGAAGAAGGTCATGGTCCACGCCAGTCGGACTGGAAGGCAGAAGCAAGTTGCAGAACTCAAAAAAAAAAAAAAAAGAGCGCGCGCGCGCGAGAGAGAGAGAGAGAGAGAGAGAGAGAGAGAGAGAGAGAGAGAGAGAAGCTTTAAGTACCAGAGCAGGGGTGGAGGGCCCAGCTGTCTGGCACCATTAAAAAAAAGTTGTCAGTTAAAATAAGAACCTTCTCTTAAAAGGCTAAGTGGAGTCCAGTCCAGCTGTAGCAGGGCATACTATTCAGTACACAGCCATGGATTACTGCAAAGGAAGGGCAGAGAGACGCCATATTAGCCACAGATCATTGCTAGGTCGCCTCTAGCTGTTGCTCTCTCACTAGTCAAACACCAAAAGCCATACTGTGCCTCATGGCCCTGACAGTGGAAGGCTCTGTACTTCAAAGGGTTTCCAAAAGCCAGAATCAGATGGGACCCATTATAAAACTTAAGACTAGGGTATTTTTAAAATATCAAATCCTTAGACCGAAGTAGATGTCAAGCAACAGCATCTCTTCTTCCCTCCAGCTAATGGTCTCTCCTCTTTGAAGTGGCACGGGTGTAAATGCAGATTCAACCCATCATTACAATAATCAGGTGGACTAGCATACTCATCCAGGCGAGCCCCAAGCCTAGCTTCTTGAAGCAACTCACCAGTTTACAAACTGGGATTATTATTATTGCTAGTCCACCTCATTGGGATGGCAAGAAATGACCAATGCCATGCTGAAATCCCCAAGGAGAATTCTATAAGTCTATCATTCAAGACTCTAGGCTGGTAATAATATGCTAGTTTATTTTCCCTTCTTTATCTGTGGGGTGTCTAGAATTAGAGGGGAAATATACACTGTCTTGCCCAGAAAATTGTGTTTTATAGAAAGGGTTTGGTACAAAGAAATGTGTGCTGACTTTTAATACAGGTGACTCTGAGTGAATGGAATCGGGAAAGGGCTGGGCTAAGATGGTAGACGAAATAGGTATCACTGGCAATTCTTTTGAAGCCTATGAGAAGAGGTTATAGCTCCTTAGATTAGAGGGATGGGAGGACAATCCCATTGACAAGGATGCAGGAGTGTAAGGGGGAAAGCTCTGAGCCTTGACTGGTACTTATCCAGCCAGGGTAGATGGAAATACCTCAAGGAAACAAATAGTGGTCAAATTCAAATGAGGAAGAGTAACAAATAGCAACTCCTGAACATGTGATAGTCTGGCAAAGATAGGGATGGAGAAGTAGGGGCACATATGGTTGGGGGTGCTAGGACAGGGACTAAGGTATGGAATGTGACTCCAAGCTATGTCGTTGCTGGCTTCTTGGTCAGAGGCCAGGCATCATCATTTGACTCTCAGGCTTCTATAACATTCGCAGGAAGAGAGGGGAGGGCATGGGTTGTATGCCCCCTAAACATGGTAAGGGGAAATAAGAGAGGGAGGCCCAGTTCTGTTGCACAGGAAAGGGTGCGTCTACAGGAAGCTCAAACTGAAAATGAAAAGAGAAGGGGGGTTAATGAATGGATGGATGGATGGATCACTTAAAAAAAGCCAGAAAGAAATTAAGTCATAAACTAATAGCTAAAGTAGAATAGCTATGTTAGATGGTCTTAAAAGTCTTATGCACTGGCTTCTGGGAACATGCTTTCTCATATTAATGGCCGCAGTGGTGACATTAATAAAGCAAAATAAAGACCAAATCCCACACAAATAATTTTTAAAATCTGTTCTTGACATACAATCCCACATAAACACATCCAGATAACCTTGTCCATGTATACCAAGTCTCTAGTGACCTTAGGCTACCAGACACAGCATCAGACTCACAGCCCTCTTGTCCCAAAGGACAAGAAGAAACTGAGGTTTCAACTTTGGCATCCTTCGTAGCAAGTTTAGCCGGCTAACTGCAACCCTAAGCCAATACCTGTTTGTCAAGTGTGTGATGGGTGGGGTTCCAATCAGTGACCTGTAAACCTGAGCTACAGAAGCCCACTGGTTTGTGTTCAAGTCGTACTTTGACCTGTCTCCTGCTGGGATTTCATTTCTGCGATATGAGTATATTAAGTCATATTGGTCCCTGTGTCACATATGAAGAGACTGACTGATATGCCTGTAGTCATAAAGTATTATATCCATGATAAGAGATATCTAACCAAGACTCTCCTGTGACTGGGAGAGTCTTAATGGTCTCTGGGAATTTCTTTGCTTTGTTTCAAAATCCTTGTTTATGACCTGAAAATGAGATTTCTTTTATAGTTTAGATGTGGTGCGTGCTTCAAAGACTCATGTATTAAAGGCTTCCTTGTCAGCTAAGGGGTTTTGAGGAAGCAACTAGAGTCTGAGGGCTCTGATTTAAAAATAATCCTGTTGAGAGATTCATAGTATTACAGGCAGGCCTGTTGGAAGAAGAAGGTCACCGGAACAAGTCCTGTGATGCTGTATCTTGTCCCTGCCTCATTTCTCTGCTTCTTGGCTGGCACGAAGTGAGAAGCTCGGCTTCCGTACACCCCTCTACCACGATGCTCTGCCGAGATCTGTGCCACACCAATGAGGCCAAGTGACCATAAACAGAACCATATTTCCTTCCTTAAGTTGATTTTCTCGGGGATTTTTGGAAAAACAGACACAACAGTCATCCCATTAAATCAGTGCTATTTGCGGGGAGTGGAATTAGACAAACATGCATATATGAGAATATGCAATCAGCTGTTCACAGTGAATGTCCTGCCTGCCCATGTAGAGAAGCCTCCCTCAGCCTGCCTTCCAGGTGGCTTTTCTGATCAACCCCCCAAGTGAAGGTTTTGGGAAGGAGGCACATCCTTTGCAGCTTGCAGATCCTAGGCAGCTAAGGCCCTCCCAGCTCAAATGATCTGGAACTGCTTTTGCAGTCAACTACACAGAAGGTTGGGGTTGAAATCGGCTGCTCCAGCTGTTTATCGACTCTCACTTCTAAGGCGTGACTTCAGTGATAGTTTTCCAGGGTCTATTTTAAGGATGGCTACTAACAAAGACGTACCCAGGGAACTCTGAGTGAAAATCACTCAGTGTGCAATGAAATCTGAATTAGTCAAAATGGAATTCACCAGAATACATCTTTCCTGCTCTCATTGAAAATGGTAGAACAGGGGCTGGAGAGATGGCTTGGTGGTTAAGAGCACTGACTGCTCTTCCAGAGGAGTGGGGATCAATTCCCAGTACCCACACGTCAGCTCACAACTGTCTGTAAATCCAGTTCCTGGGGATCTGAGACCTTCACACCAATGCACATAAAATAAAGTTAAATAAAACAGAAACAATTCTTTAAAAATTTTTAAAAAAGAAAATGGTAGAACAAAGAAACTCCATATGAACTGAGCTCCTACTATGTGTCAGACACTTGACTAGGCACCTGCACTATGGTAGTGAGCAAATACTCTAGGAATTTAGTCTTACTAAATAGAAAGCTGCCATTTGATGCTGGTGCCCTAGCAGGGGCCCCAGGGCTTGTTTTTAAAGCAGGTTGTAAATCATTGCTTTGTTCTTTTAGGATGCATTTGTTTGACTCAGTTCCCTGGGCTTTCTGTTTCAGAAGCCTGGATGGACTTCCTTGCTGGGATTTGCTTGAAAGGAGAATTCCTTTGCCAGCTGCCTGAGGTTTGTAGCACAATGAATGCAACCGTTGGTTTGATGACTAACAGCAGGCTCTCCATAGAAACCACCGCATGGCTGAGCCAGGGGACATCTTCTCAATACTTTAGTCCCCAACCCAAACAAACCAAAAGGAAGAAAGGCAACTTAGGAGACCACTGGGGTACTTTCACCACCAACTAGATGTTTTAGGTTGGCAAATTATTGCTAATTTTATAGGTGTGATAATGATAGCTGTGTTTATTTTAAAGCATCATTATCTCCTAGAAATACATTCTATGTATTTTACACATAAAATGATACAACTTTTGCCTTACAATAATTCAGCATGTCTGGGTAATTGAGGCAGCAGGATCAGCTGTATGTCAATGATTCTTTGATGGCCAGGCTCCAGGAATATGGGGCTGAATTGTACTATCACCTCTTTTCTCTCTACATTTCAAAGTTTCCGTGTCAGAGTTAAAAAGAAATCTAAGTTCGCTGTTAAAAACATTTCTATTCAATTTCACCCCACTTCCTGGTTTTGGTAGCGTATACAAAAGGTGCTTAATCACTGCTTTCTTTTATCCTATAATGACTGCTTTCATTTTCTTTAAAATCTGTGTGATAGCATGGACTGTTCTACTTCTGTAGACACAACCACTAGCCCTCAGAGATTCTTACAAAGAATTACCTGCCAATTCTTTAGCAGAGGTTTTCATGAAGCTCGTTCTTACAGTCTTACAGAATTAATTTTTAAAAGATTTATATTTAGTGTGTGTATATGTATGTGTGTGTGAGTGAGAGAGAGAGAGTGAGGTGTGTGTGTGAGAGAGAGCGAGAGAGAGAGGGAGGGGGGTGTGTGTGTGTGTGTGTGTGTGAGAGGGAGAGAGAGAGAGAGAGAGAGAGAGAGAGAGAGAGAGAGAGAGAGAGAGAGAGAGAGAGAGAGAGAGAGAGGTGTGTGTGTGTGTGCGCGTGTGTGCTCATGCAGGTGCCCACAAAGGCCAGAAGAGGTTGTCAGATCCCTTGGAGCTAGAGTTACAGGCAATTGTGGGCCGCCTAATGTGCAGGTATTGGGAGGCAAACTCAGCTCATTTGGAAGAGCAGCAAAGTGTTCTTAACCACCTGAGCCATTTCTCCAGACCCAGAATTAAAGTTTTCAAATTAATTTCTTAGTACCGTTTATGGACACACGTGCCACGGTGTAGAGTGACTGGAGGGGAACTTTTATGGAGTCGTTTCTCTTCTTACACCTTTCTATGGGTTCTAGGGATTAAATGCAAACTGCGAGACTTCAGCGGCTTTCTGGGAAAGGTAAATGCTGCCCTGAAGCCTGCCAAACCGCCTCACCTGTTCTACAGCACTAAATGTAAGGATTTCCCTATAGTATCTGAGGTTTCTTCACTATCTTCCACTTTGGTTATATTTTGGAGGGTGGGGCATGCAATGAAAAGAAATTGGAGAACTTGAACCCCTCAGATAAGAAGCAGTTACTAGAGGGAGACAGAGAAGCAATTTCTCTTTGCACAGTCTTGTATCTGGGGTGTGTGTGTGTGGGGGGGGTAGTCAGTATTGACTGTGATGTGGCAGGCAAGGGACCGTGAACCCAGCAGTTTCCTGCATCATCACACTTCATTTTCAAAGTCATGATTATGGCTATGTGTGAAAACAGTGTCTGAGCTGCAACTTTACGTGCTGGTCAGATGATCTCTCTCCTATGCTACACAGCTGTTCCAGCGACAGAAGTGTGCAAATGCCGTCACACACACACACATACATCTAATCAAGCAGGCAGGCAGGCAGGCAGGCACTCCAGATGTAACAAGCCCACTTAAAACCACGACAGATTACAACTTTATACTGGAAATCTTGGGAGGAAAGTAGCAGGTCGAATGAAGCCATTTCTTTCATGGTTTAACTATATGTATCACACGTGTGGGGTTTGGGGAGGTATGTTCTAGAAGCCACTGGCAGTTCTATTTAGAGTTAATAAAGCTTACCAGGACCCTGGGTCTCATGCAGCATGCAGCAAACAGCAGAGTTAACTGTAAAACAGTAAGAGCTGATGAAGGTGGAGGGAGCACGAGGAGAAATGCAATATTAAGAATTGATACAAATCATGAAGTGTTAGAGGTCAAAGGATTAGGAGAAACGGGGAAGGGAACAGGGAAGTGTGGCTTGGTAGACACCCCTACAACTCTACTTCTCTTTCTTAGTCTCTTTAGGGGCATCCAGAGGAAATTCTAAAGCTGGGGCTTGATCAGATCCAACCACAGCCTGTCTAAAAAAAAAATTACTACAACGATTTATACCCTTCACCAAACCGTCACCAGCAAAAGCGCCGTGGGAGCAGAGCAGCGTAAACTTAGTGGCACAGCCTCTCTCCAAGTTCACCAATTGCTCACAGAGGTGCAGAAGGAGCCCAGACCTGGGGCCACTCACAGAGTATGGATGGGGATGGGCTATTGTGCCAGCTCTGAATGCTAGTGTAAGGTGCCACATCCCAGCAAGGTTTTCACCCATCTCAGAACTGGAAAGGGGCACTGGCACCAATCCCAGATATTTCTGGAGAGTGGGGAGAGACTCATCCAGTCTTCTGCATGAGATGGGAGGAAGTCAGTTTGGGGAAAAGTCTGGTCTGGGAAGAGCTTTCACTGAGCTTTTTTTTTTTTTTTTTTTTAGAAAATTTGCTTACTGGGAATTGTCTTGATTCTCTTCTTCAAATATCCTATCAGGCAATACTTAGTTGTTGCCCAACCTGCTGCCCTCTTGTGGTATATACTCAATAAACTGTTCTTCATTTTTTATTTATTTGCTTATTTATTAAGCATACAATGTACTACTGCTGGCAAGGAAGGCACCAGATCTCATTATAGATGGTTGTGAGCCACCATGTGGTTGCTGGGAATTGAACTCGGGACCTCTGGAAGAGCAGCCAGTGCTCTTACCCTCTGAGCCATCTCTCCAGCCCCTTCACTGAGCATCTTGAAGGGACTGGATACAGCAGTGGTTCTCAACCTGTGGGTCCCCAACCCCCTTGTGGGTCAAATGACCCTTTCACAGGGGTCACCTAAGACCATCAGAAAACACAAAATTACAGTCATGAAGTAGTAACAAAAATAATGTTATGGTTAGGGGTTACCACAACATGAGGAACTGTATTTAAAGGCTGCAACATTAGGAAGGTTGAGAACCACTGACCTACAACATCAGTGCATCCTAAACAAATCAGGTGATGACAAATTGTTTACTTTGTTTCTTTACTTTTGGATTTTTGAGATGGGGGCTTCTCTGTGTAACAGGCCTAGCTGTCCTGAAATTTGCTCTATAGACCCAGCTGACCTCAAACTCAAGTACCGGGATCAAAGGCATGTGCCACCACCACCCAGTGCCAAATAAATTTTAAAAAGGAAAGTGTGTATCATTTTCTGTTATTATAACTGATATGGCATGACTGATGAGTTAATAGATGATGCATCCACAGAGGTTTTCCATCTGCCTGGTTGAACCTTAGTGAATTTGATATGTAGCTATAAGATTCTGTTCTGGGAGTGGGGGGGGGCATGGTAGGTGGATCTCTGTGAGTTCTAGGCCAGAGTGGTCTACAGAACTAGTTCCAGGATAGCCAGGGCTACACACACACACACACACACACACACACACACACACATACAAAAAAAAAAAACCTTGTCTCAAGACCCCACCCCCACCCCAAGAAAAAGATTCTATTTTTAAAAAAAAAAATCTCTGGACCAAGTTGATGAAAATATTCAAATTACATAATAGGTAGTCAAATTGGATAAACAGGATCACAAAACTCAGTGCCGTGAAATATAAAATAGTCTACATTCATGGTGTGATTCCTAAGTGAGAAGCCAGGCACAGAGGCAAAAAGATACTTCTTCCTTCTGGAAAGTATCCAATGGCTGACTCAAATCAGTGGCCCCAAATCAAAGGTCATGAGCATGGGCATCTCTGGGATGTTAAAGGTCCTTTAGTAAGGATGTTGTTAAATACTCCATCCCGGAATCCCCCGAGTCCCACTGCACAAACAGGCACAGAGCACAAGGGAACCTCTGCATGCCTGCTTGCCAGCACTCTTTCCTCTTCTCTGGCTCAGAAATGAGGAATGGGGTATTTCTGCAAGCAGAGACTGGGGTAGGGTCAGGGCTATTAACCTACCAAACACTTGAGAAACAATGGTTTCTGAACCATTCCCCAAGCTTGAAAATGGCCTATGCAGAATACACTGGCATCTGAAGCCCCCCCCCCCCCACTAAGTTCTTAGTACCCCTGGCTGGGCATACCTAAGCAGCCAGCAGGAAGAGGTATAGCGAAAGGTTGGAGGATGGGAGACAGGGTGCAGCCTTCAGTGGCAGCATTTACCTTTCACAGGGTGCAGCTAGAACGGAGGCAGAGTAAGGTTGTAGGCCCCTCCCCTTAGATGTGGGAGGAGCAAGCAGACCTGTATGCTGCATGATACTGAAAGTCTAGAGCAGCTGCGACCCTTTAACAGTTCCTGTTGTTGTGTTGACCCCAACCATAACATTTTTGTTGTTACTTCATAACTGTAATTTTGCTACTGCTATGAATCATAATGTAAATATCTGTTTTCCAATGGTCTTGGGCCACGCCTGTGAACCGGTGACTTGACCTCCAGAGGGGTCTCGACCTACAGGTTGCGAAAGACTGGTCTAGGGTCTGGGGGAAGTGCATAGAGCTTCTACTAAAAGATCCTGGTCTGTCCATCCTTTTGTTCTTCTCTTTATCCCTCTACATCTCTCACAGTTTGTTTCCTACTTCCTAGCCCCTCTTCCCTTACTATCCGCCCTGAGTTTGCAGAGCTTTCCCAGATGGGCCAAAGGGCAAAGCTAGACTTCTGGGAGTGCTCTTCTCTCAGCAACTCAGACTCGGGCACCATGAAGACATTGAACTAACTACATGAGTCTAACTGCAGCCTGCAGTGCACACCTGCCCACCAGCCCTCTTGGCCTCTAAGTCCTGAAAGGTGGTGCATGGAGTTGGGGGGAGGGGCTGGGCAGGAAAAGAAAGATGCCATACACATACATACATACACGCACCCCCGCCAGCAAGGCTGCTACTTACTTCTTCTTCTCTTTATCCCTTTTCAGAGTCTGCGAGCCCCCAGCCTGAGAACCCTGAGACTGGAGCAGCTCAGCTGCTGTCTTTCTCTGTTTGAAAGCATTCACTTCATCATCCAGGGATTTCTTCTTATCCTCCAGCTTCTTCTTCTCTTCCTGGTGCAGTTTCTTCAGACGGTCAAACTTCTCATGCAGCTGGAAGAGAGGCACAGGGAAGTTAGAGGGAGTCTCCCCCACCCCCCTGCAGCAGTGAGCAGTCCCCAGCCCAGCCAAGACCAGAGTGGGTGGGAACCACTGTGTCTGCAACCCGGTAGGACTCTGGAACAAGAGGAAACATTCCTGCCAGTAACTGCCATGATGGCACTAAGGATTACTGTAGATTGCTGTAATTGTTCTCAGAATCTCTGCTCCTGAAATGGTCAAGGACCAATGTATTCTGTGTAAACAAAGATTTTATTTCAAAGAACCCCTGTAGTTATTGGGTGTAGTTGCTAATAATATGTACTTAGTTTGTTACAAGCCTAATCTAATCTAATATAACTAAATCTAATATATTAAAACATTTTCATTAACACAGCACTCTATTCCTTTTTTTTTTTGAGACAGGATCTTGCTGTATAGTTCAAGCTAACCTTGAACTCACAACCCTCCCGTCTCTGCCTTTTGAGTACTGAGATAAAGATTTAGGCCAGCACGCTTATCTTACTACACAGTTGCGGTAGGGTCTATTTTATGAGGAAACTGAAAGTCTCAGAAATGAAGGCATTTGCCCAAGGTCATCAAGTCTTTGGGGGATTCTATAATGGGATCGTCCATATGTAAAGTTCTCCTTCTGGCTAAGCCTGTACTTTAGGACCTACCTGTCTCTGCTCCCCAAGGCTGGGCTACAGGCATGTGCAGCCAACGTGGCTTCTTAGATTGTTTAGGAACTAAGACCAAGAGAAGGGAAGTGCTGGCTGATATTCCAAAACTGCACTGGAGGTCAATTATTCTGGCATTGAGATGGGAACGGGTAGAGGATGCTTGCAAGTCAAGGCCATTGCTTGAAAGAATAACTGCATATGTTTGATTCTTTTTAAAGAACTGATTACTATCAGGGGCTTATTACTTATTAGGGGCTGGAGGGATGGCTCAGGAGTTAAGAGCACTTTCCGCTTTTCCAGAAGACTCAGTTTTGGTCCCTGACATTCACTTGGCAGCTCAGTCATCTGTAACTCCAGTTCCAGAGGATCCAATGCTCCAAAAAATAACTCCAAAAATGTGGGCCTATTCCACCTTGTCTGAAGGTCAGAGAGTTTGAGTTATAGTGCTGGCTCAAAGTTGTTGACAACAGGCGTGGCTCCACACCCTGACTCCACGTGCCCCACTGCCCAGGAGAACGGGGTGTTAGAGCAGCTCCACGACAGCAGTTGCATCGGGATTTACATTTGCAATGGGCTAACGAGAAGAGCTGAACTGTCAATTTTACTGTATATTTCAAAATGGCCAAGAGTATAGTTCAAATGCACCCCCTATCAGTACCGGGAATGTGGAACCTCGGGCCTAAAGCATGCTACTGTACAAGAGCTCTACCACTGAACTACATCCCTAGCCCCCTTTCAGCTTTTCTTATTTAGAGACAGCGATTTACTAAATTGCCCAGGCAGGCCTTGAACTTGTGCTCTTGCTAGATTATAGCCCGTGTGACCAGACTTGGCTTAGATCTTAAATGTTTCCAACAGAAAAAAAAAAAACAACAAAAAACAGCTGGCAGTGGTAGTGCATGTGCCTTTAATCCCAGCACTCCGGAGTCAGAGGATTCAGGAATTCAAGGTCAGTCTGGTGTATAATTAGGCGATGAAAGGAGACAGAGACAGAGTCCCACATTGGAGCACCGGACTGAAATCTCAAGGTCCAAATCAGGAGCAGAAGGAGAGAGAGCACGAGCAAGGAACTCAGGACCGCGAGGGGTGCACCCACACACTGAGACAATGGGAATGATCAATCGGGAACTCACCAAGGCCAGATGGACTGGGTCTGAAAAAGCATGGGATAAAACAGGACTCGCTGAACATAGCGGACAATGAGGACTGCTGAGAAGTTAAGAACAATGGCGATGGTGGCGCACGCCTTTAATCCCAGCACTCGGGAGGCAGAGGCAGGTGGATCTCTGTGAGTTCGAGACCAGCCTGGTCTACAAGAGCTAGTTCCAGAACAGGCTCCAAAGCCAAAAAAACCAAACAAACAATGGCACTGGGTTTTGATCCTACTGCAAGTACTGGCTTTGTGGGAGCCTAGGCAGTTTGGATGCTTACCTTACTAGACCTGGAAGGAGGTGGGAGGTCCTTGGACTCCCCACAGGGCAGGGAACCCGGACTGCTCTTTGGGCTGATAAGGGAGGGGGACTTGATTGGGGGAGGGGGAGGGAAATGGGAGGCGCTGGCGGGGAGGAGGCAGAAATCTTTAATAAATAAATAAATTAATAAAAAAAGAGAGCTAGTTCCAGGACAGCCAGGACAGTTACACAGAGAAATCCTGTCTTGAAAAATAACAAAAAAGATAAACATATGAAATGAAGTGACTCTTTGCTTGATTTAATAATTCTATTATATAAACATGAAAATTGCACATCATACTCCATAAATATATGCAATTAATAAAATATTTTGTGCACTGTAATCCATGCATGTAATCCTAGGACGCAAGCAAGAGGTTCTAAAATTTGAGGCCAGCCTGGGCTACATATAGGCTTCGAAACCTAAGCAAATGAATGAATTCAAATTTCCAAAAAAAAAAAAAAAAAATCCACCTACAGCTATTGGTTACCATGTTGATTGGCAACACCTCTACATAATTAACAGAATGAGAAAATATCCCAGCCTTAGGGAATGAAGGTCAAGAAGATTCTCTCCACCTGAGCTGCACGCCAGTCCTGCCCAGAGGCTGCCTGTCTCTCTCCCCTCCAGCTGCCGTGTGAAGGCCGAGGTCTCCAGGACCACACTCAGTCTCCCCTCCTACCTGCCTGCTCTCCAGGCTCACACTCACCTCTTTTTCCGCCTCCTTGAGCTCAGCTTCTTTCTCTTTGACTCTCTGGACAAACATCTGTCTCATCTCCTCTTCTTTTTTCTGGAGCTCCCCTAGGAACTCATTCCTCTTCGCCTCATATGTCTCCTGTAAACTGTAGATGGGATCCAGTCAATTCCACTGCCTCCCGGGCAAGCCCTGCTCAAGAAAATGGGCCCCAACCATCCTGAGCCCCCCTCATCCTCTCTGCTCTAATTCTAATTCTGACAGAGAAATGTAAAGAGAGGACCATCAGAGGGGAGGGGACAGCTTGGCATACAGCAGCAATATTACAGAGCTACTGAAGGGGACAGAGGAGCCCCAATGAACTGGATACCACCTTCTAGAAATCTTTCTCTCCCTCCCATCCCTCTCACAGAGGTGAAGTGACTCGCTGAAGATTGTACAGCTATTTAGAGGCAGAGCTGACACCAGAAGCTGGGTCTCCTGTTTCTTCAGGTATGGCCTCTCTCCCACTGCACTGCACCGCCAGGCCCTGGCTCTGAAACCACCCACATTGATTCAGCACTTCCTCAAATACTTGCTGAGATTACAGCTACCACGTAAGCAAGCAGTGCGAATAGACATGATGCTAGTCACTCGCTCAGCATCTAGCGCCTAGAGCCACCGTGCCTGCCCTAGAGGATCTCGGGGTCTATCGGGAGATGCCTGGATCAAGACCATGCCCTGGTCTATACGTATTATTTTAAAAAGAGTCAGAGGCAACTGGGTGAAGACCAGAAGGACTGTTCCAAGAACAGAGCAGCATACTTGAATAGGCCTGGGGGAATCACAGGAACCACGGAGGACTGGAAGGGGAGGTTCCTGAGTCTGGAAGAAGAGGACAGGCTTTGGATGCCACATGAAAGAAGTGGACATGTATCCACTGAGTGGTTTTCATCACTCAGAACATGGGGAAGTCCACTTGGCTATTCTGGGAAGAAAACTGCAGCAATTTCAGTATGACAGGGCAGGATCTTCATGTCAGGGCTGGCAGGGAATGGAGAGAGATCTGGACGAGCAACAAAGGCTGCAGAATTTCCAGGGCTTGGAAGAAATCAAAGCTGATTCCAGACAGCTGTCCCCTGAGTAACGCATATCTGCTTTCTCAAGTGTATCTTATTGTCTTGGTGAGCATCTCTCTTTGAATCTTTGTACTTATGATCGACATTAAAGTTTCCGAATATACCCCCAAAGGAAGCTGATTCTAGTTTCTGGCCTGGGCCACTAGCTAGACGGTAGAACATGAACAGCATGGAAGAGGAAGAAGGACGTGGGCTGGATGGCAGACTGTTGGGGATTCAGGTTAGGTATCCATAGCATGTCTGAGGGCAAATATCTGCGGTGCAGCTGCATCTGTGGGCTTGGAGTTCAATGGTAAAGCGTTAGCTTTGGAGTCATCAGATTCCCGGGTGCTAATTAGACCTGTGAGAATAGAAAGAGCCAGAACAAAGAGACAGGAGTATGGAAGAGCTGAGGCCCATGGAAGGAACCCCAAGGAGGCAGCAACATTTAAGGGAGAAAGCTGAAGAAATGAAACTGAAAGTGAGACCCAGGGGGAGAGGGATGAAGCTGGCTGGGCCCAACACTGGAAGAGCTGAAGGCAGAGGGTATTTCAAGAAAGCCAAATGAACATTCCACATTAAAACCAAAGATAGAAATCAAGCCACGATGAAACTGGCCACCGATCTACAACTGTAGGCCTTAGAGAGAGGCTCTTTTGTGGAGAGCTGGAGGCAGAAGGCAGATTGCAGTGGGTTGAGGAAGTAAGTGAGAGGAGGAAGAGGAACAGCGGAAACAGAAATGTTTCTTCCCTGTCAGAGACAAAGCTCTTGACGGGAGGAACTGGCAAGAAAGAGCAGAAGTGAAAAAGGGCTTGTGAGGCAGGAGTATTTACCAGCAAGGTGGACAAGGGCAGTGGGAGAGGGGGGGGAAGGTGAAGATGCAGGAACAGAAGACTGGAGGATGGGGCAAAGGAGGGAAGGCCAGGACTGAATGAACAGGTAGAAGTACACCTTCCAGATGCAGAGGAAAACTGTGGAGGGAAGAAGAGAAACCAAGGGCCTTCTAGCAGAGACAAACTCGCTTTCCTCCCTGCTCAGGAGCTCTGGGGCCCTGACCTGCCTCTCCACTGAGGGGTGGGAGGCTGCCATTCCTAAAGCAGACATTCCCCCAACGGACTGCTTGTACAGTGTCCTAGGCCCTCTTTCTGCCACGAACAGGTTCTTTGGGATCCCAGAGGCCATTTGAGTGTCTTTTCCTCCCACAGACATCCCCCCCCCCCCAGCTTGCTCACGGATGCCTGACATTTCCTGAAAGGAGATGGAGTCATGGTAAAGGGGAACATATGGTAATTCAAAATGCAGGGCCGATGACGCATTGTGTACAGAGAGCAGATGCTTCCACTGGTCCAGGGCTCCCACCTGCGTACTAAGAAGCACTTTAGTTCTGAGGTGAGGAAAACACCAGGGGTTATTCATCTTCAGGGGTCAAAACAAAACTCACACTGAAATTCTTAGGCAGTGGGAGAAGAGCCTCAGGCAGGTCACCAATACAAGCAAAGTGGCTGTGGTCCTATTCTGTATTTTCCTATTGCTTTACTTAGTGCTAGCAACGAACTTGGGGCTTGTGCATGCTAGGGAAGCGCGTACTGGAAACCCGTCTTAAGCAACAGAAGAACCAGATGAAGAAAGTGGGAACAGAGGACAGTCCCTACTGCCACCCAGTAGAACAAAAGTCCAGCTCAGGGTCTATGGAAGGGGGGGGGGCAAAGCAGTGAGTAGTCAGCAAAGTGTTCTCTGGACCCCTGCCCTTCCCTGCTTTTCTGGCAGATGTGCAACACTCGTGACTCAGGAATTCCCTTGGGCCCCCCTAGCTAACCCACACACCTCTCCTCCCCGGCGGATTATTGTCCAGGGCAAGGTTTTCTGAACTGGGCCAGGCGGGCCTGGCCTGGCCTGGCGTGAGCGGTACCTGAATGGTTTGCTGTCAGGGTCGGTGTCCTTGAAGCCCATCTCCTCCAGCTTACAGCGGCGGTACAATTCATAGTGCCGGGTGTGGGTCTGCTCCCGCAGATCCTCCATGTTGACCCGAATCAGCATCTCCCGCAGCTTCACAAAGTCGCAGTGGGCCTCATTTTCAACTGCATAGCGGGGATTGGGGCATTGGAAGTACAGTGAAAGGAAGGCCAGCAGAAGAAGAAATGGATGCAGTGAGAAGTAAAGTGACTAATGGTGACATCGCCTCGCAGCCTCTTTATACGGCTCCTACACATTTAACCTAATTCCATTTTCTGTGAAAATGGGAATGAAACATTATGAAAGGACAATACTACTGTGCAAATATCTAAGAACTTTCAGTAAGGCCTCCGCACAAATTTACCAAGCAGACTGGCATAGAAATATCTTCTCTACATTGCTTTGCAGATGACGATGCATGCACCTCTATCTAGCCATCCACCCAATAAATGTTAGTGGAATCTGTTTCCAGTATTCTTTCTGGCCCAGATAATTCAGAAGCGAGGCCTTGGGGCCACACTTTTAGGAACCTGCAGCTTAGTGGGAAAGCGCACGTAAACAGAATATAACACAATGCCAAGATTACAAACGTGGAGGCATGGCTGCAGTGCAGTAAAAGCCCAGAAGAGGGGGACCTGTGAACTCCAGGAGAACAAGGGCTTCCCAAAAGATAAAACCTCTTGGATGAGGCTGGAAGGAAGAGTGGAATTTATCAGGCAGATAATAGAACATGATCTTCACAAGGCCTCCGAAGGCTAGGCAAGGGCACATAGTGAGCAAGTTGCAGAGTTAGGTTTCAAATCCCGGTAGTGTAGGGGCGAGGCAAAGACCAGAGATGGATCTCCAGAGAGCAAGGGAAAAGACCTAGGGTAGGAAAGGTGAGAGGGAAAAGGAGGGCCAGACCTCAGGTGTGGCTCATGTGGGTGGTAGAAGCTCCCGAGGAGGTGTTTTACCAAGGGTGGATAATGGCCTGACCACTGCAATCTGAAGGGGAAAGGAGATAACCGCTTCTTTGCCGTGTGGGCAAAGGTCTGCATTTTGGGGAGTAGACAAGAAGGTGAGTGATGTGGACTAAATCACAGCAGAGTGGACTTCTGGCCAGAGCCATGCTGCAAGCGGGGCTCTAATAGGATGTCTCCGGGCTCGGATCCATTGCGTTGTACTATTAGAGATGGTCAGATATGGTCATCAGAAGCATTTGTCCAAAGTCCAGAGTGGTCCATGTAGACGTTCTACTTAAGGTCCCTTACATTCAGTACCAACCTATATCTATTGCCATAGAACATAAACTAATATAAAAAGCTGCAGCAATAAAATAACTCCTTGGGAGCAAGCTATATGTATCTGCTTCTCCAGCTCAAGACAGTGACCCCTGATCAGGAGGAATGATTCTAGAGCCAGGCCTGGTGGTGCACACCTGTGATTTCAGCACTTAGGAGGTAGAGGCTGGAGGGTCAGGAGTTCAAGGCCAGCTTCAACTATGTAGTGATTGCAAGGCCAACCTGGGCTACACAAAATTCTATTTTTTTTTAAGGATATAAGAAAGGAATAATTCTAAGTCTTTTTTAGGCTTCCAAGCAGTGTTCATCTGCTTCCTCATCCAGAAAAAATGTCAACTAGGGAGTTCAAAACAAACAAACAACAACAGAACTCAGTTTGGGAGAAGAGCGGGGTAGTCCAAGTTGGAGGAAGGAAGTCACTGGATGTCTGTCTGCTGGTTTGTCTCCTCCCACCTCAGGTTTCTGTCTTTCAGGCCACAGACTCCAAAGGTGTGGCTCTTGGTCCAGAAGCCTTTTCCCCGGTGTTCCTAGTGTAACAGCCTGTGCTGTGGTGGTGGTTTGAATGGAATTGGCCCCCATAGTCTCATAGGGAGTGGCACTATTAGGAGGTGTGACCTTGTTGGAGTAGGTGTGGCCTTGTTGGAGGAAGTGTGTCACTGTGAGGGCAGACTTTGAGGTCTCATACATGCTTCAATTATGCCCATTGTCTCAGTTCACTTCCTGTTGCCCATGGGTCAAGATGTAGAACTCTCAGCTCCTTCTCCAGCACCCTGTCTGCCTATACCCTGCCATGTCCTGCCATGATGATAATGGACTAATCCTCTGAGCCTGGAAGTCAGCCCCAATTAAATGCTTTCCTTTGTAAACGTTTGCCATGGTCCAAACAAACAAGAAACAAAACAAACACAAAGAGTTGCCATGGTCATAGTGTCTCTTCACAGCAATAAAACACTGACTAAGACACATCCCCAGTTGCAAATGGCAGAGAAGAGCAACACTTTGCGTGGCTCTGCCAACCAGTCTTCTACTACCTATGGGACATCCAGACGGGATGGAGCTCAGCAGTAGCATTTTCATCTAGCAGGCATGAGGCCCGACTTCCGTCTCTGACATTGTAACAAAGAAGAACCGAGGAGGTAGCTTAGTGGCGGAGCATTTGCCTCGCATGCATGTGTCTCAGCAGCACAGAAGGAAAGCACTCTAGCTACTGTGGGTGGAGCTTTGCTGTGCCTTCAATCATACCAGCCTTTGGATGTGAGGTGGGCAAATCACTATCAACTTTCATCTTCACTTCTTTGAAACACGGTCTCCCAAAGCTGCCTTTGAACTCACGAGCCTCTCTTTTCAGTTGTCCCCACCTCCCAGGACTGGACTTACAGATGGATGCCACCCTTCTTGGGTGCCCACTCTCCTTTATTTGCCCAAGGATTGGGAAGAATTTACAGAGAAACTGCCAGTCACGGCCTGGTTTATAGCTACAGACTCAGGGCCCCCAAACCTCTGCCCCTAGCAGAGTCCTAGAGTTCATGTTACCTCCTAAAGAGAAGCATACGTGTGAGACAGACTATGAAAAGAATTGTCATGCATGTATACAGTATATAACTAATTCTTTAAAATTATAAAATAAGCATATCTATAAAAGAGTACATGAAATAGGTATGTGCAATTTAAAGAAATTTAAAATTTGTAAATATCCCCACAACCGAAGCGAATGTTACTATTACCTTGGAAGCCCCTGCTGGCCTCTTTTTGATCTCATACACCTCTCTCTACTCCCTGCCTCCTCTGGCAATGAAACTGAAGCACTATCCTGACAGGGTTTAGCAGTCATTTGTATATTTTTTTATTTTAATTCGTTTAGTGTGAGGGGATGTGGGTGTGCACTGTGCACTTGTGAGGGCGCTGGTGTTTGTGTGAAGGTCAGAGGACAAGCTTTAGAAATCAGCTCTCTCCTTCCACCGTGTGGGCTCCGGAGATCAAACTTAGGCCATGAGGCTTGGAGGAAAGTGCCTTTCCTTTGCCCCCGCAAGACATCACACTGGTCCCGTTTTCTCAGATTATTTATTTTATTCGTGTGTGTGTGTGTGTGTGTGTGTGTGTGTGTGTGTAGGGTGTAGGGTGTCTGCAGAGGTCAGAAGAAGGTTCTGATCCCCTGGAGCTGGAATTAGAGGAGGAAGGTGAGCCTTGTGGCGTGGGGGTTGGGAACAGAGGTCAGGTCCTCTGCAATAGTAAACAGGTACTCTTTACCTCTGAGCCACGGCTCCAGCTCTCATTGTTTTTGTGTGTGTTTAATGAAAATGGTTTCATCATTCGTCACTCATGCATGAATTCATCACAATATATATCATGTTATTTTAGCCTACTTTTGGAATTCATATAAATAGAAACCTACCATATGCATTATTGTGTGATTTTATTTCTGAGAGCCATCCACACAGATGTAACTGAAATTCATTCACTTTCATTGCTGTCTAAGACCCCATTATATGACCATTTTACAAATTACCCCGGCTATTTTGATGGACACCTTATTGTTTGTAATAATTTATCATTATGAATAACACTGCTGTGAACATTCTCGTGCCTCTCCTAATGACACACTCACACTTTCTATGTTGTGCCAAGTCCATTCGTCTTTTGCTGTTTCAGGGTGGGGTATAAGGGAGTACTTTCTCCATTAGACAAAAGGAGTCTGCTCCTATCACAGAATCTGGGCACAGGGCCAGAGCTTGCTGCTAGTGACCCCTGTGGCTGATTGAGACCCACACTGAGTAGCGGAGGCTGAGACAAGCTAGGAGCTCGGCATATCGTGGCAGAAGCAGCAGATACCCAGAGAAGGCGCTAAGTGTAGGCCCTCTGCACAGACTCACCCTGCACAGTCCCCCAAGGATACTGCCGCGCCCTCATCATCTTGTTGCCTATCTTCACTTCTTCTGTGCTGCCAACGACAGCAAACGGCAGGTGGGCCTAGAACAGAGGCAAACAAGCACTCAGAACTCCAGCAGGACGGCAGCGAATGCCCCACAATACAACTGTGGCTCGTCTCCAGGACTTTGGGTCGTCTGTCTGAGGCGCCACTCACTGCGGCAGCATTGAGGGGGTTTATTAAGCTTCATAGCCAGGCAGGGATGAGACCTAGTTCTTGACTCTGTTCTGGATAACAATGGCACGATTGAAAACGCAGGGAACGGACAGGAACTTAAATGGATATATGACCTAGCAAGCTACGCTCACCAGTCACCATCGCTGGGGGTGGGTTCATGAGCATCAAAGGGGCTGGCTGAGGACAGAATCTGGCATCATTGTCTTTCCAGAGTTTGAGAGCACAGTCTAAAACCACTGAGCTGGACTGTCTTTGTTCTTGCCCACCCTAGATAAGTGTTCACACTGATCCCATGAACCTAGAGGGCAAATCAGGAAATCTTCACCCCCGAGCTCTCAGGGTGCACTGTGAGGGACATAAAAAAAGTAGAAGACCCTTCCTTGCACCTTGGGAGCTTGGACTCTCATTGACAGAGCCTAAGTTACAGTCTCAAAAATCCTATTAGACAGGATGTGACCAAGGGCTAAGAGTAGGTACTTCACAAATACTCCTTGAATAGAGGCTGTCAGAGTAGGGAAGAAGATAAGAGGGAAAGTTCAAGCAGGGTCAAGAGCTCGGTGCTTGCAGGAGAGATGAGGACCAGTGAATGCAGAGGGCTAGACTGAGGGAGGAGGTGAGAACAAAAACGATGCTGTATCATCATCTGCTTGCATCCTGGCCTCTCAGCTCTAAGTGATGCAGGAGAGCTGTCTGTGAAGTGGGAGGCACTTCTCTAGGTTCAAGTAGGGAAAAAAAAAAAAAAACGCGAGAAGAAAATAAAAGCATAGGAAATGCCAGTCTTCCCTTGGGCCTGTTATTTTTATCATCAAGGGACCGTGTCAGAATGACAGGGTCCCTCGCTTCCTCAAACTGCTGTCATTCGATTCCTCCAGCTCCCTGACTATTCTTAAACACACAGGCCCCACCAAACTCAATTCCAAGGCCACATAAAACCTCCCACAGCATACTCCTTTGTCACTGGCATCAAAGATGGTTCTGGAAAGTACAGGCAAACAGATCATTTCCAAGGGCCAGAAATATAAGCCTTAGATAGTATCAGAGAGAGCGAGGACAGAGAGCTTAAAGGAGTCCTGCCTGTCCTAAACTCCCATGCTAGGTCTTCCCGGTAAGTAGTGATACTACCACACCTTGGATGCCAGCCTTCTCGGGCCACCTAGGATGATTGACATTGGGTGTCCTGGCTAAAGAGCGCCTGCTGGAAGTCAACTAAACACAACAGGCCAGGAGTCACTGGAAACAAGCTCTGACCATGACGCTCTGGAAAGACATGTGGCTATGACAACCGGAATGGAATCAAGCAAGACAGAGGGGAGGTTTAAATTTCAGTCACACTACAAGGTGCTACCCACGATATCCCCGTTCAGTGGAGGCCAGTCTTTGTCTCAGTTTTTCAGGTCCCTGCTGGAGGCTGCCAGGTGATGCTTCATACATGAGGGCCCGGGAAGGAGACTTTTGATAACTCCAAGATGAGGTCCCTGCTGACACATAATGAGCAGACTAATAAGGGGCCCCCATGTGACTCTGCCTAAACCTATGATGAGGGACACCAAGATATGAGGTCTCCCAGATGCAGAGCGCTATCAAAATACATAGCGTGTCTTGGGAGTCTGGCCCTAGAGTCACTACTTCATCCATTTTGTACAGCTACAACAAAATACCTGAGACTAAGTAATGTCTACAGACATAAACAGATTTTCCGTAGTTCCAGAGGCTGGACATCTAAGCTCAAAGTAGTAGTACCTTTGGGTGTCTGATGAGGGTCTTCTTGTTACATCTTCCCATTGCAGAAGGCAGACAAGCTAGCTAAATTCTACACATAAGTCTCTCGTATAAAGGCCCTTAATCTCATTAGTGAGGGAGCAGCCCTTATGGCCCAACTAACTGCTAAAGGCCCAAACTCTCTTCTGAAAAGAGGTTGATTTTGAATTGTGCATGTGCATGTCTATGTGGGCATGTGCATGTCTATGTGGGCATGTGCATGTCTATGTGGGCATGTGCATGTCTATGTGGGCATGTACACGTGAGTGCAGGGACCTCCTGGGGCTGGAGTTACAGGAGGTTGTGAGTCGCACCACATGGGCCCTAAGGTTCTCTGGAAGAGTAGTATCGCTCTTAACCTCTGAGCCATCTCTCCAGCCCCTCTCTTCTCTTTAAAAATCATTCCTAGGAATTGAACTAGAGGCTTTGCACGTGTCAGGCACACGCGCTACCACCGAATTACATATATCTCCAGCCTTCTTTTTTCATTTTTATGTCGAGACAGGGTCTCACTAAGTTGCCCAGGCTTGTCCTGAACTCATTCTGTAGTCCAAGCAGGTCTTAAACTTGGGACCCTCTTGCTGCAACCTTCAGGGTAGCTGTGTTTATAGGTTTGCCTCCCCAGGCTTTGCAAGGCTCCATCTCCAAATATTATCACATGGGCAATACTGTTGAGGAATATTATTTTAATGTGTGTGACTTTTGTTTCTGCTGAATTTGTTTAACTCTGTGAAGCTGTGATTCTTTGCCTGTCTAAAACACCTGCTGGTCCTAAGAAAGAGCTGAACAGCCAATAGCAAGGCAGGAGCAAGGATTGGCAGGGTTGGTAGGCAGAGGGAATTAACAGAAGGAGAAACAAGGAAGAAGAGAAGAGAAGAGAACAAGGAGAGGAGGGCATTGGGGCCAGCTACCCAGACAGCCATGGAGAAAGAAATAAAGAAGGGTATACAAAACTAGAGAAAGATAAATGCCCAGAGGCAAAAGATAGTCAGGATAATTTAAGTCAGAAAAGCTAGAAAGAAACAAGCCAAGCTAAGGCCAGGCATTCCTAACTAAAAATAAGCCGCCAGGTGTGATTTATTTGGGATCTGAGTGTTACTCCCCCCCCCCCAAAAGGCAAAAGAGTAAAACATCACACAACATAATACTTTCCAGTTTCATGTCTACCTTAAACCTCCCCTGGCCCATTTGAAAGTTATCTGATGATCCAAATGTCAAACACGAGTTATGCTTTGAGGACCAGAAGAATGCTTTCTGCTTTTGTTTTTGTTTTTAGGTTGTGAGATTCCATCGGGATCTTGTCTGGTGGAGTATACTAACTAGCCTTGGTTTCTTCCCAGGGTGGACCGTGCCTACCAGTCATGAAGCTCTTTCTCCTTGCCCCCATTTCAGACTCCCACTGGTGACTAAACAAGACTGTCCCCTAATTCACTCAAGTACATTGGTCATTCCAACAGAAGTACATGGGAACAATAGAGACACCATTGTGGGGTGGAGGGAAAGGACACACCAGGGCCTATGGGCCTCCCTATGGTCCAATTTGTCAACAACGTGCTCTTAGTGGTACAAATACAATTTGTGGGAATCAAACCCAATGCCTAACAAAACAGCCAACTAACTGATCTTAGTCATGTAACTGGGCCTGTTTTTTAATCCCTGGCTATAATTTGAGCTATACTAAGAATAGCACTATGGGGCTGGAGAGATGGCTCAGAGGCTAAGAGCACTGGCTGCTCTTCTAGAGGTCCTGAGTTCAATTCCCAGCAACCACATGGTGGCTCACAACCATCTGTAATGAGATGTGGTGCCCTCTACTGGCCTGTAGGCATACATGCAGACAGAACACTGTATACATAATAAATGAATAAATCTTTTAAAAAAAAAAAGAATAGGGGCTGGAGAGATGGCTCAGAGGTTAAGAGCATTGCCTGCTCTTCCAAAGGTCCTGAGTTCAATTCCCGGCAACCACATGGTGGCTCACAACCATCTGTAATGAAGTCTGGTGCCCTCTTCTGGCCTGCAGGCAGACACACAAACAGAGCATAATATACATAATAAATAAATAAATAAATAAATAAATAAATAAATAAATAAAAACTTAAAAAAAGAATAGCATTACATTTTTGTTGTATTTCTTACACAGGGTCTCATGTAGTTCAGGCTATCTTTCAGCTCTCTGTGTGGTGGAGGGTAACCTTAAACTTCCGACCCAGCTGCTCGTGCCTCCCAAGTGCTGGGACTCTAGGTGTGTCATTACACCAGAGCCGCAGCACTGCATCTAAACAATAGGCTGGGCATGGTGACTCAGTTCTATAATGCCAGCAATTAGGAGGCTGAGACGAGAAGGTCACAAGTTTAAGGACAGTCTGGGCTACCTAGTGAGCCCTGGTCTCAAAAGAATGAATTGACTTCTGAGATTTAAAGCCTACAGCTTTGAGAGGAATCCCAGAAGGGGTTGAAAATAGCATCCAACGAACTCTCTCCCCTCTCCCCCAACTCCCCCATCTCCTGCCTCCACAATCTGAAATAAAGTTCTCCAGAGTCACCCAAAAGCTGAGGGTGAAGCTGCGCATGCGCACCCATGAATATCTCTTACTTGGGAATAAGAGGGCAGCTGCACCGTCTTCTCTAACTAGGTTAAAAAAAAAAAAAAAAAAAAAAACTTCGGTCTCTTCTATTTCCCATGACAACAGGCTGTGCAGTGGGCAGGAACTGGGGATCTGGAACCATATCTAGAATGGAAAGGCCAGCACCCAGACCTCATAGCACCCAAGCACGCCCTCCCCATCTCTGTTGATAGCAGTGCATAAACCATGGTTTCTCTGGAGACTCTGACACAGTCGTAATGTTGGCAAGTGGGCAAAGCACTTTTGTGTTTATTATAGCAGTGACTCCTCCCTCCTGTCTCCCAATTCGTCATCCGGGACCCAGAGGCTTCCCATACAGGCCCCTCTCGCAGACATGCCCAAGTCCAGGCATCCTGGCTGGAGGGTACCCTTTCTCTTCCCTTCCCATTCGAAAGCATGGTGACATGCAAGGGAGTGAATTCTGAGTGACGCTACGCAGAGGGATGACCCTGAACCCATCAGACTTAGCTTACTTTTCCTTTCTTTTCTTTTGGAGACAGGTTATATGTAACTTAGGCCAGAATAAAACATGTCATCCTCCTGCCTCAGTGCTGGGATGACAGGCATGCGCTACCCCAACTAGTTTTTAATTTAGTTGTTCAAAGCGAAGCAGGGGCAAACTCTGGGCTGTTATGCATAACATAGGGCCCGCAATCTCTGGGCTGCCACAGCAGCATGGTGGAGAAGGAAACTCTGAGGCTGAATCTGCTCTAGGCCAGAGTTGAGCTGAGAACAGAGACAGGGAGACTGCCACTCGTAAGCCAGCATGTTACTGACAGAGCTTGGTGGGACACCTTCACGTTGCGGAAAACTCATTCCTCTTTGTTTGTAGCAAAGCAAACGATAAGGCTGAGCACTGCTTGCTGACTCAGAGGATGAGCCTGGAAGCTATCTATAGAACTGAGGTCCCTGAGGTGACTAGATGCTTCCAGACATCAGTGCAAGCGACACCCAGAAAGCACTTCCTGTTTCGCTACAGGCTGGGCACCTTATCCAGTTTTCTTATCATAACAGGCCCTCATTTCCATCCGAATGCCCTGATTCCCGGAGAGGACAGCAGTATTTTTTTTCTTTTTTCTTTTTTTTTTTCTTTTTTTTTTTTTTTTGTCCACACCCACTAGGTCACAAAGAACACAACTCTACCTACCTCCCGGCCCACAGACTTGAGCCAGACTTGTTCAAGGCAGATGAAGGAAGGGCTTCTACTCAGAAACCTATCTAGGGTGGGCTGTGCTCATGGACACAACGTCAGGCGAGCCGGTGACTTGCTGCCTAACTCTGCTGTTTTGTTGGCCAATTCACAGGAGGTGGCAGCCGATGTTGTAATGATAACTTAGAAGGCACCAGCAGCAGGAAAAGTTTGCTAAAAATGGCTTTTATTACAAGGCTTTCCTGAGTTTGGCTGTCCCCTGACATTATGTCATTAGGAAAAACCGATGCCTCTCAATAGCGAAAAAGAAATTTGTTCCTGAAGCAGAGGCTTGCTGAAAGCCGCTAGCTGTCTCCTAGAAATCACAACAGTGAAGCTTTCACGGCAACAGCAGCAACACATTGCTAAGCAGCCCGGGAGTGTTTGACTCTCGGCCTTCTCTCTTATTCATTCCTCTAGTGGGGGAGGTGGGGGAGGAGAGAAAAAGAGGACTCTATTTGTAAATTCATTCACACTTAATAAGGCAAATCATAACCCTGGGGCTTCAAAATAACATCACAGGGACTGGAGAGATGGCTCAGTGCTTGCGAGCCCTGGCCGCTCCTGCAGAGGACCTGGATTTGATTCTGAGCAGTCACAAGACATCTCCCAACCATCTATAACTTGAGTCCCAGGTGATCCAATGCCCTCTTCTGGCTTCCATGGACACTGTACACACATGGTATTCTTGCATACATGCAGACAAAACACTCACATACCTAAAATAAATAAAATCTTTTTTTTAAAAAAAAAAAAAAAACACTGTGTTCCAGCCTAAGATCCTAGAAAAAAAAATCACTGTGGTTGCCAGAAAATTGGAGGCTATTTCTCATTGTTCGGTTCATGACAATAGGGCTCAATTCTTGGCCAACAGCCCGTCCCTGTGCCTCTGAGGCCAAGCTGGTTTTTTTGGCCTTTATGGCTTTTGCTGTACCTACTGTGCCGGCATTGTTGTGGTCAGACAAACATATTTTCCCTTTCTTGCAATCCAGTCTGGAAGGTTGCCTGGCCTAGAACTGAGGGGTACTAAGAAAGCAGTTTGGGGGCTGGGGGATGGCACAATGGATAGAGTACCTGCCTGGTAATCTCAAGAATTTGAGTTCAGCCCCTCAGCACTCACAGAGAAGGCGGCCCAGCATAGCAGCTACCTGTAATCCTAGGACTTAGAAGGCAGAGATGGGGAAAACAGGACCCCCGGGCAAGCTGGCCAGCTAGACTAGGAGGTATTGGTGAGCTTCGGTTTCAGCAAGAGACCCTAGCACAGTAAATACAGTGGAGAGTGATCGGAGGAGACACCCATCAACCTCTGGTCACCACAAACATGAATATAAACATCTGTAACGCACATATGAACACGCACAGGAGCCAAAAACGAGGAGCAAGAGAGGCCTGAATTCCCACCCCACACGCAACCTCGCGTCAGCTAATCTCTGTGCCACTGAGATGTCACAGCAGCCATGACTAGAAACAGAAACTAGTTAGGTTCTGGGTCCTCTGTCTCCAATACCCGAGACTCAGACACTCAAGAGTTAAGATCAGCACTAAGAGGGCTGATGAAGGTACTTCACCGCTACTTGCCAAAGGCTGCTCATAAGAACACACATCTGGAAGGTCGAGCCCTGTGCCCCCACTCACATTCATGGTTCCGTTGATCTCAGCCACTGACTCGTCATCCGTGGGGAACTGATAGATCTGGACTCCATTGCTCACAAGTTCACTGGTGATTTTGATCTTGAACTTTGTCAGCTCACTCTTAGAGATGGCATCTGACTTGGCAATGATGGGGATGATATTCACCTAGGAGAAGGAGGAACAAAGTGGGATCCTTAACTAGCAACCGACAACTCCACAGCCTAGGGCTCCCACCAGCTCCTCCCAGAGGGGGTAGCTAGCTCAGCGAATAGTCTAGCACTGCCCACCTTTAGCCAAATAGCAAATAACAATGACGAGTACTTACTATGTGTTGGCCACTAAGCTAAGTACCCTATGAATGGCGTAGCAAAATTAATCCCAACAACTTTCCCAGAAGGCATTGCTGCTAGTGTTTTACCAAAGTGAAACTGAACCGCACAGAGGTTAAATAACTTGCCTAAGGCCACAGGGCAAATAAGTAGCAGAACTGAAATTCAAATCAAACTCAGCCGTAGTCCCAAAGCTGGTAGCAACTATGAACTGTCTATCAATTCAGAACGAAGTTGGTGGGCTGTGTGAAGTCTGGGAATCAAGGTCACTGCCCGAGTGTTTCAAAGGAGAAAGACGACAGGGAATTTGTGGTTGACAATGTGACAGGCAGCCATTTGTTGGTAACGAAAAGCTGTCCCAACCTGTCCAACTGAGGCTTTCCCCAGCCAGATATACCATGGATCCACATGGGAGGTCAGAAAAAGGAAGCAGGGGCAGAACTTGATGAGGATGAACATGTATGTGGCTCTCCTGCAACAGCCAGGTAGGCACAAAAGACCCAGTATTACGAATCTGACCTGAGACCTATGCAGAAAAGTCTCACTGGGCTGGGCATGCGCTCCGTTGGCCGGATGCTCGCTTAGCATGAGCCCTAAGATCCATCTTCAGCTTCACCTATAATCCCAGCACTGGAGAGGTGGAGGTGGAAGGATCAGTCCAAGGCCATCTTTTGCTATGTGGTGTGTTTGAAGGTAGCTTAAACTACACTAGATCCTGTTTCACCATCCTCTACCCCCTTAAGTTACAATGCTTGCGTTGTAGGATTTATTTCTGAGCAAAGAAAGTAGGTATGAAGGCCTAATTTCAGATAGCAAGAGAAAGGCCTAGTGCCACCCCAAAAGTTCAACTCACCTGAACCCTGACCCTTGAAATCCCTCCAGAAAGAGGGAAAGCTTTTATTGCCAACGGTAAAGAAATCTGCCATGCGCGTGGCTTTGGGAGACAGAGTACACTAAGCTCAGGTTCCTGAAGAAAATGGAGTTGTTCCTGCTTGCAGACCTCACTGGGACAGCATGAATGTTGCTCAGGCCCTGGACTCTGAAAGGAGCGTGTGGGGGCTCTAGAACTGAAGATGTCCTGTGTCTTTTGTGCTTTTGAAGACCCCTGAAGACACATCTCACAAAGCTTGAGATGCAAGTCAAGACCGGACCTTGTAGTTATCTCTCTTGAAGTCTTTGGGGTCAAGAGATCCAGATCTTTGCCAAGATGGAACAGCAGGCAAATCCAAGCCTCCTTGTTATTTATTTATTGTTTTGCCTACTCCTCATTAGTCCACAATAAACACAAACCAAAAACTGCTTACTTAATGCAGCCTAGCCAGCAAACAGCCTGCCACATGGCTCACTGCCGCCCTATACGGGGCCGTGCTGGGCATGGGGACATTTCAGGAACAGCCTATTATTCACAAGTAGTGAGCTCATTGCTGCAAAAATGGAAAAAACTGCTCTTATTCTGATTATAGCTGACATTCAGTTCTTATAGCGGCTATGCTACCAAATGACTACATGTAAATTAGAATTTTGTATACTAAAATAACTTGCAGTTGGAGCTAAAGGCAAATCTCAACTCCATTACATGTTGCCTGACCTTGAGCAAGGTACTTGCCTCTCTGTGCCTCAGTGACTTCATATGTAGCTAACAGTATTATGTAAAATGTAAGTAACAGTACTTAAATATACTACTAGATTATTAGAAGGGCAAAATAGGGCCCAGTCCCTGTTGCTGAAGACAACACTTAGATACGTCATCAAATATGTAGAAGTTGAGCTGGTGCCTAACTAGAGCCTTCACTGCTATTACTGGTGTTCATGCTATTGGAATGCACTTTGCACACTACCAAAGGAGAAAGGCAACCACCACCCAGCCAGCTACAAACCCTGCACACTACAATGTCACCTGCCTATGTGATATGCTGGTGCAACAGTGGCACAACTGTTGTGGAGGTAACCAACCACTGCCTAATTGGATTTAAGGCCCACTCCATGAGACAGAATTCATGCCTGACACTGCTAGACCTGAGACTGGATAGGTCATGGGCCTAGGGGAAAACTAAATACTACATACTAAATACTAAGTACTAAATACTACTAAGCACAGTTGTGCTAAGGGCATGGCAATAAAATAACTCCTGACAACATTCTGCTATACCCAGAGATCAGTGCCTTGCTCAGCCATCATCAGAGAAGCTTCTTCTTGCAATAGACAGGAACTAACACAGAGACCCACAACAGGACAATGTGTAGAAAGTGGGGCTTTGTCACTCAGTCCTAAATAGGATCCTCCCCCTCAGAGCTCAGGGATCTATGTGGAAGATGGGGTAGAAAAACTGAAGAGCCAGAGGTGACGGGTGACACCAAGGAAACAGTGTCTTCCAGACAATGGGACTACTAAATATGTTAAGTCAGAGACGGTAGCAGCACAGGTTCAAGCCAGACAGGATCCCATTGCTGAGAGAGGGGAAGTAAACACAGGCTCCCTCTCTAACCAAGAAGTAGATGATACCTACTTGCAAAGGAAAGATTACTTTTTCCCCAATGGAGTCTCACTGGGTACATTAACTTCAAGATACACCCATGGCCAGCAGTAGATGGACAACACACAGTGAACTCAATGGTGGTCTTGTAGACTTTTTGTCTCATACTGCTTCATTTGGGCTTTTCTCTTTTTCTCTTTCTTTTCTTTTGCCTTACTGGTCTTGTACTTATATATTTGGTTTTTGTTTTCATGAAGTTTCTTTTTGTGTATTTTTTGGGGGTTATTGTTTTTGATTTTTAATGAGAAAGGGATAAAAGATATGGAGATGGGTGGGTGGAAAGGTGGGGAGGATCTGGGAGGAGTTGTGGGAGGGGAAAAGCATGATCAGAATACATTGTATGAAAAAGTTTTGATTAAAAATAAATAAAATTTAAAAATTTAAACAAAATACAATAAAAGCACCTTTGTTAAAAACAAAAGCAAACAAGCAACAATAACAAAAAACAGGGTTCAGTGGCTAAGCTCTCGCTGCACAAGTATGAGGACCAGAGCTTGGATCCCCTGAACTTGCAAGCATTCAGTCTGCCCATAATTCAGCCTCAGAAGTTAGATCAGGCAAGGTAGTTAGCAAGACCAGCCATATATCTGAATTCTGGTTTGGCCCGAGAGATTCTGCCTCAGTGAATAAGGTAGAAGATCAATGACAGAGGATGATTCCGACATCAACCTTCGGTCTCCACATAGCATCCATATGCACATACACACATGTGTACATACATGCAAACATGCATACACACATATACAAATAGAAAAGAAGAAGAGATGAAATAACATATATGTACATAGTGCCTGGCACATGCCAAATGTTAGGGAAGGAAACTTGTAGTAATTAGGCTTTTGAAAGAATCTGATGTTCAATTTGTTTTATTTTTATGGTGCTGAGAATCAAAACTAGGGCCTTGGCTGGAGAGATAGCAATTTATAGCAGCCCATGTCTTGCAGAAGACCTAGGTTTGGTTTCCAGCACCCACTTGATGGCTCGCAGCCATCCTTAACTCCAGTTCTAGGGAATCCAACATCCTCTTCTGAGCTCCTTCAGCACCAAGCATACAAGTGGTGTACAGATATGCATACATGCAGTAAAATACTTGAAAATATAAAATAAAATAAATCTAAAAAAATTTAAAGTAAAGAATAATATTGTATTCCATTGCCAAAACCAGCACCCTTAAACTTGAACAGCCATCTTGCTTGTGTTCGTTCTTATTGTCAAGACACTCAGGACAAAGCCATTCCTAATACTAGGAATCCAGATGGCAAAGCATATAGCCCAAATGCACGATCTGTAACACCATCCTTATGGGGGAAGGGACAGAGGGTGGGATTAGGATGCCACAAAACCTCTGCTGGAACCCAGCATCCCCTGTATATCAGATCAGTAAGAGTCCAGCTTGCTCAGCCCCAGCTCCTGCCTCATACCTTGCTATCCAGCTTCTTCATGGTTACTAGGTCCAGAGACTTAAGCGAATGTCCTGTGGGGGCAATGAAGTACAAGCAGACGTGGATTCGGGAGTCATGGTAGGTGTGCAGTACTCTCCGGATCTTCAGCTCCTCCTGCAGGTAGGCCTCAAACTGTGCATCTATGAATTCCACTATAGGCTTATAGCTAGAGAGGAGAGGAGAGAAATGGTGTCAAGTGCTTGGGTTTTTTTTTTTTTTTTTGACATAGTCAATCCCAGTTAGAAACGCAATGTGTCCTCTGTAATTGGGCCTTCCCCATCTAGTTGGGCTTCTCCGTGTCTTCTTGGTGGGGTCTTATACTGACAGCTTTTGCTGTCTTCTTGGGCCACATGTGAACCCAATTTATTTTTTCACTGTGGAATGTCCATTAATCTCCATATCCCCATCCTCCCTCTGCACACCTCACAGCTCAGTTTAATGCCTATCTCCTTCCAAGGGCCTTCTTTTCTTATACCCCAAATCCCTTCTGTGACCAAGCAGTGTAAAAAAAAAAAACTCTACATGGTATTGGAATGTTTGCTGCTGCTTTGCAGGAATCAATGTTCTCTTAGATTAGTGGTGTCTTCCTGAAGGACAGGACCTGGGAAGAGAATGCCTCTATCTTCCAGCAGCCCCAAGGCAATCTCTGGTGGGGTCTGGAGTTGGACCCTTGATCTAAGCCCATTAGATGCTTCCTGCAGCTCCCCACACCCTGCCTTGGCTTTGGAGCTCTGGACACAGACCTCTCTGTGACCCACGCTAGGGGATTCTGTCACAGTGCTGTGGGATCTTGGCTCATTCTTGCAGCAATGTGGGAAGCATCCCAATTAAGAACCTCGATAGTCACATATGTTTCCACTTCTGATCTAAGCATCCAGACAAAATTTGTTAAAGGTACGTCCCCCAGTCATCTACATAGGAACCCCAGTTCACTGAGAATCCATGCAAAACTCCCTTTGGCAGTCTTCCTGACTCAACAAGACATTTATTTATTTATTTATTTATTTATTTATTTATTTATTTATTGCTTTGTTTTTGAGATAGGGTCTCATTATAGCCTTGTCTGATCTGGAACTTGTTATGTATTCCAGGCCTTGAACTCACAGAGATCTGTCTGCCTCTGCTCCCCAGTGCCGGGATTAAAGGTGTGCTCCACCGTGCACAGCTCTATTTGTCTCTTTTCTAAGACAATATCTTGCTATATAGCAGTGGTGCTCTGAAAGAAAATGGCCCCCAAAAGGAGTGGCATTATTAGGAGGTGTGGTCTTGTTGGAGTAGGTGTGGTCGTGTTGGATGAAGTGTGTCACTACTGTAGGTCTCACTATGCTCAGGCCACACACAGTGAGTCAGACCACTCCCTGTTGCTTGTGAGTCAAGATGCAGGACTCTCAGCTCCTTCTCCAGCACCACATCTGCCTGCACGCCACCATGTCCCACCATGATGATGAAGGCCTGAACCTCTGAGACTGTAAGCTAGCCCATTAAATGTTTTCCTTCATAAGAGCTGTCCTTGTCATGGTGTCTCTTCACAGCAATAAAACCCTAACTAAGACAATAGCCTCATGTTATTCAGGCTGGCCTCAAACCCATGAACCTTCCACCCCCCGCTTCCTGAGTACTAGAATTAAATTATGTGTACCACCACACCTGATTCAGCACAGCCTCCTAAACAATAGTGAATTGAAGGTCTATAGGCAGTTAGCAGTTGCTAAAGGAGGGAGAGATATTTTCTTCAGTAGTGTAGCCACTGGTGAGTTGCCAGTAACTTCTGTAACTAACCCCTTATTCATGTTCCTATAAGTAACCCTAATTAAACTTACTGGTTTGCTTGCTCATAAACACAAGGGCATAAAACAGGGAGTTGGTGAGATGGCTCAGTGGTTAAGGGTACCTGCCATCAAGCTTGAGAACCTGAGTTTGATTCCCAGAGCCTACATGATAGAAGGAGAAAACTAGCTTTTGAAGTTTTCCTCTGACCTTTATACATGCACTGTGGTATGCACACACACACACACACACACGCTAGTGCACTTGCACACATGCACACACACAAATAAATGAAAGTGTGTTTATTAAATACCTCTATTTACAAAGATCAAAGTGGAAGAGGGGCTACTTGAGAAGGGGAAGATCAGTGGGAGGGGACAAAAGAGGGCAATGTGAGCGAATATACTAAGGAATGCACTATGTACACGCACAAAAGTCTCATAATGAAACTCATTAGCACATATCATTAATATATGCTAAGTTTTCAAGACTTCAGAAAAGATAATCAGCCCAGTTCTCCTCCCTGTCCTGGGCCTTTCTGGAAATTTCTTTCTTTCTAGCCCTATCTGCACTGAAGCCGCCCCAATTGCTCCAACATTCTTTCTTTTTTCTTTTTTTTTTTTAAATTTATTTATTATGTATATCGTGTTGGGCACCAGATCTCATTGTAGATGGGTGTGTGTCATCATGTGGGTGCTGGGAATTGAACTCAGGACCTCTGGAACATCAGTCAGTTCTCTTAACCTCTGAGCTATCTCTCCAGCCCCTTTCTTTTTCTTAAATACACTTATTTATTGTGTAGGTCTGTGGCCTAAGCGTCGAAGTCAGAGGACAGTGTGTGTGAGTCAGGTTTCCTCCTTTCACCCCGAGAGATCCAGGGGTGGAGGAACATCAGCTTGGTGGCAAGCATCCTTAACCCAGTGAGCCAGCCCACTTGCTCAGCCTCACCCTTGACCGCATCGCCGTCTTTCTGCTCTAACTAGGTCAGCTCAGTTTCAGCCCTATCTCTCTCCTTCTCTCCTCAGCTTGCAGGCTGCCTCTCCCCTGGCGATGCTGCCTCCCTTCAGGGAAGAAGAGGTTCTTTACCTCAGCCCAGGGCAGGTTAGTTTTCAGATCCCACTGCCACAAGAGAACATGATCAAAGGAAGGTATGAGACCAGCCAACACCTCCCACCTGCAACAGCTCCTAACCCGAGCCTTTGTGAAAGAGCCCCCTAGGAAAGGGGAGAAAAGCGGCATTTAAAAAAAGAATCACAGAATCCTGCATCCGGAGAACTGCCTTCAGGAAGAAACCCAGGTGCAGGGTATCTCTGGCACCCCAAAGGAAAAAAAAAATCTAAAAATATTGTTCTTTCTCTCTTCCTTTGATCCCCCCCCCCCCAGTCAAGACTGTTTTTGAAGCACAAATGATTTCTTGGCAGCCAAGAGTCATAGAAGGTTCCTGAAGAATTCATCGTGAGAATAGAGGGCGCATCCCTCAGATGTAGCTAATTGGTAGATGGGTAGCTGCTTTGAATTACACGATCAGAGCATGGCTTTGCTTTCCTCTCTTACGTAACTTCTTTTTATTTCAGTTTTTGCTTCACACAAAGGGGTGGGGGAGACAGAAGAGCCGATTTTTCTCAGCTTCCTTCCCCTTGAATCTCCGTGTTCATCTTAATGCCACTGCCCCTGGCTCCCAGAGGCTGTGAAGAGGTGCATAGATCAGACCAGCCAGACCAGCCAATCAGCCACCAGAATCTGGGCCCTGAAAGAAGGGTGACTCAGCCTTGGGCCAGCCAGCTTTGTTTCGCCAGTGTCTGGTCTACTGTCTGGCATACAGTGAGGACTCCGCCTACGGCTCTGAGTTCTCTCACCTTTGCCCCCATGGCTGATCTTCCCACAGTGGCTATCTCTTCTCCACGTGTGGCTATCCTTACTGAACGCCACTCTGCACGACTGTTTCTTTCTTAGTTCAAAGCACTGCTTTTCTTTTTTTTTAATATTTATTTATTTATTATGTATACAATATTCTGTCTGTAGGCCAGAAGAGGGCACCAGACCTCATTACAGATGGTTGTGAGCCACCATGTGGTTGCTGGGATTTGAACTCAGGACCTTTGGAAGAACAGGCAATGCTCTTAACCACTGAGCCATCTCTCCAGCCCCTTTTTTTTAAATATTTATTTATTTATTATGTATACAATATTCTGTCTGTAGGCCAGAAGAGGAAAGCACTGCTTTTCTTGTACCCCTCCCAAGAGGACGTTTCTCTATGACCCACACCCTAGTTCCATGGAGGGCTAGAGAAGACAGCTTTCTTCCAGCACTTTCCTCCCTCATCGCTACAATTAACCTTTTCCCTTTTAAGGCAACAAGTTCAAGACTTTTGCAGACCATGCACGGACTTAATCTTTTCTAACGCGCATCAGTGTTTTGTCTGCCTATATGTCTATGCGCCACGTGCATGTCTTGATTCCAGGGAGACCAGAGAGGGTGATGGAGTCCCTGGGACTGAAGCTACATATAGTTGTAAGGGCCCATGTGGGAATTGAACTTGGGCCCTCTGCAAGAGCAAACAATGCTCTGAACTGCTGAACCATGTCTCCAGCCCTACCCATACAATTCTAAACATGGAGTTCACAGACCTCCAAGGAGCCTCTGGAAAGAATTTAGAGAATTCCCAAACTTGGACAGAAACAAAATACACCTCAAACTGAACTTTGGCAGTTTCTTCAGTTATAAACCAAGGTAATCACCTATAGCACTGCTTGCAGCACCTGTGGTTTTTCTGTCCAGTAGAAATCAGCCATATTTTCCTTTCCTAGTCCAGTGGGTGCACATCTGTCAAAATAGCATCTACATCCATCAGAGCTTCTATATTCTGGTAATTATGACGCCTACAAATAGATACTATTATTTAAGGGCTTAACAGATAAGTGTATGGGTTACTAAATCATAGCTAAAAATATTTTGGCAACTGTACTTTTAATACAACTGGTACATTTTAGGCATTCAAAGGTTATTTTGTGAATGAGGCCAGAGACCACAGCCCAGTACTACAGGTGCCCATTGTCCAAATACTTCTTCATTTCTGGTACTGAGATGTACTATGGAGATAGAATATTGAATAGAAAGTACTGGAAGTTCAGGGACTTTTGATATCATGACCAGGGATGCTTCTCTGAAGGTTCGATATCTGAGTTGTAAGGATGAGTCCACCAGTAAGCCCCAGTAAGATCCAGGAGAAGGGCAGGCCAAGCAACAGGAACACAATAAGGATGCTGAGGCCGAGACCAGCCTGACAAGTTTAAGCAGCAGAAAGAAATGCAGGGAGCTAAAATTTAGTGAATGAACTAGAAGCCATCAACCCCAGCTGTGCAGCAGAAACAGCTTACATGTCCATCAGCTGATGGCTGGATCAAGAAAATATGGACTATCCATACAATAAAAAGATCTTTAGCTATAAAGAAATTCTCATAGAACCTGCCGAACACATACATGCTAGGCCCTGGGTCCAATTCCCAACGTTAAAAAGGGGGGAAGGGGTGGGAGACAGGCACTCATGCATGGACAAATTGCATAGAATTGCATTTGTATGAGGCACCACCCCGAAGAGTGAAGTTCACAGAGACAGAAGAGATAGTGGTTACCGGAAGCTGAGGTGGGAAAGGAAGGCAGAGCTGTTGGGTGACGTTTCCTTTGTGGGTGAAGCAAATGCGTGGGAACTACGTAGAGGTGAAGGTTGAACAACAGGCAGCAGTGGTGCTTGTGAGTGTATTAAATGCCACTGAACCATTCATCTTAATTCGTCTCACTGGGTTTTGTCAAGAACCTCGGTGGTTTGGGTATACATTAAAGTCTGAGATGTGCTGGCAGCTTTCATCTACCTGTTCGTCTCCCTCGGAGACACCACCACCCACCAGCCATCTCCAGGGTATGCTTCTCCCCACAACCATGCACCTTGAGGGGAGATAAAGGGGGGCAAGCGCGTAGCTCTCCCAGACAATCCCTCTAGCCAGCTCCTCCTCGATGCCAACGTATAGCCTCTCTTCCCTGGAGACCTAGCCCGTCTTCCTTTGGCCCACCCTTTCTCCCCACCCTAGGTGACTACAATGTGCCTGCTAACAATGCTAACAATGTTCGGCCCCCATACGCTGTGTGACTGCCCTCACTTCATCCCTTCGGCTCCCTCTGCTCCCTGCCCAAGAAATCCTCTCTGTAACACCCAACTCTCTGGCCAGAACCTGGTGTCCATCTAGCTGTCCCATGGCCTTAATCCTTCTTTACATGAATGATCTCCTCGGAGTGCTAATGCTCAGGAATTTGGGCCCTTTCCTTATTTCACAGGATATCAACGTCTCTCCATCTTCCCAGTCCCAGCTCCTCCGCCAAAGCTGAATCACACGGCTAGTCAATTGAACTATGTTTTTGTTTTTGAGACAGGCTCTTGCTATGTTGGCCAAGCTGGTCTTGAACTCTTGGACTTAAGCAATTCTCCTGCCTCAGCCTTTCTAGCAGCTGGGTCTAAAGAAGTGCAAGGCTGTATCCATGAGGAAGCATTCTTATCAAAGGCCGCATCTCTGTTCAGCCCCACCCTGCTGGCCCTAGTAGAACTACCCAACTGAATAAATGGCAGAGGCTGACGACTCCATCGCTGTCAAAGTTGGCTGAAAGAAAATACAAAACTATGGGTCTTGATGTTTTTTTATAAATTCATGGTCTGCCAAGTTCTACGTGGCCTGGGTCCCGGAACTCTGGCTAGGGGTAACGAGGGAATGAAGAAAGGACAGGCACACAGACACACGTACAGTGAAGCTGGGATCGGGCTGGGCTCTGCTCCCTGTAGCTCCACCACCTGGCCCCTCTGCAGGTGAACAGTGTCGGGCTGTAAACATCTGGGAGCAGGAGGCTGCGGCTGCAAGTCTTTGTACACATTGTTCAATCTTAGACACAGAGTCACAAAAAGGGTTTTGCCGTGTCTTGTGAGCCTAGATCTCAGTGATGACAGTTTTTCCAATTGTCCCACGGATTCAAGGTCTTGGGATATTCTTGACATGGCCAATGCCTGCGTCAAAATACTCATTCACTCAGGACTTTGCTCACTTAGGGTCTCTTCTGCTCCCTACAATGACCTCTAACCTCATCGGAACCTTCAGGGTAACATAATAGCCCTTTTACTTGGCTCCTTTTCCACTGTTCTCCTTGACCATTTCAGACCTTCATTTGATTTCTCAAGCTCCAATATGATTTCTGACTTCTTCACTCCCATGATAATCTGACAGCTTATTTTACCAACCAACTTGGGGCCACAAAGCTCATACAACCCCATCACCCATTCCTTAAAGATGGATCCACCATCCCATTTCCTTCTAATCTGAGGATGAAGTATTTCTCATCTATTCAAGGTTTGTTATCCCGTGCACATGGTTCCAACCCTTTCAAACCCTTTGGAATCCTTGCTCCATCTCCTCTCTTCCTACTGACTCTTTCCCCTCAACTTATGAACATACTTAAGTCTTCCCTCATTTCAAAAGGGAACTTGTTTTTTAACCTAGTCCAATCCTCCTCAACTCTGAACCACCCCAGCCATGTTCCTGTGCCTTCTCTTCCCTAAGCGGCCAAGTTTGAAATCTCTGCCTAGCATGGGTATTCAAGAAATATTTATGGAGAGGCTGTGTTTTCTTTTCTTTTCAGGTTTTTTTTTTTAAATAAAGGATCTCGTGCAGCCTGCAGCCCAAGATGTCCTCAAACCTACTACGTAGCAAAGAATGACCTAGAATTTTATAATAGATGGTTATTAAGACTGAGAGCCACAACTAGACAACATAAACAGCGAGAGGCCCCGAGGCACTTAGCTCTAAGTGGGATGTCTTGAGCAAATCCTTTCCCTCTAGGCTCAGTGGTCTATGTAGAAGAGAGGGAAAGACTGGAAAGGCTAAAGGTGGTGGACGCCTCCAAGGCAGCAGCGTATTTCAGACACAACAGGCCCGATACACACACGAACCCACAGAGACGGTGACGGCATACTCGAAACCAGCAGAAATTCAAGCCAGACAAAATTCCAGCCCAAAGAAGGGTTGGATGCTTTCTGTCTGCTTTTTTGTTATGATTTGGTGTTTTTCCCTTTTGATTTGAGATTTTTGTTGTTGTTGTTATTTATTTTGTGTTCTTGGTTTTTTTTTTTTCTCTCCCGAGAGAAAGAACATGAAGTTGGGTGAGTAGGGAGGTAGGTAGGATGTGGGAAGACTTGAGGGAGAGGAAAGAAAATGACAAGAATGGATTGTATGAAAAATGAGAAATACTTAGAGTTAAATGTCTCTGGGTGTTTAACCTGCACGCACGTCTATGCACCATGTGGATACAGTGCCATCAGAAGCTCGAAGGGAGCATCAAGAACCCCTAGTACTGGAGTTTCAGGTGGTTATGGATGCTATGTGGGTGCTAGGAATTGAATCTTAGGTCCCCTGGAAGAGTAGTCAGTGCTCTTAACTGCTGGGGCATCTCTCCAATTCCCAGATTCATTTTTTTTTTTAAACCACATGTATATGTGGGGGTGAGGCATGCACATGACAGTGGATGTCTGGGGAAGCTAGAGGCATCAAATCTCCTGGAGCTATGGTTATAGGTAGCTATGAGCTACCCGACATTTGTGCTGGGAATTTAGCTCTGTTTTCTGAAAAAGTCATATGTACTCTTAACTGCTGACCCAGCTCTCTAGTCCCAATGACCTTAAATAAGCCAAGCTGCAAAGAAGACTCTCAGACCACACCAGCTGCCTGGAAAAGCAGAAACCAGCCAAGCTTGGGAAAGAACACTCTTTAACCTGTTGAGTTGCCTGAACACTGTGCAGTATGCTTTAGGTTTCCCAGCTTTTGTGAGCTGTCTGTCACCCATACTAGGGTGGGCTTTGGTGATGCAGCTGTCTTTGCGTCATTTCTGCTCCTGTAAGTAACCGCTCACCCACACCCCTGTAAGTAAAACCAATAAAACTTACTGGTTCACCAAGTTGGACTTTGGTGGTGTCCATACCTTGGTCTGTCATGGGCTCCTTAGCTGGGGTGAGTAGATGTGTGTACTGTGTCTCCCCAGGAAAAGTCCTGTCACACAACATTACCCTCATATGCACCAACAATCAATTAATCAATGTAATGTTTCTTGTACTGGCCTGCCTGTATACCACAGGACGGTTTGCGAGTCAGGTAAGGGGCTGGAGTTTGAAAAGCACACACAAACACACACACACAGAGAGAGAGAGAGAGAGAGAGAGAGAGAGAGAGAGAGAGAGAGAGAGAGAGAGAGAGAGAGAGAGGAGAGAGAGAGAGAGAGAGGAAAGACATGGGTCATCCTTGAATCAAGAATGTCCATTCTATTGTGTTCCAGGGCAGCTTATATAGTGCTCTCCTTGACTAATGGCCGTGCCCTAGCTCTTGGGGTTTTTCAGCTGCAAGCCCACCAGAAAAACCAAGGCCCTGCCATCAGGAACTCATGAGGGACTCGTGCTCAGAGCAGCTGCAAGCACAGGAAAACAAGTTGTTTACTCTGTCAGGCAAGGGGTCACAGAAAATTCAGGGTCTGAGGGTCCGCCGTCCCCAACAGTGTCACAAGCCTCTCACATTGTTTCTGGCACACTATAGAATTGTGGCAGTTCCTGTTTAAGCCTTCATCATCTCTCTATCCTATAACTTTCTGTTCCTGTTTAAGCCTTCATCATCTTTCTATCCTCAGTTACTGCCCCTGTCCTTCTTATCTCTTTTCACCAGCTTTTTAAACCCACGGTTTACTCCTACTTTATCTATTTCCTCTTTTAAAACAGCGTCAATTTCCTTTCAATTACACAAACAATCCATGTATGCATTCTTCCTGCCTCACTGGTAATCACTGTTTTCTGTCTGCTGAATATCTTTTCAGAGCTTTCCTATATATTTATATGCAGATAGAAGATTATCTGTTGTGTGTGTGGTGTGTGTGTGTGGGAAATTTCCACACATGACACCATGGTACAACTTCTCATTTTGTAACAGCATGACCTGATGCTGTATCCATGTGAATATAAACTGCAAATACAATCCACGGTATGGTCAAATCACAGTTAATGTAGCTGCTTTATTGATGGACATATAGGTGGGTTAAAGGTTTTAAATATAATAGCCAGTGCTGCGGTGAACACTATTGCTTCCTATAAGCATGCGCTTGTGTTTTCTGGGCAACACAAAGGAAAGTGGAATGGCTGGGTCATGAATTATTCACATTCAGAAATTTAATGGATGCTGCCAAATTTGCCCTCCAAAAAAAAATCTGAATCAATTTACACACCCACGTGAATGAAATTCCCTGGTGGTACTGGCTATTATATCATCTTTTATTTTTGCAAATCTGAGAGTGAAAAAGTCATTGTTTTATTTTGCATTTCCCTAATTGCTAAGGAAGCTGAATGAGCATCATTTCAGAATGGGGATGGTTCCACTCATATTTCCCTTCACGGTCAATTATCTGGTCATCACTCATGGAACTGTAGAAGCTCTTCTTATGTCAAAATCCTTTCCTATTACATAGGTTACAAATATTTTTGTTCCATCTGTAGCTTGTTTTCACTTTTGCTTTATGGTATTTTATAGTTTGAAAAGTAAAATACGCCAGGCGGTGGTGGCACACGCCTTTAATCCCAGCACTTGGGAGGCAGAGACAAGCAGATCTCTGTGAGTTCGAGACCAGCCTGGTCTACAAAGCAAGTATCAGGACAGCTAGGACTGTCACACAGAGAAACCCTGTCTTGACAAACCAGAGAAAAAAGAAAAGTAAAATACTTTTTGAAAAAAAATGTTTTATTTTATCATTTTTATTTACATGTATGTGTTTGGGTATGTACATGTGAGTGTAAGTGTCTGCCACAGAGGCATAAGATCCCTTGGAGCTGGAGTTACAGGTGGTTACGAGTCACCTGATATAGGTGTCAAGAATCAAAGTTAGGTCCTTGGGAAGAGCATCATGTGCTCTTAACCATCAAGTCATCGCTCCAGCCCCAAACTACTTTTCCTCTAGTTAACTTGGACCTAACAAATCTTTCCTTCTGTGATTTTTAGACTTTATTTCACAACTCAAAAAGCTTTCTGTATTCCCAAAGTTATAAAAATATTCTCCGACATTTTCTCCTTATATTTTTAGAGTTTGTTTTTGGTCCAAGAAGAATCTATTTTTGTGGCAGTGTTTGTGTGGGAGGGTCTAGTTTTATGTTTTTCTAAATGGATGACCCATTTTCCCAGCGCCACTTCTTCAACAGACCATTCTGGCCCTGCTGACTTAGAGATGGGACAGTTCCATGCACACATGCATCTGTCCTTGTACTCACTTTCCTGTTCTATTGCCTTTGCCCTGTTCTGATGTCTGTATCTGTTCAGTATTCCCAACCCTCTTGATCAAGACCCTGTCCGCATGTGGAATGCCTTCAACTGAAAGGACTGTGAGAAATTTTATTGAAGACTTCCTAAAGAGAATACGCAGCCAAGTGTAACACTCAGATTGTGGCCCAGCTACTCAATTGACAAGGAGTAGGCTCTAAGTGATGCTTAACCAAGCAAGATTAGTGAAATAAGCAATCCTATAAAAAGAACAATAAAAGAGTGACTGGGGCCAGTGAGACGATGCCACAGAGCAAGGCACTTGCTACAGGGCTCGATGACATGAGTTTAAGCTCAGGGTCTCACATGGTGGAAGGACAGAAGTGACTCACCAAAGTAGTCCTCCAATCTCCGCACATATGCCGTGGCACCGGTATGGAGTATGTGTGCATGCCCATGCACACACAGTAAACAATTCATTAATGAGTAAATTGGGAGCATGGGGGTCATGGGAGAGGGTAGGAGGAGAGGAGGAAGGTAGGGGAGCAGACAAAAATGTATAGCTCAATAAAAACAATGAAAAAAAAAACCAACTTCTAGGGGCTGGAGAGATGGCTCAGAGGTTAAGAACACTGACTGCTCTTCCAGAGGTCCTGAGTTCAGTTCCCAGCAACCACATGGTGACTCACAGTCATCTGTAATGAGATCTGGTGCCCTCTTCTGGCCAGCAAACATACAGACAGATAGAACACTATACATAATAAATAAATAATTTTTTTAAAAAACCAACTATTTAATAAGTAAATGTAATTATTTCAAAAGAGAGGTGTCTTCCTTTTAGAATTTCACGTTTAAAAAAAAACAGAATTGGTTTCGGTTCTTGAAAAACTACATGTGCACTGGAGGTCAACAGTTTGGGCAGGGAAATGGGGGACAGATAGAGGAAAGGAAGGAGAACGAGAGGGAAAGCAAACTAAGAACATATGAAAAAGCCTTATGGAAAACTACTACTTTGCCGGCTAATTTCAAATAAAATTTTGGGCTGGAGAGATGGCTCGGGGGTTAAGAACACTTGCTGCTCTTGCAGAGGCCCTGGGTTTGGTTCCACTATCCAAGTGGCAGTTCACAACTGCCTGTACTTCCAGTTTCAGGGGCTCCCACACCCTCTTCTGGCTTCAAAGACATTTCATGAACATGGTGCACATATGTACAAGCAGGCAAAACATTCATGTGCATAAAGCAAAAATAAATTAAAATACAGTTTTTGAAAAAGTTTCAGCTGGAGACATGGCCTCAACAGTTAAGAACGCTCACTGCTCTCGCAGAGGACAAGTTCAGTTCCCAGCACCCGGTCTGAATGGTTCACACCCACCCGTGAGTCCAATTCCACAGGATCCGATGCCCTCTTCCGGTCTATGCAGGCACCAGTACTCACATGCACATCCATGTTGTGCAGGTGCACACATGCGTGCTCCCTGGACTGTGTTCGCACATACACACAAAATGAATTTTTTTTAAAAAAGAGCTTGAACAGAGGTAGGTTACACGGGTGGACAACGCTGCTCCTAGGGGACAATAGGCTAGGAGACAAAAACTCCAGTGCCCGGCACAACACACCTCTCTCTGAGTCACTGCTTTTGCAGGCCTCATAGGTTATCACCAATGTTCCTGGTTGCTCACCACAACTTAAGATTAAGACCTTCTTGCTAAAGAGATCACATTATTTTACTGGACACAGAGAAATCGATGTGGAAGTGACCTGAAAATGTCTACTGGCCAACTTCCATAGCGCTGGGAGGTGCTACCCAGGCCACTAGGGAACCAAGGACACCAGAGATCTTATCCACTGATCTGCCAGACAAGATGTGTAACTGCTACGGGGCAACTAACTACTTTCTGATTGGATCTGAGGCTGATCCACAAGATGGAATCCATGTCTGTTACTGTACATTTGGTCAGAAGCCTATGGTTGGGATAGTAACAATAGGTCAGAGGGGGGACCTGCTGCTGCTGTTTTACTGAAGGGACATCTTATCAAACCTCCTTCCAAATATTGATGTTTCTAGCCGTAGACCTGTGGTGCTCTCGCCGTTGCTCAGGGAGGCTCTTTCTGCAGCCGGCAGCCATTAGCACAGGGGCCCAGAACTTCTCAGACTGCTAATAAGTGACCGAGCGCTCAGCCCTAAATGGGACAGTTGCATCAACCCTCAACAATGGCACAGGGAACATCAAAGAAGACATGGAAGAATGTAAAAACTGGAGGATGGAGGGATGCTGTAAAATGCTGTCTTCTGTACACAAGAGTGCTATTGGACTCATAGGTCCCAAACAGCTGCAGTGATCTCCACAAGACCCGAGCAACAATATTCCAGCCCAGCAGGGAACAGGGCTCCTGAGGCCCTCCCCTAGCTGAGAAGCTACTGTGGATGAGGACAGCCTGGGCTACAGAGCAAGTTCCAGAGAGTGATACATAGAAAGACCTTGTCTCAAGCAAAACAAAATGAACAAAATCCCAAGTAAAACAAAACAACAACAATGAAACCAAAATCAGGCAACGATGGCACACGCCTTTAATCAGAGTGTCAGGGATGCAGAGGCAGGTGGATCTCTGTGAGTTTGAGGCCAGCCTGGTTAACAGAGTGAGATTCAGAACAGCCAGGACTGTTATGCAGAGAAACCCCTGTCTCAAAAAACAAAACAAAACAAAATACAAATGCAAGCTGGGTGTAGTGGTGAACTTTTAGTCCTAATAGTCAGGAGACAAAGGCAGGTGAATTTCTGAGAGTTCAAGGCCAGCCTGGATTTTATAGAGAGTTCCAGGCCAGCCAAAGATACATAGTGAGAACTTACTCAAAAAACAAATAAAACAACAACTCCTCTCCCCCAAAAAAAAGCCAAACCCAAGGGCTGGAGAAAGGGCTCAGCAGTCAAGAGTTTGTACTCCTTTTCCAAAGAACCCAAATTTGCTTCTCAACACCCACATCAGGCAGCTGGCAAACGCCTGCAGCTCCTGCTCCCGGGAATCTGGTGCCCTCTTGTGACCTCCACAGACACTTGCACTCACAGGCAGCACATACTCCACCCATGCATACACATGAACATGTACACATGCTTAAGAGTAGAATAAATCTTAAAAATAAAGGGCTGGGAAGAAGGCTCAGTGAGTAAAGCACATGCCACAAAAACATCTGAGTTTAGATCACCAGAACTCAGGAAAAGCTGGAGAAAGTGACACACATCTGTAATCCAAATGGTTTTACCTGGGATAGGAGGCAGAGATAGAATTCACTTTCTAGCTAGTCAGTCTGTCATATGCATAGAATAGCAACAACAGAAAAAACTCACCCTCCCAAACAAGACTAAAGGTGATAATTAACAGCTAAGAAGTTGACCTCTGACCTCCACACATGCACCGTGGGACATATACTGTGATACACACACCTGCACTTGCACAGACAAAGAGGTTTTTTTTTTTTTTTTTGATTTTTCGAGACAGGGTTTCTCTATGTAACAGTCTTAACTGTCCTAGAACTCTCTCTGTAGACCAGGTGGCCTCTAACTCACAGAGATCCACCTGCCTCTGCTCTCTGAGTACTGGGATTAAAGATGTGCACCACCACTTCCTGGCTTACAAACATTTTTTTTTAAAAAAGAAAAGACTGTTGAATGGGCCTTTCTGTGTGAGGGCCCTACCAGCTTTTCCTCCCCTGCCCTAGGCTTTATCATATCCTCGTCTCAGCCTCCTTCACCCCTCACACGCAACCTGAAGCCCCTACAACTTCTCCTGGCTCTCCTCCTTCCTCTTTGCTTAGACCTCCTTGGTCCCTCTTCCCAATCCCCCTCACACACCTGCTGACGTCACTGACATCCTGAGGCTTCTGAGAAAGCCTCTCTGGCTTCTGGGCATAGAACTGACTGTTCTTGTCCTTGTGGTCTCACTGCAGCCTGTCCTTTACTTCTCTGTACTCTGTCCTTCACAGGACATACTCCTCTCGGTGGAAGTTATTTGCTTAAGACAGGCCTTTCCCGTGAATGCCTTGCGAGCAGAGATTAAGCCATTCCTTTTAGATTATTAAAGTACCGGAGGGCCTGGCACAGGGCTGAACAGATTCAAGGCTCCACACCCTTGTATTAGAAAGACACCCCTCTTTTGGCAAAGTATATGGAGGGGCACAGTTGTTATAGACAGGGCCCCTCCAATGACGCCCTGTTTACAAGCTGCCTGCCCACGTCATTCTAGTGAGACAGGCTGGGCCCCAGAGTCTGTGTTCTCTCCAAAACTCCCATGGTAAGCCCCTCTCCTCCGTTCACCTTCCCACCCCTCTGCTTTCCTTACCTGTCCTCTTTGTTGATCTGGTCCCCAAAGCCCACGGTGCTCACAATCGTGAGCTTCAGCCCCACGTTGCTCTCCTGGAGGTCATAGGTATTGGACTGGAGCTGAACACCTGGCTGTGTGTGGGTGGCCGGCTCCCCCTCAAACTTGGTGTTGAACAGGGTATCCATGAGGGTGGACTTGCCCAAGCCTGTCTCCCCTGAAAAGCAAAAGATATTGCACGGTGACTACGTAGCCACATGCATGTACGAAGGAAGAAGTGTATACTATAGCACTGAGCCGGGCGGTGGTGGCGCTCGCCTTTAATCCCAGCACTCGGGAGGCAGAGGCAGGCGGATCTCTGTGAGTTCGAGACCAGCCTGGTCTACAAGAGCTAGTTCCGGGACAGGCTCCAAAGCCACAGAGAAACCCTGTCTCGAAAAACCAAAAAAAAAAAAGAAAAAGAAAACCATGTAGAAGTACATAGGATATAGAACATCAGTTACAAGACAAAGGAAAGCACAGACAGGCCAGCCGCAGACAGCTCACAATCCTAGAGAAATTTCCACTTTAGCCTTCATATTTTTTTTCTGTTATTTGAAGCTTTACCTTGAGCATACATTGCTTTTAGAGGCAGAGAAAGAAATGCTATATGCACAGATAGAGGGGTATAATTATCTCTAAAAATAGCCTGTAAAGAAATATAATATACTTTTATTAATGCTTATCTCTGGGTGGTGCGCTTATGTATAGGTTTCATTTTTCTTTAGTTTTTCTGTATTTTTGAAGTAGAACATGTAAAAAAATAACAGTTGTTAAATAAATACCCCCTCCTCTCGTGCCCTGCTTCAGGTTCTGCCAGGCCTAACCAGTGTTCAGTTCCACAGATGTCACAGTTCTGTGTCCTAAGTGGGGAGACTGTCTCTAACCTTGGCTTCTCCCAGCCTACAAGACCTTTCAATGAGACCATTTTTTTTTTTTTTTTTTTTTTTTAGTTTTTCGAGACAGGGTTTCTCTGTGGCTTTGGAGCCTGTCCTGGAACTAGCTCTGTAGATCAGGCTGGTCTCGAACTCACAGAGATCCGCCTGCCTCTGCCTCCCGAGTGCTGGGATTAAAGGCGTGCACCACCATCGCCCGGCTAGTGAGACCATTTTTTATCTACCGAGGAATGAACTTAAGCCACAAGTTCTTACATTTCAAACAAACATTTGTTTGCTTAGCTAACATGTCAGCTGTGTGACACTAATGAAATCCAGCCACTAGAATTTTACACTTGGGCGATGAATAGGGGAAGGGTTATGGTGGACTAGTAAAGGTTTGGGGAAGTTACTCCTGGGACACTAGAGGATGCCAAACCACGGCCTAGAACCAAGGAGTCTTTGGAGAATCAGGCATCACAATCACACATTGGAGAGAAGCTAGCGTCACGGCCTTCGGCAGGAATCTGATATGAAGCCACAGCTGGGCTAGGCACTAGAACTCCTTCGAACCATCTCTATGGCTTCAGATTGTATTTGGCTCCTCATCCTACTCCAAGTGAATCGGAAATATTAGGACTAAAAGTCAGGAGCTAAGGCTGGAGATGTAGCTCAGCGAATGGAGTGAGGCTTAGTATAACTGAAGCCAGCATTGAAGGAACTGAGCAAGGTGCCACCCAGATCTGTAATCCGAGCACTCGAGAAACGGAGGCGGAGGCAGATAAGAAGGGTCAAATCAACCTCTGTTCGATACTGGGTTTGAGACCAGCCTGGTCTTTAAGTCAATAATTAGAAACAGGCTTGGCGGAGCTGGAGAGATGGCTCAGTGGTTAAGAGCATTGCCTGCTCTTCCAAAGGTCCTGAGTTCAATTCCCAGCAACCACATGGTGGCTCACAACCATCTGTAAAGAGGTCTGGCGCCCTCTTCTGGCCTTCAGGCATACACACAGACAGAATATTGTACACATAATAAATAAATAAATATTAAAAAAAAAAAAAGAAACAGGCTTGGCAAGGTGGTACTTGCCCTTAATCCCCAAACTTGAAAGACACGGGTAGGTGGATCTAAATTCAAGGCCAGCCTGGCTTACAGAGTAAATTCAAAGACAGCCAGGGGTACTTAGCTAGACCCTATCTCAAACAAACAAACAAAGTCAATGACCTTGGACCATTCTTTGAAACTCCTCAGACCACACAACCTTTTTTTCCTAGCTTCCATTCTTCTTCTCCTACCTCTTCCCAACCAAGGAGAGACTGTGTGACCTTTGACTTATCCTCATGGTTGGACTTAGGTTTACTCTGGGTAATTTCTAGCCTGGCAAAAGTCCCCGGATACCAACAGTACACATTTGCAGGCAGAGCATAGAGCTGCATGATGGGGAATCAAAGCTGCCCCCTTTCTCCCTATCCGCTCAGTGTGTGGAGCTATGAATCTTCCAAACTCCTCTTATCCTAAACAATGACCTATAAAAAATTTACCTATATAATGAGAGCTTTCAAGTTAGCCTGCTTCCCAAGGTCTGCAGCCCTGTTTCTTAGCCAGGCATAACTGTGAGGTGAATGGCCAGGGTATACAGAAATCCTCACACAGACTGTGTTTCCAACCAGGGTCTGCTATATCCATCAGGGACAACAATTTTCTTAAGAAGAGGCCCCTTTTTGTCCTTCCCTAAAGAAAGTAATCGGGTCCCAAGAAAGTCTGGTACAGCGAGGTCTTTGTCATGGGAGGTGGCAGACTCAGGCATGCGGGAGAATACAGCACCCATTACCCCACCAAAGAAGTGGCACAGCTCACCTGCAATCAGGGCCAGAACCTCTGATGTGGGAATGCAAGGACGGCTGCCATGCTCCAACTCAACTTCCCTGTGGACACCCATGTGTTTCAGGCGCATTTCGTCTAGTTTTCTCTTATGTCTAATGGGTTTCCCATGTACAGCCTCAACTTCATCCTCTTTGTCCCTTGAGTTCATAACTGCTGCCCCCGGCCAGCGGCAGGCTCCAATCGCCCCAGCCCTCCAGAATGGGCACACTGCCTCCACATCCTAGAAATTCCCAGAGAATCCTCTGTATCCTTGACAGTGCCTGGAGAGAGCCCTGCTTGGAAGGTCTCAGGAGCAGTTCTACAGTGCCCAGGACACACCCTGTTTGCACAGCTGGAGAAATGGGGGCTGGGTGGTGTAGGCCCAGCAGCAGGGAGGACCGGCAAGGAAACTGACCACCCAGATGCCTGCCAGCAACAGAAAGGGCTGTGGCAACTAGATGTTAAATAATGAAGGTCTGGGAGAGAAGGAAGAACTCCCATGTCTAGGGAATTGCAATAAATGTAGGCATTAGAAGAAGGCAGAAAACGCAACCAGCTCCTCCGGAGACTCTTGGATGCTTCTGCTCTCAGTTGCCATCAAGGGGGACCTGGAGCTGGAGGGACATCCTCTCTCGATGGCTGACACAGATTCAGCCTGAGACTAGAATGCTGTCGCCTTGGGCTCACTAGGAAATGTGTCTGGGGAAATGACACGTAGTCTAACTGGGATCAGGTCAGCAGATTCCATCATGCTTCAGCAAGAAGGTAGGAACTTGGCAACTGGCTTCCAGCAGGAAACTCAATGAGTCCCAAGGGCTCAATTTCCCTCCCCTTCTCCCCAGCCCTCCCAGAGCGTGTCACAATGGAGAGCAGGGGTTCTTAACTCTTTGAACTCTTGTTCTTCCTCTCACTTGGCTTATTGTTGACATTGTACTGGAAACAACAATTTTTTAAAATAACAGGGGCTGGAGAGACGGCCCAGTGATTAAGCACTAGCTGCTTTTGCAGAAGACTTGGGTTTAGTTTCCAACATGCACATGGCAGCTCACAGCTGGCTGTAACTCCAGTTCCAGGGGGACCAAAACTGTCTTCTGGTCTCCTCAGACACTGGACATGCATGTAGTACTCAAATGTACATGTAAGCAAACATTCATACATGTAAAATAAGTAAATGTCCTTTTTAAACAATTTAAATTTGCTAGGTGGTGGTGACGTACACTTTTAATCCCAGCACTCTGGTGGCAGAGGCAGGAAAATCTCTGAGTTTGAGGCCAGCCTGGTCTACAAAGCAAGTTCCAGGACAACCAGGGCTACACAGAGAAACCCTGTCTCGAAAGAAAGAAAGAAAGAAAGAAAGAAAGAAAGAAAGAAAGAAAGAAAGAAAGAAAGAAAGAAAGAGGAAGTAAGAGAGATAAATCTTTCATATGCTACCTACTACTATGTTGCCATGTGACAAAATCTCAGCCCTGTCCCCAGTCTGGGTTCTAGTCTTCTTTCCTGTAAAAGGGGAAGGTTGGAGAACAACAGCGGGTCTTTTTGTCTGGGAAGGGAGTGGTTTGGCATAGTTTTGAGGTGAGCTCTCCTTCAGCCTCCCAGGTGCTGGAACTTCTAGGCATCCACCAATAGCATTGGCTTATAGCACATTTATGTGCTCTCTGCCAAGATGGCCATGAATAAATATACAGTTTCTTTTCTTTTATGTAGGGCTGCGGATGGAACGAAGGGCCTCACACATTTGAGGCAAGCGCTCAACTACTGAAGCCTACCCTCAACCTCCATAGGGTGTATTTATTCCTTACAGCAAGTTTATAAGGTAGACACTATGGTTTTGTCTTTTTCATTTTAGTGCTGGGAATGGAGTCCAGGGACTCAAAGTCCACCAGGTTAAACAAGAGCTCTACCCCTGGCTGTGCACGGTGACACCAAGAAGCAGAGGCTTCTGTGAGTTCCAGGCCAGCCTGGGCTACAAAATGAGACCCTGTCTCAAACAAACAAACAAACAAAAAAAAATGAACAAGCAAAAAAAAAAAAAAAAAAGGTCTAACCCTGAACTGTAACCCAGTGAGCCCCTAGACACAATTCACCCTTAATTTATAGTCAGGTTAACCAAGTCGAATTTGCAAGTTCCTCCTCCTCCTCTCTGGACCCAGATTTCCTCCTTTATATACTGTAGAGGAAATGACTGTCCAAGGTCACAAACTAATCCACAGCAGAGCCAGTATTTTCATGGAGGCAGGATAGTAGCCAATGCTTTGAACCAATACAGTCTAGTGAAGCCACAAGTATGACCTATTGGTTCATTTAGTCGCTCAACAAGTATTTACAAAGCCTCTGTCTGATCACAGCCTGATACAATTACAGTGGCTGAAATCACAGCAAAGAACAAGATGGCCACAGTCCGTGTTAGCTTGGAGAGAGAGGTCTCTCTCAGCTGTAAATGGTGGAACAAGCCAAGAGAAAATGCCACTGAGTTCGACAGGGAGGTGTCCAAAAGGAAACACTCCAGGAACTAGAGTTGGCCATGGGAGTCTTTGGAGAGGGACAAGGTCATGCCTGGCTATGCGACCTTGTCCTTTCTCTTTCCTGTTCTTGCTGGGACCTGACAGACTGTGGTGTGTTTCAGCCAGCACATGCAGTTTCCTGTGCCTCTTCCCCAACTCGTGTTCTGTGACATCGAAAGCTTAAAACTTGCTACGGTGGAAATAACGACACTATGCAAATCGGTGGATGCCACAAACCATGGGACTGTTTTCTCCCGTGGTGCCTTGTTAGCCAGTGACCGACCACTATGGCAGCTTAAGGCTAACACCTGCCTTTCCCAGAGATAGAGGAACGGAACATTAGCCTGACCTTCATAGACTAATAGCTACCCTTTGCATACCTCTTGCAGTAAAGTCTCAATTCTGCTTGTCCTGAGTGTGTTTTCCAAGTTCAACAGAGCCCAGTTGAGCCTGGAATCCTGAGCAGCTTCAAAGTAAATATTATCATTATGAGCCGTGTTCTTCATGGCCATTAGCACTGCCAGCACATTTAGAGGGGTAAAGTCTCTTTGGGGCTCTTTCCCCGCAGTACAAAGCACCAGGTCCCAGAACATTGGTATTACCTGCACAGGTGTATCTCTCTCTCTCTCTCTCTCTCTCTCTCTCTCTCTCTCTCTCTCTCTCATTGTATTTTGTTTGTTTGTTTGGTTCAAGACAGGGTTTCTCTGTGTAACAGCCTGGAACTAGCTCTTGTGATGTAGGTGGGTCTTCTTTCTATGTGTTGCTTTCATTGGTTAATTAATAAAGAAACTGCTTGGCCTGAACATAGGTGGGTGGAATAGACAGAACAGAACGCTGGGAAGAAGGGAAGTGAGGCAGTCACCATGCCTCTCCTCTCTGAGACAGAAACAGGTTAAGATCTTTCCTGGTAAGCCACCACCTCGTGGTGCTACATAGATTACTAAATATGGGTTAAAGCAAGATGTGAAAATTAGCCAATAAGAGGCTGAAACTAATGGGCCAAGCAGTGTTTAAATGAATACAGTTTCCGTGTAATTATTTTGGGTAAAGCTAGCTGGTGGCCGGGAGCTGGGCAGAAGGAAGTGGCCCGCAGCTCCTTCTACACTCTTGCAGACCAGGCTGGCCTAGAACTCACAGAGATCCACCTACCTCTGCCTCCCAAGTGCTGGGATTAAAGGAGTGTGCCACCACAACCCACAACCTGGCCTCAGGTTTTTCTTTTGAGGCCTCCTATAAGGATGTTTACAGTCACAGGGTACTCAAAATCTCCAAAGCTAAGGGGTTGGGATATGATTTTTGATGGGGTGAGGTTGAGGGAATGTTACCTTGCTTGGTAACTACTGTCAACCTTAGAGAACCTATGAGACTGAGGTCATATATGCTCACATCTTTATGCTTAGCTAAAAGTCATAATAATCATGGATGGAAATTATTGGCACAGTCAATTTATTGCACTCTAATTTAGGTTCTGGATTCATAAAAATTCTCTTTCCCTCCTCTCTCAATTTCAACAAACACACATGCACTTAGGCCCACATAAATGTACAACACTTTGCTGGGTGTGGGCAGAAGATCAGCGGGGCAGCATCAAGATAGACAATAATGTTAAAAAAAAAAAAAAACCTGCCCTAGCTCTCCGAGTAGCTCTCAAGGCTAGCACTGCCATAATTTGATGCTAAAAATACTTCAGGTAAACAATTTCTGGAACCAAACAGAAGCATTTTCAAACAGTCACCAAGGAGGTAAATGTGACAGTCACATTACTAGGCATAAGAACACAGTCTCTAAAATTCCTGCAGGAGTAATGATCACCTTCAGTAACCTCACCGTGGACTCTGGGCCAAGTCCGTGACAGTTCACAGCACTATAGCTGGGCTGAGATGGCAGTCTCAGAGTCACTTGTGACCTTGATGCAAGTTGAGGGTTCCCTGAGCCATGGCAAGGTTATGAATACAGCAAGAGAATGGGATGCACACACTTTAGGCGTCTTTTGACCCAGTATAGGGACTAGTTTATCTAATGGGCCTATCTATGGGCATTACAGGAGGGCAGCCATTTCCTTGAGCTTGAGAAGCAGAGAGAACAAAAAGATCCCTGACTCCTTGGGGATGAAAGGGTCTTTGTTTCTTCCCTCCCTTCCGTTCTGAGAGAGTCTGCCCCAGCCCCTTCAGCAGCTTCATGCCATCAGGTGCATGTATGCAGAAGCGCTGCAGACAGCAAAAAATACCCTGGTGGGAACGTGAGTTGACTAGCCCGCTCACTTCGTCTTGATCGTGGCTGCCTCAGCCTGCGGGGCCCCGAGGACTCTTAAGATTCCTATGAGACATTTCCCTACACTTTGTCATCCGAGTGTCATTCTGAGTCACAGGGCTTTGTCAGGCCAGTCTACTGCTCTAGTTTGAAAGGTTGCTTATGGTGGGCTTGTCATTTTGCTTTCGTCTCCATTTTCAGCACAGGTCATACGGCATTCTGGGAGGAATGCCAAGGGAATCTGGTATGTGTGTGCACTGGGATATTTCAGTCATCAAATATTGTGTGAAATAAGTTGGCCATTAGCCAAAGATTGATCTTGTTAGCTAAACAGAAATTTGGTAGTGCCCATATTAGACGGGATGGCATTTGTTCTTGAGGTTGATGCCCTGTCTCGCATTTATTGTCTATCCCTATCCTAATTAACACCTAAACATGACTGCGAGTTAGACTGGGCAACCTCTGTGCAGACTCTAAGGCCTCTGATGTGTAATTCCACAAAGCACATATTTTTGTCTCATAGGCTCCAAAGCTGATCCATGGGAATGAGTCACTTTTGCTAGTGAGTGAGCCTCGCTGACTGCCTGTCACCCATATTTAGAAGTGACCTTATTGCTCTGTTTGTCCTTACAAGTACAGTGAATTCCCTACAGGGAATGACCTGGTAAGGAGTACTGGAAATAGAGGAGAAAAAAAAAAAAACAAGAAAATGAATGACTTCAAAAAATTTCGTTGGGTGGTGGCGGCGTACACCTTTAATCCCAGCACTCGGGAGGCAGAGGCAGGTGGATCTCTGTGAGTTCGAGGCCAGCCTGGTCTTCAGAGCAAGTTCCAGGACCGGCTCCAAAACTACACAGAGAAACCTTGCCTCGAAAAATCAAAAGAAATTTTTTTTGAAGATCTTTATTTGTTTGTTTATTCAAGACAAGGTCTTATCATGCAGCCAATCTTACACTCAAATTCACAATCCTCTTCCTTTGGCCTCCTAAGTGCTGGGGTTATAGATCTATACCACCACATCCAGCAGAAAAAAGAAATTTTCAGTGCATTAAACAGTAAAGCATATAATTCAGTGGTAGTTTGAATCGATGATGTGAACGAGTTCCCTAGATGCTCTATACAAAAATAAGAGAAGGAAATAATCAGAAGCCTGCAAGTGTTCCAGCCAGTGTGAAAATAGGCTTTATTATGGTATTTATGTGACCATTATGGTTCAGAAGGAGGTCGGTGAAAATATGCAGGTATACTTCTCTTTCACTGTGGGGTGAAAATTACATGTTACCACCGTGTTTGTAAATTGGGGATTTTTAAGGTTGCAAAACACATTCTTAAAGAATGACAAGATACTATTGTCCCTCATGTTTGTTTGATGGTACTCAATGGTTTACAAAGCACTTTCGTGGTCTCAGGGGCTGTTGCTGACAGTGCTTAGAGGCAGTGGGAGGAACAAGAGGTCAGCCAGGCCTATAGCCCTGCTTTATGGCCCTGCCAGTTCTTCCATGTAGCCTCAGGTAAGTCCCTTGTCCCCCTCAATTCTCCTCTCCATGAGCATGAGGATACTATTCTTAGGCTTCACTGTGCAGCCTGGGGGCCAGAAGAACTAACGTGAGAACCTGTTGAAAAGTCTAGCAAATGCTTCCTGTGGGCTCAATGCATTCGTTCACTTGACAAATATTATCACTCTGCTGGGCTGTGATGGGCACATCAAGTGGGCTAAAACAATGCCTCCCCATACAGGTATGCTGGTGTGTGACCGTGGCCCCGACACTCGGGAAGCTAAGGTAGGAGGACTGAAAATTAAGGACTAGCTTGGGAGACTTGTGAGGTCCATGCCAGCCTAGGCCACATAATGAGACTCTGTCTTAAACCATAACAAAATAAAGGCCAGCAGGCAGAGATACAGGTAGGGGAATAAAAGATCTTTGTTCACAGCTGTGTGATTCCTACACTGGCGTTCCAACTGTACCAAGCCCACACAACCTGCAGAGACCCGGCCAACTACCCGCCACTGGAAGGCGGGCATCTTTTTCCTCAGCCATCCTCTCCCTCCCAGTTCTGTCCTGGTTCTCATCTTCTGCCGTCGAAAAGGACCTGACAGCAGCAACCGAGCCAGCCAGCCCCCCTTAACAAAATTTTCCACTGAGTCTCAACAAAGCTCTGTTTTTTTCCCCCAAGGTATGGCCTCCGATTCTGGTCTGGGCAGAGGGGGAAAAAATAAACAAAGGGATAGGAGGAGGAGGAGGGGCGAGTCTGCTACTAGACAAGAATGACACATTATTTAACCTAATTACCTGCAAAGCCACATCGAGCCATTAAGGACCTATATCCTGTAATAGAGTTTCCTGCCATGGAAATACTCACCCACACACAGGATGTTGAAGCAGAAGCCCTGGCTGACTGACTTATTCACCAGCTGGTCAGGCAAGCTGTCAAACCCCACATGTCCAGCCAGGGGGACAGTTCGGCAACCTTCGCCCTAATTTGGAAAGAGAGGGAGGAAAGAAGATGACAGTGTGCTTAAAAGCCATTTGGGTCTCTACAGTCCATCCACACACACTCTGTCCTGTGTCAGGAAGTAGCAACCACAAAGGCCCAATGTGTCATCTCTTCCCTCAACCACACCCCCAACACACACACACACACACACACACACACACACACACACTTCAAAGCCACATGGCCCATCAGCTTGGAAATCATGGATGTTTGAGTCCAGGCATCCAGTAGGTTAAGGGATAAATACCACTATACTTCTAGACGGAACAAAGGATGTGGGTCGCTTGCCCAGGCTGGCACTGGATGTGCCAAACTTGGATGAAAGCTCAACTTAATCACCTAGAGGCCAGGGAGCCTCGCTGAGACTCGGTTTCCTTGCACGTCTATCATATGAGACGGTATGATGTATTTTAGAGGTGACGAGAGGAGAAAATCTGTTCATCAATGCCTATAAGGAACTTAATATGTGTACACACATTCCATAGATATTCCAAAGCCCTTGGACACCAGTGAATCTTCTTTCTCGGACCCTTTGGCGACCTACCAAGGTGGTACAGCAGCGAGGTTAAGAGCACAGATTTGGGCAGGCAAGGTGGCTCAGTGGGTAAATGTGCTTGCTGCCAAGACTAATGACGTCAGTTTGACACCTGGAACTCACACGGCGGAAGGAGAGAATCAGTTCCCGTAGGTTACCCTCTGACCTCCCCACTCGTGTGATACCAGCACACACACACACACACACACACACACACACACACACACACACTGTAAAACTAATTCTTAAAGTACAGACTTTTGAATCAGGCAACTCTGAGTCAGAGGCCAACTTCTGCAGTTCAACCTCTAACAAGCTGCTTAACCCTCAGTCTGTCCCTTACAAAGCCAGGAATTAGTAGTTAATGTGAGATTGTACAGGTCATTCCTCCTTAGGCGCACAGCAAGCACACTGCCTGGCACGTGGAAGGCATCCAAATAGTAGCTGCTCTTATCGCCTCACTATAAGGTTATCCTTGGGCCCCACACTGGCCCGTCATCCAGTAAAACGCTGTAGCTCCCTCTAGCTTGAAGGGAGCTGTCTCTGGGCTTCCTCTGGTTCCCTTGACTCCACAGGGGTCAGCCAAGCCACTCCCAGCCCTGGAAAGCAGAGGGCCAAGGCTTCTTATAGTTAAATGGTTTTATAAACAAGGAGAGTCTCAAACTCAGGCAGACTTCCAAGGAACCAAGGGGAAGGGACAAAAAGGGCCTGCGTGTAGTCAAGAAATATGCCAACTGCTAATGGTCACAGCCAAGGGTGGGGTGTCAGGAGAAGGGTGGGGAATGGAAGCTGGAGGCAGACGAGCTTCACAAGAATGATGGGCTATGGAAATAGGCAGAGATTCTGTGGGGTGAGGCAGCACCAAACTTTCCGTAACCAGCACGATGCCAAGAGCAACCCAAAAGGCCTTGGTTTGTGCCAGGAGGCCTGTACCAGCATCCTAGGCTGTGCCAGCCAGCAGGCAGCTCTTACACTAACTGGACCCGCTGCTCTTGACTTGGTGCAACCAGAATGGATAGGATGCGATGGTGGAGGAGCCACTCCGCCACGGATGTAGTCAGACAGTCCCTTCACCTAGTTGGGGGTCTCCCCGCTCCCATCCCTGCCATTAGATCCACCGAGAGCTTGTGATGGTGACTACCATCTGGCATGTTCATTCGCCTCTCACTTTTCTCCACACAAACTTCCAGCCGAGCGCACTCGACAGACCGCCATATGCTGTCGTTGAGTCCGGCTGATGCATTCCTTGCTCCTCACCTAGAGACGAGGAGCTTCACGAGGGATGCGCAACACGCTGCTCCACACCCACTTCGCCCCTTTCCACTTCCCTTTTCCTAGTTCTCATTTTTCCTTTCTGCTTTTAAAGCACAGAGTAGGCTGGAAGTTTACCGCCACTGGTGCTCAGGCAAAGAGCCTTAAGAGCCAATATGCTCTCCCCAGGGAGCCTCCTACGTAGCAGGCTTCAAAATTGGGACAGACTCAGAGTTGAGGTTTCCTGAGCCATATTTTATCATCTCTCTCTGTCTCCAAATTCAGCATTGTGAGACTTCAAGTGCTCTGAAGTCCAAGGAATTCTCAGTCTAAAGATAGCGGGGGGGGGGGGGGGGGGGGGGGGGAGTAGCACCTTACCTTTAAATTTCACTTCACCGTGAAAGAATTGCCAAACATGGGGCCCAGGATGTAGCCTAGCACACACAAACCCTAGGTTTAACTCCTAGCGCCACAAAAATGGGGCACAGTGGCAGACAACTCTCATGCCCAGATTCTACAACTAAGCTATACTCCCAACCCCAGTTGCTGCCCCTTTGGAGTCTCAGTTCAGTTGACTTTAACCAGCATTTTTTCTTTCTCAAGGTGTGTGGACGTCAGCCTGCCAGTTCGATCCCACTGGAGACATACCCTGACCCTACTTTCTTGTTCTTTCCATCAGTCAGGCTGCAGACAGAATGAGCTTTACAACAATTCCTGCACGTGGAGCTGGCGAGATGGCCCAGTGGTTAGGAGCCCTTGCTGGTTTTGTAGAGGCTGGGTTCCCTACACTCATCATGGTTCCTAACTCCAATTTCTGACCCCTGAGGGCACCAGGCACACACATGGGGAGTATACAAATCTGCAGGCAAAACTCTGATCACGTAGAATAAATCTAAGAAAAAATTAAATATAACGTGGGTCATGGCATTCCCTGCTCAAAACACCCCAAATTCCCTAAGCTCATTGCTTGTAAAGTAAAGGTTATGTTCGTCCTTTCCCTGTCTGGGGCTCTTTACATTGCTGTGGAAGATAATGGTGGGCATGTGGTGGGTGTTTGGTAAATTTTCACTTGTGGGCAGGATCTCAAGTAGCCCACGCTTGTCTCAAACTCAATATATTGCAAAGAAGTTTTACTTACACTGTTGATCTCTCTGCTTCTACTTCCCAAATGCTTACATTAGTAGAAATTACCAGAAAACATAGAAATTAACAGGAAGAAAATAAAAGTCATCTATGATATTCTCATTCTCCCAAGATGAGCAATATGTACTTCCTGCCAGTCGGTACACCTTTATTTAGCAAAGCGGGGTTACCGTTACCTGTTCTTTTGCACAATCTGACTTAATGCCCTGACACGCAGTGCAGATGTTTTCTTGAGGAATTAGCTATACTTATAAATCACTAATTCCATTATAACAGCATCTTTATAAAGACCCATTTTATCTTGAAAGATGTGCACATGTGTGTGTGGGTATGTACACACGAATGTAGGTGCCCGCAGAGACAAGAAGGAGTTGAATCCCTTGAAGCCAGAGTTACAGGCAAGTATGACCCATCTGATGTGGGTGTTGGGGATCAAATGCAGATCCTCGGCAAGAGTGGTATGGATATGAGCTTTTAACCACGGAGCCATCTCTCTGGGCTCCAAACCGCTATTTTTATTGGCCATGTAGCATGCGCATGAAGGAGTCTGCCACCTATCCCTACTATAACTTCTACTGCTGGACATTTAGTGTTATCTCCAGATTTTCTACATAAAGAACAACAACAAAACAAAATAAACAACAGTTTTTTTTGGTAGGGTTGAAAATGTCTCTATTTCCTAAAATTGAAGCCTGCTGGAGCAAAGGGTTCATATTTTTTTATATCTCTTTGTTTGTCTGTGACAGTACGCATGCCACAGTACCTGTGTGGAGGTCAAGAAACAATCAACAAGAGTTGGCTGTATCCTTCTATGTGGGTCTTTGGGGCCAAACTCAAGTTTTCAGGCTTGGTAGCGGTACCTCCCCCTCACCCCCACCCCCACCCCCACCCCCGCCCAGCCATCTTGCTAGCTCCAAAGGCTCAGACATTTTAAATACTGGTGGATCACTTAGCAGAGGACAGTACTAACGTGTGTTTCTACCACTACTGTGTCTATGTTTGCGTACCCATGAAGCATCATGGGCCTTTATCTACTGGGAACTGATTCCTTGGAAGATGGTATCACATTCTTTAATCTGCATTTTATTGATGACAGTAAACGTGTTAAAGGCTTTCAACTGTGTGTGTGAATTGTGTATGTAAATCATCTAAACTAAAGGTATTTAAGGCTGAGAGAAACTTTAGGAGTGACAGATGTCAAATTGGATGTGCTGTCTGAGAGGCAGTAGAGGGAGGGGAAAGCTAAAGAATGAATATTGGAAACACCCACAGAACACGGGAAGGTAAAGGGGATTTTACCAAGAAGGGTAAATATTCAGAAAAGTAAAAGAGATGACCCGCTTCCTGTCATCTGAGGCAAAAAATAAGACACTAAGAATTACAGAGAAGGAACGACAGATTTGCATTTAGTGATGTCACCGGTGACTTGTGGTGTTTATTTCTTTTGTGTCTTTTACCCAGTGCCCACTCTACCTAAATAAACTAGAGAACCTGGAGTCTTTGGACATGGGATGTTTGGTATGTTTTTCTTGCTATTTACTAGGTTGAAGGAGTCAGATTTTTGTCTCAATCTCTGTGGTTAAGGAAGCATCCAAAAACATCTGTACAGTTTTTGATTTAGGAAATTCTGTCTGGAGGCTACCTATCTTGCTTTGATCTTATATCAAGATCATCCCTGTTCAGAGAAAAATACGTGGATGCGAATTCCAGACAGAACACTGGGCTAATTGTTCACTGACCCCAAGTGTCTTCCCTTCTCTCTTACAGCACCGCCGGTGCCTTATCTCTTTAGTCCTTCTCCTTAAGGTGGTATAATTAATTGAGATCCTAATTACTCTGATTGCAGTTAATTGAATGTTCACTTGACTACAGTGTGCGGAAGAGGAGATGGAAGTAGAAACCTGGCCCAGCACATCTAACACTGAAACCTTACCTTGCTATCCTGACTAGCAGGTAGCACCGTGTTCATGACCGCGAATCACTAAAATCATCAATCTACCACAGGCCCGCAACCACCTCTGTTCAGTGGAATTTCACACAGTTGTACAAAGATTCCTGTACAAGGAAATACATTAAAGCATTGTTTATGGGAATGAAAAACTAGAAACTCCTTAAATGCTGGACAACTGAAAAATAAATTATCAACACGCATAGTCTGGACCAATCGCTAGCCAGAATGCAGCAGGTCCAGACGTACTGATGTGAATACTTGCAAGACATAGAATAAGACAGAAAACAATAGTTGTGGGACGCTATGCATAGTGAGTACAAAAGGTCTGTGTATGTATGTGTATGACGAGACCTAGACAGATACATGAAAAGACACCAAACCAAAAGATACCAATCGTTACCTCAGGGACAGGAAGTAGAAACCAAGGGCCTATCAAAGGTGTAGTCAGCTTTGGTAGTGTTTGATGCTTTTCTAAACAGACGAACTCACGTGTTACCTGCAATCATTTATGGATATTTTTCATAAGGAAAGGAAAGCCCTTGCTCATTCGCCTTCAGAGTAGGGTAATTAGGTTATAGTCTGTGAGGCGCTAAAGGAAGGCAAAATGAAAAGGTGCTCCTGAGAACTGAGAGCCCCCACTTCCCTCCTCCCAATTCCATTTCCTGTTTGCTCCTCATCTGCAGTCACCTGTGGTTTTCAAATACGTTATACCGCATTTTGAAGCAGAGGCAGAAACCCTGCTCTTGTTCTCTTCCGCCTTCTCTCAAGGATACACCAATTTCAGTTTTTGATTGCATATTCATACAGTACCTATTAAGAACAATGAGTTATGGCGCTTCCAGCTGTGTATCTTTCTCCTGTTGCCGTTTTTTTTTTGGGGGGGGGTAATGAGTCCCAGGAACACCCAATAGGAGGACAGCTGTCCTCCATTGCCCACTGCCTCTCCAACATCCAGAGCAGAGAAAGCAAGTTAAGTGGGCCCACCTGTGTCAATAGAGAATTTCCTGTCTGTTCAAACCCAAGGTAGCTAAATTAGCGCGTGTCATCCTCAAGGATGAGGCGGAAACGCCTGGGACTCATGACCTGTGACTTGGCTTTCCCCTAACTTTCTCCTCTGGTCTTCTGCGCTCAAATGCGATTCTCAACAGCCTCTTTGACCGCTTAGTGGCGGCCATCATTCTGGCACTGCGAAAGTGCCAGTCCCCTAGACTTTCAAAGCCGATTCACCTATCCAATGACATATGATGGAATATTAAGCAACTAATGAAAATATGTCCTAAGAGTGCTTAATAGCATGAGGAAATATTTGCCAAAAACTGTTATATAAAGCAAAGCAAAGCAAAACAAAACAAAACACATACATGGGAGCATCCCAGTGAGCAGTGTTAACCGGTTACTTGGTGGTAGCTTTTCTGTTGTCCTTTTTTTTTTTTCTAGAATAGGCATAATTTAGTTTTATAATCTGGAAAAAATGTTTTGTTTTGAAAAAAGACTCTATGATGATACATTCCTACGCAGGAAAGTGGCCTCAGATATTTCAGAAAAATGTTCAACTTCAACCAGAAAGTGCTTCACACACAGAGATAATCAGCAAGTTTGGTTAAGGAAAGCCTTTAGCATCTGGGCAATTTTATTATATATAAGACATTTGTTTTTACCAGCAATACAATAAATTCTTATTATCTTATTACTACATACAATACATAACTTACTATTAAACAGTACAGCATAATTATAGAGTTGTGTAAGCCAGAAGACAAATCCTAAGTCCTGAAGCATGGCAGAAGTCCTGATGAAACCCCACTTGTAGCCTTCAGTATTGACAAAGGGATGGAAAGTACTATACCATCCGCCTTGAGAGCCACAGAAGGCCAATAAGGGCCAAAATTTTAACAAGAAAAAAAAAATGAAAACGAGGGTAGCCAAGACATCAGATGCCAGAAGTGTTCATGGGCTGATGGAGCAGGACTAAGAAAAGCCTTTTGCTATAATGTCCTGGGCTGGAAGAGAAAGTTAGGGAGCATTCTACGGAGGAACAAGGCTTGCCAAAGCTTCAGTGGGGAAGCAGTTTAGGGGACCTCAGGGAAACACAAAGGAGGCCATCTTTACTATACAAGAATGAAAGCGCCTCGTTGGGAAAGCGGATGGATGAAACTGATTTTAATACCAAAGATAAATCCCAAAGTGGCTTCTCGTTCTAGAAAAGGATTCATAGCAGGACTCCATTAACTAGCCAGCTTCCCTAGTGCATTTGAAGTGGGAGTCCACGGACAAACATTGGGTTGTCATGTGTCTTTTATCAAAAGTCAACCGCTATATATACCTCTGCAGACGGGCAATGTTCAAATGGGTGTTTCTACTTCACTTGCAGAGACCCTGCTGAGCTAAAAGCATAGGTTCCTTCTCCAAAACTCTTTCCTCACTCAGCTCAAGGCTGAAGGAGGGAAGGGGTGGAGCTCAGCTCTGCCACCTCATTCAGAAGCAGCAGCAGACAAGGACCTGACAGAATCGAGCCTGGAGAGCAAGGAGACATAAGGACAGCACAGCTTGAGGACTGGAAACTCCCTTAAAGATCACCTAACCCAAGGCCTCTTTCTGCAAAGGGAGAAATGGAGACCTCGGAGTGGGGGAAGGGACTCGTCCCCCCCGAGTCATTCCGTGATTTAGAGGCAGAGAATGATGCTAGGATCCAGGCAGACTGCTTCTCTCAGCTGGAAAAGCTGACTTAAATACCAGATGTATTTCTTCCTGCTGCTAAAATTCCAGGCCATGAGGCTCCTGGTTTAATGCAGGTAGGAGCAAAAAGGGATAAGGAAAATGAACTGGAAGCTTGTGGGCTCCCTGCGATAGCTCTGGCCAGCAGAAGGCAACCAAGGCAACCAATGCTCTGGAGGTCTGGGCTCCAGCTCTCGCCTCTCTTCTCCCCCCCCCCCACTTTTCTCTCCCCTTTCCTTCTCTCTCTTCTGACTCCAGCCTGATCCTAGGCTTGGCCAGCTGCCCAGCTCTACTCAAGAGCCCCAGAGCTAACGAGTCTACCTAACTCAACAAGCCATTGTCTAGGTAAAATATCTCCACTTCAGGCCAGGGGTGACCCCTGCTCTGGGTGGGTCAACGTTCCCACAAAAGCCACACATATTTCCTTCAAGTCAGGCAGTTTGACCAGTTTTCTAGGTGTTCTGGCCATTGTTACCTCCAATCTGGGTTTTGGGGATTTTTTTTTTTTTGGAAAGAAAAGGTTTACCCATAGGCCTCTGGGTGAATGCCCAACTACCCTCTGGGGAGCCTAAACTTGCCTCTGCCTCCATCTGGTCTCGTTTAATGGGGATCTGAAAAAAAAAAGGCAGCTCTTGCTTCTGCGCCAGTGTTCAGAGCTGGGGGCCTCTTCTGTGAGAGGAAACTGAACACCACCTTGCACCTCATCAGGGCTGGGAGGAGAGCTCTGCTCTTGTTACCCCAGGGTCCTCGTTAGGGCTTTCAGAGAGTCCTGGCAGGGATAACCGGAACCCTGAGGCTTGTCCCTGAGACAGCCTGGAAATCTTTCCCTGGTCACAGGAATGACCCAACTCCAGGGCCAGCTGCATAATCCAGCAGATGGTGATGGCTGTCCCTAGTGGGGAGACGCTGGAGGAGAGGCGAAAGCTGGAGGAGAGGCGAGGAGAATGTTAGTTCTCACTCTACTGAGCATGTGGCCTCCTTCCTCTATGCAGGCAGCCCAGAAACCCACGGTTTCAAATCCCCACAGCAGAAGCAGCCTCCTGCCAAACCGAGGAGGAAGGGGTCTGTGTTTCTAATTTATTCTGCACCCCCTCCAGTTGTTACTTAAAATAATCCATCATTACATGGCTGGTGGCTCCAAGATTTTTATTTAAAGCAATATGGAAAGAGAGAGAGAGAGAAAAAAAAAAAGAAAACCCACACAACCCGTGACTGTGCTATCTTGGATTTAAGCTGAGAATCTTTTTAACATCAGAGAGTCTCCACATCACTCAAGTCTGCTTTTCTCTGACCGCTTTGAGGATGTTGGCGGATGCAAGGAGAAGAGGGGGAAATGAGGACGTGGCAGAATTTTTATTTCTTAGAAACACCTTGGAAAGGCTAGTACCTTTAAAGAAGGAGTCTGTGTAATCTGGTGGGTGGTTCATTGTTTATCCACTGATCAGCAATTACACTTTGGATTAAGTCTCTTGCTTGCTGCAGGTATAACATGAAGAGATCAGGAAGTTGTTGGGGGAAGAAAACCAAACAGATGGAAGCATTTCCAGAGAGCTAAGCAAGTTAAATCTAGGCAAGGCTTTCTTCTGTTTGCTTCCTCCCCCTCCCTCCTCCCTCTCTTCCTCATCCCCTTTCCTTCTTTCCATGGGTCTCATGTGCAGTTTCAATGCACACACAAATAAGGACTTTCTCGACTGTTCCTGTTAATATTAAGGCATGGCTTTGACAATCTAGAAATCTCAGCAAGTCTGCAAACCAGGGCCATTTAATTTTATAACAGCGCTTTCCCCCCACAACAGACAAACTTTCCTAATTAGTTTTGTCCAAGTTAAAGCAATTGGGTTGTTCCCTTACAGAACACAAGGTGTAGGACCATATCAGTAACGAAGCCAGCAATTAATAGCATATTTATATCAGACACTCCACAAAGGAAATGCTATGCATCTGACTGCCGATCAAATTCTCATTGCATTCTACAAACCTATTAGTCTACGATAATGAAGTTTTGTAATAAATACACCACCAACACATTTCCTGCATTTAAAATGTCAAGAGGAAACCGGGCTCATTCCTGCCTCATCTGGCAGCTCTGAGAAGGGGCAGAGGTCCTCCGTGCCTTGGTCACCACTACATCCCCAGCACTTGGCACAGGACCTGGCAGAATCAGTGCCTGGTCAGTAAATGTTGAAGAATGAATGAAAACAGCAGTGGGTGAGTTGACAAAGGAACTGTTCCCAAGCAAGTGGCAGAAGTGTGATCTCACCCATCTTCACACCTACCCGTTTCCTATCCAGAAGCCCTCAGGAAGTCTCTCCTCTCGCTTCCAGCTTTCATCCATAGCTGAATTAGGTCCCCTATAATGACTTCCCATGGCAGGCACTGGCTCTCCTCTTTAGCACTTAGGATAATGATAATTAAATAGGGATTTAAAAAACTTGATTATTGCCGGGCAGTGGTGGCGCACACCTTTAATCCCAGCACTCGGGAGGCAGAGGCAGGTGGATCTCTGTGAGTTCGAGGCCAGCCTGGTCTAGAAGAGCTAGTTCCAGGACAGGAACCAAAAGCTACCGAGAAACCCTGTCTCGAATATCCAAAAAACAAAACAAAACAAAACTTTATTATTGTGTAAGTGTGTGTGTATGCAGGATGCAGGTGGGGATTCGCAGGCCACGGCATGTGTGCGGAGGTCAGAAGGTTGTGTTGAGTCTAGAAATCACCCAACAGGTCAGGCTTCCATGGTAAGTGGTTTTTGTTTCATTTTGTTTTTTTTCCCCACTGAGCCCTCTCAGCCCTCCATAAAGATATGTGTCTGCTTTCACCATTGGACTGGGAACTCCATTACAGGACGAGGTCTTTCAGCTGGCACTGTACACGCCTTTCATATTTTTTTTACACACAGGGTCTCACTATATAACTCTGGCTGTCTTGGAACTCACTATGTACATCAGGCTGGCCTCAGACTCACAGAGATGCACCTGCCTCTGTCTCTCGAGTGCTGGATTAAAGGTGTGCACCACCACCGCCCAGGCCCAGTTCCTCTAATGTTTCTGACAAATCTTAGAGGCACTAAACAGTCGGGAAACTGTATAATAAATTACCCCCTATTCCCTTGACTTGGAATCAATAGTTTTTCACTGTTTGGGGCCATATAAACTTAAGTCAGCACTATAGCTTCAGGTAGCTCTATGGGGTTTGGTTTTCTTTTTCTGGAGTACAATTATTACTTTTAGGGATTAAGGAAGAGCGTCAAGAGGAAAACCACGAGGTAACTGTTATCCAAAGCACCCCAGGCAGAAGTTCCAGACTAACCTCGGTTAACAGGTGAAAGTCTGTCTCAAAACAATTTTTGATTTTGGATAACAGTTGTGGATAACTGTTACTCCGATTGTAAGGCTGGAACGCAAAAGCAGGCTTCTCCTCAATGGCGGGTGGTAACTTGAGGACAGCTCCTCCAGGCCAATCCTGGCAAAGACAACTCTTGTAGTCCTTACAAGCTTTCATTAGAGGCAAGGGCTTAATGGACTATAACTGGAAAAGGCAGCGCTGTCCACATTGTGGGTGGGATTTGTTCAAGTAGGACTCAAGCGCGCTCTACTTTGGAAAGCACAGTCCTGACAGGCTGAACGGAAAATGCAATACTGAATGAAAGCCAGTAGACAGAGCTTTCGGTGACCGCGCTGTGCCTTCCTAGGTCACCCTGGATGAGTCAGTCATGCAGCCTCTCGAAACACAAAACAATGGCAGTCCAAGTCCCCTCACAGGTGGAAGCACCCCAAGGCTCTTCTACTACTTCTTGAATTCTATCAGTATCCACAGTTTGCATCTCCAACTAGGCTGGAAGTTGGAAAGTCATGAACAATAGCTGTTACTTTTCTGATACGGTTAATAAGGGCTGGCCATAGTTGTGCACATCAGTCAAACAGGTATTCATAGCAATGGTGGAAAAATAGTGTTGTCACCCAGAATCCTTTGTGGTGTTCATTCAGATGGGAGGCACCTGAGTTAGGAACTTCCAAAACGCACGCACACCCAAATGTAAGCCCTACACAATAACTCCTATGCCATTTTCCTAATGATAGTCGGCCACAGTGACCCTCCAGTGACTCTGTGAAGACACCCTGACATACACACCAAGACGCTACTCCCATGGCATCATGCCTCCGAGTCTACTGAGAACTTCTAAGCTTGCCACAGGTAGCCTGGCTCTCTAGTCGTCTCTTCCCCAGTCCTAGCCGCATATTCCTCTGAAGAAACCAAAAGCAACCAGCCACTCAAAGTCTCCTGAGTTAATTCCAGCCTCCCCTGGTGAATTACAACCTCTTGCAGACTCAGAGGAAAGCAGAGAGAAATGACACATAAATAAGAGCTTCACTGGCTTGGGGGAGGGAGCCATGGAGAGTGACGTCAGTCTTCCCCCAAACCCATTTAGCATGATAACAAAGTCTCAAGTGCTTGGGCCTCTTCCGAATTCTCCATGCAATTATGTTTTTCCGTATACAATGTGGTAAGGCCAGCCAGAGAAAACTGGAACCTCCCAAAGCCACCCCTTACTGCACCCCCATTTGCAAAACAAAGGTGAAGCAGCCTTCTGAAATGTTCCCCTTGCCAGCACAGGCCTTGCAATCCTAATCCAGGAAAGGGAAAGTGGGGAGGGCAGGTCGATGCAAATTCATTATGACAAGAAGGAAAATCACTAGTGTCATTGGGGGGGTCACTAAGGATAGAACAAGTGTAATCCGGGAAACGGATCCATCTCCTCAAAACCTACGGCATCTTTAAAATGCAGATAAGAAAATTGCCCTGGTTGTCCTCAAAATATTACAATATTACAATCTCTCCAATCCCAGCGCCATCGAGAATAGTCTCTTCTCTGCCTCTGCCCTTCACCTCATGACTGCACGACAAGCCGGCTCTGAGCTGGGGCGTACAAGGGCTAGAGAAGGTCTCAAATAAATGACCCTGACCTTCCAAAGCCAGACAGGAAATTTCTTTATCTGGAGAGAAAATGCTATCCGATTCTGGATTCGGATTTAGAAAACAAATCAATTGCAATTATACCAAATACCTAGAGGCTGCTTCCTTCTCCCGCGTTTCTACTGGCGTCGCATTGCACAGCCAGGTCTCTAAGGAAATGTGAGGTTACAAGGTTATCATTTTTCATCCGGTAGTATTCGGGGTAGTGGGCTATGCTTGCCCTACTTCGACCCCATTCTGCTTCAGCTTATGGTGCTGGTGGAATAGAAAAACTAGACTGTTCCCACAAATGGAAACATCTTCCTTTGTAACCAAACTTCTGATCTAAAAACAAACAAACATGGAGCCTCCGGTTCTTGGGTATGACTTCTCTGCACATCCCAGGCTGGAAAACTTTAGTTTTTAAAATGATTTTTTTTTTACCCAGAGTTGGTGCCACCAAAAGAGAGGGAACACTACTTCTGCAGGTCTCACGCTATTTTCCTCAGTCTCTACAGAAAGATGTCAGCTCCAACAGGTTTGAGCACACAAGCCCATGCACACTGAACCCAAGACCGACCCTCAGAGAACCACTCGGAAACGTGCCAAAATATACAGCCAGCCACCCACGGGCCGGGTGAAGTGCACCCCTCACTTCCACAGACGCACAAATTGGACCCTGCGGGACTCAGCACAAGTGGACACAGAGGCATTTGGACGCAGGAACACACACCATAGGTGTGCACAGAGAAACGGGCCGACTCCTTCAGGGTCACATAACCCTGCCACGGGGAAGGCGGAAGGGCGCCCATGCACATATATATGAGCACACACTGATACACACACAGAGGCAGTCACATATGTAATGCATATGGAGAAACCCTACTCCAGTCATTCATCTCCCCGCCCCCTCACCACACTCAACCTTTGGTCCCAGGCTACCCCCAGCTCCGCAACCCGCTTTCTGAGCAAGCTGGAGTCCCAGCAGGCATCTGTGCTCAGGGGTGCCGCCAAACTAAGGGGACAGGGACCCGAGGGCTCGGTACTCATGCGGCCATTCATTCGGCAACGCCCCAGCAGCGGGGCCACAGCTGCCGCAAGGGAGGTGGAGGCGCTCACTGCAGCTCTCTCCCGCTATGCAAGTTCAGCTGCCCGCCAGTAGGCTTTGCCAGTTGCCCTCCCACCCTCTTGCCACCACAGGTCTCCAGGACGTGTTGGGGACAGAGGGGACTAAGCTGCTGACCCCAGGGCAAAAGTCCCGCCTTGCCTCTGGTTCTTGCCCCTACTGCCCTCCTCGTGGTAGTGGTGGTGGCTGTGGCCAAGTCTGCTCAGCCGTCCCAAGCCCCCCACCTCACCTCCCAGGCTGGGGGCTGGTACCCAAGCCCTGCACTCACCACCTGGCGAGCTATATCGGCCGCTGCCATCGCTCCTTCGTCCGCCAGGGCTGCTACGGGTGCCTCCGCAACGGGAGCTGCTGCACAGGAAACAGAGGAGCTCCTCCGACAAAGAGAAAGTGTTACACTTCGGGCGCGACCAAGTCTGGTGGGGGGAGGTGCCAGGGAGGGGCCCCCTCACCGCTGCTCCAACCCCAACCTCTTCTCTATCGCCCACCCCCTTGGAGTAGGGTGTGGGGAGGGGACGGATTGGCCGCGCTACCTTCCCCTAGGGCGAGCCCAGTTCCAGTTCTCTCTGCAACCCCAGCCTCGGCCTCCGTGAAGGGGGCGGGGGCTCCCCTCGGTGACCACGTCCTCCGCCCCCCCTCCCTGCCGCTACTGGGCTCCGTGGTACGTCCCGACCTCTGCTGAATTGTCACACACACACACACACACACACACACACACACACACACACCCCTGTTCTCCCTTATATCCCTGAGCCCCCAGACTCGAGGCTGGAAGGGAGTCCCGGCCCTTCCCCCGCTCTGCTCCCAAGCTGAGATCTGCAGTCCTCCCCTCTCTTTTCCCAGCCCCCATAACCTTTCATGCTCCCCACTGAGAACCCCAGGTACTTGGATGGGGGCACTGGCCTCTGGAGTCTCAATGCTTCACTGTAGTCCATCCTAACTAACCAAGTTATCTTCTTGGCCCGGGAAGGTTGGGGCGCGGGGGGGGGGGCGGGCAGCAGGGCAGGGGTTGCAGCACCTGCAGCGCCACCACATTCAAGCTCAGAAATGGAGCTTTAATGGGGGAGCCGCACTGCAGCCCCACAACTGACCTATTGCTTGTAGAGGACGTCTTTCCTGTCCTGAGGTTCCCAAGCCGTGGTCGCAGGAGGCTATAATTTCCGTGGGGTGGAGCCTGGCTCCCCACTACTGTACCTAATAAGAACTGACCTCACTGGTTCCCCTCTGGTCCCTGCCCTCAGTGTGAGCAGGGTAAACAGGGAGGCAGAGCATTCAACCTTCTAGGGTAGGGAGCCAGAAGGGAGTCTCAGGGTGGGAACTGGAGGTCTCTAGCTCTGTTGAGCCAGATGGAGTTACAGGAGGGGTGTTCTGTCCAGCTCCAATTGCTCCTCAATCCAGATTCAGCCCAGGACCACATGACCTACCTGGAACAGAGCACATAACTTCCAGAATCTAGAACTATGTCTGGCTGCTCCCCTTTTCCTTAGAGCCAGCTGTGATTGCTAGCAGGTTTTCCCACCTCCCCAGACCTCTCTGTCTTGGGATCGCCTCTTTGATGGCTCCCTGTGATTGATGAACTTGGCATGATATGGCTTGTCAGAGGCCCAAGAGGGACACCCTATTCCTCAAAATCATAGGATCTTAGGTCTCTCTCTTTTGAAGTCAGTGAGAGAGAGAGAGAGAGAGAGAGAGAGAGAGAGAGAGAGAGAGAACGAACCTAGGAGAGGGATCTCACACAAAGACCAAGCCTAGAAAATATGGGGAGAAAGGAGGCAGGGAACCAATGTAACCACAAAAGAACTCCCTGGTCCTTCATTCAGCCTGGCAGTGAACTTTTCTCAGGTCCTCTCGGGGAACTCTTTATGTCACACACCTTGACAACAAGGGCTCTATGAAACGTGTCCCCAGTGCCTAATGTGCTATTCCATTCAGTGACTCCAGAGCAGAGGAGAGTGGCGTACAGAGAAGGTGGCAGGAGGGGCAGCCATGAAGAACTAAGTATTCAGCGGGGAGGTGACTGTTGTACTCCATCATCCTTCTAGAGACTCAAGAGAGTGGACCAAAGAGAAGGGCCTGGCACAATCAGAGACCCACAGGGTGGGTGACAGGAACAAGGAAGAGGAACAGCTGTAGTTCCTGAGACCCTCAGGAACACTTGGGGAACGGTTAGGCCCTGGACTGGTTATAGCACAAACACATAAAACCAAGGCTAAAATTGAGGAACTGCTTTAAGGCTTGGGCCTCAACCCGATGGGGGTGGGGAATCAGAGGTCTTGGCTACTTCAAGGCTAGGCCTCCAGTAGGCAGTACTTGAGCCGTCCCTAAGAAAGGCTGGAGTGTCGCGGCGCACACGACAAAGGCCCAGGCCAAGCACTGTTTTTGGCGGCATTGCCTTCCCCTAGGGCCAGCCCAGTTCCAGGTCTTTCTGCAACCCCAGCCTTGGCCACCTCTGTGAAGGGGGCGGGGCTCCCCTTGGTGACCAAATCTTCTGCCCCTCCCCTCCCCGCTCCTACTGGGTTCCATAAGAGCTGTTGCCAGGATGGTTGAGCAGGAGGCCAAAATGGGATTGTGGGGCTCCCCAGGAGTCCTACCGGCCTCTACCCCAACACACACCCCACATACTATCTAGCTCACAGCACTGGGGACACTTCAGCACAGATACCTTGGTGAGCTAAGCATGTGTCACACTCAGCTTCCTGTCCCCAGAGGCTATCAGAGCCCTAACGAGGTCTCTCTACAGTCCTGGACCTCCCAGCCTGGGATAGTGTGTAATTCAAGTCTCCTGCAATGCCTTTGTTCCTTCCTTACTTACCTGCTATCCATCCCTACAAAGAACACTCAGTACTCCAGAGCTTTGGGAACTGCTGAGGCCTGTGCCTCCCAGGCCTCCCAGGCCTCCCAGTCTTCGGTGCTGGTCACCTTATAAGGCACAGGACAGGCAGAAAGGCTGAAAGGAGATAGCAGAGGGCCTCAGTTAGTAATTTTATTCCTCTTCTCCATCTTTCACGATAGGAAAAAGAACTTCAGGGGATAAGACTAAAAAAAAATCAGAGGTTAGGGGAGGAGAACGGCCACTCAATTGACCGGTAGACCACTTGCCTGGAATACAGGAAGCCTTGGATCTGGGTCCCAGCAGCGTGCATCTCAACTGTGCTATAATCCTAGCCTGCCTGTGCTTGCCGCACTCCAGAAGTGGAAGGAAGGTTATTCTAGCTACAAGTTAAGTTCAAGGCTAGCTTGGCCTCAGTGAGATTCTGTCTTAATTTTTTAAAAGAAGAAGGACAAGGAGGAGGAAGAGGAAGAGGGGGAGACTTTATGAAGAGGAATTTCTGGACTCGTAAGCACTACCACGAACATATGTACATATCTAATGGGGCATCTTTGTGGCACCCTGGCTACCAAGGCCCCGCACAGCACAGTTTCTGGCAGGTGCTTAGTCAATGGTTGCTGAGTAAAGAAATTAACAGAGAAGTGTAAATGAGTTATTCTCACATTTCTACTTTCCTGAAGGAAGCTGGAGCAAGCCACAACTTCCTTAGGGTCAGCAGGTGACTGTTAATGTCTGTGAAGCCACAGTCTTCTGCCTGAGAGGGGAAATGGCTCGCCTGTTAGGTAGGAATGGCTCCTAATTGGAGCCAACATTTACAGTCAAGCTTTACAGAGATCACTGTGACGGATGAGGTGGGGTGCTAATACCGGATAAGATGCGGGGGTGGGGGGAGCGCATAACCGTGCCATGCAGCCAAAAGCTCAGGAAACACCATTATCCTGAAACTGAGGCTTTATGAGAGGAGAAAATGAAAGCCAGCAGAATTGGCCTCAGGTAAGAAGAAAAGCATTCAGAATGATCTAAGATCAGGAAGTTGGAGAAGGAAGCAAAAACAAAGTGGTCAAGACAGCACCAACTGCATTAGAAAATCAGTTAAAAGCTGGAAGCCGAGCAGTGGTGGCGCATGCCTTCGATCCCAGCAATCAGGAGGCAGAGGCAGTCAGGTCTCTTATGAGTTCAAGGCCCGCCTGGTCTACGTAGTGAGTTCTAGGACAGCCAGGGTTACACAGAGAAAGCCTATTTGGAAAAGCAAAAACAAAGAAGTTAGGCATGGTGGTACACACCTTTAATTCCAGCACTCAGGAGGCAGAGATAGGTGAATATGTGTTTGAGGCCAGCCTAAGATTCTGTCTCTTTTGGAAGAAAGAAAGAGAGATTCGGGGGCGAGGGGGGGGCGGGTAGAAGTTAAGAGGCTGAGTCAGGATGAACTAAGGATTCCTTTGTGCATTGTCGCCTGCTACTCCTGGTTTTACTTTAGGTCACTGGCTCTCAATATGTGACCTTTGTCCATCAGCCTCCGAGCTGTCTGGTAAGTCATAAGGAATGCAGTCTGGGACTTAGAATGTAGGTCAGTTGGTAGAGCGCTTGCATAGCAAACACAAAGCCCTGAGTTCTAGTCCCCAGCACTGCAAAAAAAAAAAAAAAGGCATGGTGGCTTGCGCTTGTAAGTCCCAACACTTGGAAGGTGGAGGCAGGAGGATCAGAAGTTCAAGATCATCCTCAGCTACTAGTGAGTTCAAGGCCAGCCTGTGTTACATCACACCCTATCCCAGACCATAATAAGAAGAAGAGGGCTTGCAAAGATGGCTCGGCAGATAAAGGAAGGCTCCTTGAATTCTGAGTCCAATCCTAGGATCCACATAGTAGAAGGAGGGAACCAAGTGCAGAATTTTGTCCTCTGATCTCCACACACACACACCAGCATGAAGAGACTACACCACACACACACACACACACACACACACACACACACACATCCCTTTTCAAGAAGGATACTATAAATAAGGAAGTCAGATCAGTGGCCTCACAGGTAGAGGCACTAATGACCCGAGTTTGATTCCTGAATTCCATGAACTCATAAGAGAGAACAGACTCCTGAGAGTTGTCCTCTGACCTCCACAGGTGTGCTGTGGCACAAGCGTATCTGCACACGCATATGAACTAATATAAAAAGAACGGAAGGAAGGAGTCCAGATAGTGGGTATATCTCGGTGTTGGCACGCAGGAGGCCCTGGGTTTTAGTCTCAGTGCTGCAAAGAAAAGAAATAAATAGATAAAAAGAGGAAGAGCGCATTTAAGAAACTGCAGCTCTCAGGCAGAAAGGGTGGGACAAGGAGCCACTGACTACAGAGACTGCAAGATGAGATGGGACCGGGTCTGGAAGAGCTGGGTTAGTGGCAGTAAATTGCTTGGGCTTTTTGCTCAAGCTGCACTGTCTAAGGACACCGCCCAGTCAGTGTCTGAAATTGTGGCTAGCACAAATGGGATGCTCATTGAGTAAATGAAAAAAAAGTTAATGGGTAGCATTTTCTTTTTTCTTTTAAATTTTTTAAACTGTAAATCTTCCCTAAATCTTTGACAGATGTTCCTGCTCATCAGTCAGCAAGCAACAAAATGAACGAATGAGTAGCGAATGAATATTAAAGAGGCAATTCCATCACCGATCATGCTTAATTCAACAGTTTATCTTTTGATGGGCATCTGGGCTTGTGGCTATGATTTCATACCGCGCACACACACATCATGTAGGCCTATTTCCCGCTCACAGAAGTCCCCAACAGTTCTGGAAAGGACACCATGGCATCCCAATGCGGTGTCACCGGAGTCTGTTGGAGACATGGTCCCTTAGATGGTGAGGAGTTGTTGATGCGCTCAGAGTGCGGAAGTGACAGGAACCCATTTGCAATTTGAAAAGGTCACTCTGCCTTCAGCTAGGGAGAAGGAATTTGGAGCAGAGAGTGATGGAAGCACTTAGTGCTCCCGAGTAGAGTGACAGGTCTCAGGATGCTATTTGCTGTGGTTGGTGTCATCCAAAACCTTCGGCTGAAATGCTGTCCCGTTTGGGAGGTATTGAGAAGGTAGGCGGAAATGCAATCCCAGCACAGTATTTAGAGGTGGGGCCTTGAGGAAGGGATTAGGATTAGATGAGATCATGAGTGCAAAGCCCCTACGACCATGAACATTTTAAGAATGTAATATAGGGCTGGAGAGATGGCTCAGAGGTTAAGAGCATTGCCTGTTCTTCCAAAGGTCCTGAGTTCAATTCCCAGCAACCACTTGGTTGGCTCACAACCATCTGTAATGGGGTCTGGTGTCCTCTTCTGGTCTTCAGGCAGAATATTGTGTACATATAAATAAATATTTTAAAAAAGAATGTAATGTAATTATAACATTGAATTTTTAAATCTTTATTTTTATGTATGTGTGTATGTAACTGTGTGAGTGTATGCCACATGGGTACAGATGTCCTCAGAGGCCAGAAGAGTGTTGAATCCCCTGGAACTGGAGTTACAGGCTGTAAAAGTGAATACTGGAAACTGAACTCAGGCCCTCTGAGGAGCAGTGAGTGCTCTTTACTGTTGAGCCATCTCTCCATCCTGACCATGACATTCTGACCCTCCTGTCTCTATTTGAATGCTGGGGTTATGGGCATGAACCACCTTGCCTAGCCTACCCATCTTTCTTTCTTTCCTTCCTTCTATTGTTCTATTTTTTGAGACAAGGTTTCTCTGTAGCTTTGGTTTTTTTTTAATAACTTATTTAACTTTATTTTATGTGGATTGGTGTGAAGGTATCAGATCCCCAGAAGCTGGAGTTAGCTGTCATGTGGGTGCTGGAAATTGAACCTGGGTCTTCTGAAAGAATAGACAGTGCTCTTAACCGCTGAGCCATCTCTCCAGCCCCTTCTCTGTAGCTTTGAACTATGTCCTGGCACTAGCTCTTGTAGACCAGATTGGCCTCAAACTCACAGAGATCCGCCTGCCTCTGCCTCTCGGGTGCTGGGATTAAAGGCACGTGCCACCACCGCCTGACTATCCTTGTTTCTTAATTGATGTGGGAGTGTCATATCAATCTGTTGATTTCATTGGCTGAGCAATAAAGAAACTGCTTGGCTGGCCCTCATAGCTTAGAACATAGGTGGGCGGAATAAACAGAATAGAATTCTGGGCGGAAGAGGAAGTGAGGTCAGACTCTGCTCTGCTCCCGGAGAGACCGGACAGCTCTGCTATCTGGAGCAGAGACACCATGATGGACGGAGGCTAGAATCTTCCCGGTAAGCGCACCTTGGGGTGCTTACACACATCGTTAGAAATGGGCTAGTCCAGGTGCGAGAATTAGCCTGTAAGGGCTAGAGTTCATGGGCCAAGCAGTTCTTAAATGAACAAGCAGTTTGTGTGTTGTTATTTCGGGCATGAGCTAGCCAAGCGGCCGGGGTGTTGGGGACGCAGCCCTGCCGCTCTTATTTCAACACTTAATGGGTGATACTTAATGTGCATTAGAAGTGGGAGCAGGGATGGGGAAAGGCCAATAACTTGGGTACTAAGTTACAGTTAGATAGAAGTAAGATGTTCTAAAGCCAGGCATGGGGTACATACCTGGAATCCCAGCACTTGGGAGTGGAGGCAAGAAAATCAGGAGTTCAAGATCATCCTCAATTAGACAGCAAGTCGGATGCCAAATTTAGCTGCATGAGATCTTGTCTTAAAAAAAAATAAAGAAAAAAAAAACAAGCCTGAGCCGGGCGATGGTGGCGCACGCCTTTAATCCCAGCACTCAGGAGGCAGAGGCAGGTGGATCTCTGTGAGTTCGAGACCAGCCTGGTCTACAGAGCTAGTTCCAGGACAGGAACCAAAAGCTACGGAGAAACCCTGTCTCGAAAAATCAAATAAACAAACAAACAAATAAATAAATGGTACAAAATTCTAGAAAGAAAAAAATTCTAGATCTAGGAGTACATTTCAGTAGTAGAGCTTTTGCCTAACATGTACATAGGCTGTGGGTTCAATCTCCAACACTGCTCCCCAAAAGTTATGGTGTGCCATTATATAGCAGAGTTATGATAAATAATAATAATAATGTACTATAATTTCACAAAGATAAAAGAATTGTTTTGGATTTTCTCACCATAATTGAATTATAGACAGTTGATATGTATACATGTTATATATTTTATATGTAAAATATTTATATATATATAAATTAATACATATAATGTTTACCTAAATTTAAACAATGTATACATGTATCAAAACATCATGGGACCCCATTACTATAGTTAGATCTTAACTGTTACCTAAAGGCCAATATGTTAAAGACTTGGTTCCCAACTGGGCTCCATCGAGAAGTCGTGGAAAATTCAAGAATCAGAGCCTCTTTAGAAATCATTATGTTATGGGGGCATGCTCTCTAAGGGGATTGTAGGATTGAGGTCTCACCTTTTACTCATTCCCCCCCCCCCCCCGGCTCTCTGTTAGGTGAGCAATTTTTCTCTATCTAGCACGGGCCTTAAAACAATAGGATCAACTGATCACGGACCACAACGTCAATCCCCAGAACCCACAAGGCTAAGGAGAGATCAGATTCCGGCCAGCTGTCCTTTGACGTCCACACAGGCACTGTGGCATGCTCATGCCCACTCCCCCAAGTAAATAAATCAAAATTTCACATGAGTAAATACAGGGACAAAAGCATGAACAAACAAGCAAAAAAGGAGCTCTTCTGCATCTCTCGGGAGTAGAGAATGGTGGAGGAAGGGGTTAGGGACGGATAGAACGTGGTCAGCAGTTTAGTTATCTGCGAATAAGGCTCCATGAAAGAAGTGATGTCTGAGATGAGATCTGAAAATTCCATAGGAGTCTGCGAGGAGAGCGGTGAGGACAGTCCCGGTAAAAGCAATGTATGTGTGAAGTCTGTGCTCAAGAAAACAGAAAGAAGCCAGTACTTGGGAGGCAGAGGCAGGTGGATCTCTGTGAGTTCAAGCACAGGCTGGTCTACAGAGTGAGTTTCAGGACAGCCAGAGCTACAAAGAGAAACCCTGTCTTGAACCACCACCAACCAGAAAGGAAAAAAGAAAGGGAAGGAGGGAGGGAGGGACGGAGGGAGGAAGGGAGGGAGGAAGGGAGGAAGGGAGGGAAGAAAAAAGAAAACAAAAAATTGGAGCTGGGCTGGGACTGAAAGGTAGAGTTGCTGGTGTTCACGGGGCCTTGAGTGGCTGTAGCCCAGAACAAGGCCATGCAGGGCTTGAAGCCATTGCATTGTTTCCATCCTGGAAGGCTGGAGGGAGCTGAGGCTATACTCAATGATGAAAAAGTCCTTGCCGTGTGCTACTGAGATCTTGGGTCCAATTCCTACAACTGAACCCCTCCCCTCCCCCCCAAAAAAACCTCTCTGAAAGCAACAGGAAGCCTACTAGGGTGAGGAGGAGCGTGATGGGACTGCAGCCATGTTTTGAACAGCCTTGGCTTCCAGGTGGGGAGGGGTAAAGAGAAGAGGACTCCGAGCAGGAAGGTGGGTTTGAAGGCTACTGCGGCAGTCTAGCTGAGTGATCGTGGAGGCCTGCACACAGCGTGGGGGGCACGGAGAATGCATTTGGAAAACATTTAGGAAGTAAAATTGGCCCAGGTTTGGTGATCTGGAGAGTAAGGAAGACAGATGCCAACCTAGGGGCTCCTGTTCCCTCTGGAGCGAGTAGGAAGCTACAGTTCCGAGGGAGGTAGAAATATACAAAGCATTGGTGTATACATGGTATTGAACCCCGCGTGAATGAGGGAAATTACCTAGGGGGAGAGTAGGGAAGACTGCAGACTAAATTCCAGAAAATACCATTACTTCCAAGTGGAACGGGGCAGGAGCTGGAGCTGAGCTGGTACAGCACTGGCGTTGCAGGTGGGAGGCTTTGGGGTCTATCTCCCGTGCCACCAGGAAGGAAGGGAAATAGAAGTGGATTTGGAAGAATCTGAAAAGACAGACACTGGAGGGCCAGCCAAGGTTGTGTGTCATTGGCACTCAAGGATGAGGAAATGTCAAGACGAAAGGAATAATCAAGAGAAGTGAATATGGTGAAAAACCTGGCAGGTTTGAATTGTGGCTCGGTGCTTGCAGAGCATGAGAGAGTCCTTGGGTTTCACTCCAGGAAATACACACACACACACACACACACACACACACACACACACACACAGGGGTGGATGGGAAGGCAGTCAAGGAAGATAAAACACATAGCCATAAAATAAAATTCCAGCTTCTTGGAGCTCTTCCAGTTCAGCAACAGCTATTGCAGAGACAAGGTCTGGAGGACTGGTGGCCTCCAAACCACTTACGTGTGTTGAAGAATGACTAAGACACGACGAATGGGATTCAGCACGTACAAGTGACTGCGAAGGAAAACAGAAGTATGTAGGTAGGGGTCAGAATTTCTCTAAAGACGCCGAGGAGACAGAAGACATGGGCCCGCTTCAGTGTACTTGGGAAAGGTCCAGGTGATGGGCAGTGATTGACTGCACACAGCGTTGAGCCAGTAAATATTTAATAGCTAGCTCTCCAAGCAACAAACGACAGGGCTGCTCCACGTCACTTGCTGGTTTCCATGGTGTAAATACTCTCACCACGACTGATTTCCAGTTATCAATATGACATCCCGAGCTTGGCAAGCAGGGGACAGCACACCACGGCTAGCAGCGGGAGGACTGAGATGTTCAGTTACTGGCCAGCTGTAGTTCTTGTTTTCGTGAATTCCCTGTACGTGCCTTGCGCTACTTTTACATGGAAACACGTGTCCTTTCTCTTGTTAGCTCCTATGAGGCCTTTCCCTATGGATAGTCATCCTTTGCCAGTAATTTTATTGATAGTTAATTCTGTGTAAAGAGGTTGAAATATTTATATGCCCAAATCTGTCACTGTTTTTTTTTTCCTCAAAGATTTTCGCCCCTGGTGTTGCACATTTTTTTTTTGTAAATTATTAAGTTGGTATGCTGCTTTGATTAGTATGTACTTGCCTAGCATAAGCAAACCTTCTGAGACTGAGGGGTTGAAATTGCGAAGGTGAAGAACTGGCTATGAGTCTTAGCAAAACCCCCCAGGATAGCATTCTATGAAGTATCATGCTAGCCAGCTAATACTCTTAACCTCATCCTTTTACTTTTACATTATAGCATCCTTAAACATTTCAGCCCCTTACCCTCACCTCAGAATCTCAGGTTTCCCCAGCTGGCTCTGAACTCCCTAAGTAGCTGAAGATGATCGTGCACGCTGAATTTTCCTGCCTGTATCTTCTAAGCGCTGGGACCACACAAGCGTGTACCAAAATGTCCTGTGCCGGATTGAACTCAGGTCTTTGTGCAAACTGGGCTAGCACTAAAGCAAGCGCCCTGCATCCCTGATCCCCCAGCTAAGGACTACAAATATCACGGTGGTGCAGAAAACACTTCTAACTAGCCCTCTTCCTTCTTTCCAAAGTTCAATCTACCTTTCCCTCAGGTATTTCACGAACCCTAGCAAATACAGTTTAAGCGCCTTGGGGTAAGCTGGTGGCTGGTGTCCTGGTTTGTTTTTATGGTCAACTTGGCCTGATCTAGAGTCACCTGGGAAAAAGGAACCTTAGCTGAAGAGTTGGCTGTGGTGTACTGTCATGTGATGGCTAACTGATGTAGGAGGTCCAAACCCCCTATGGGCAGTACCCCTTGGCTGAGCTGCATGAGAAAACCGGTCAGGGAGTGAGCCAGTGGATGGCGGTGCTCATGATTCCTGTCTCAGTTCCTTCTTGAGTTCCTGTCCTGAATTCCATCAGTGATGGATTGTGTGACCTGGAAGTGTGAACTGAAGCCAACCCTTTCCTGCCCTAAGTTTCTTTTAGTTGTGGCATTTAACACAGCAACAGAAAAGCAAGCTGGACCCCAAGGTTGTGTCACCACCTGGTCAGAAAGGACCTCAGAGGAACCAGACATGCTGTGTTCTTGTTGGAAACAATTAAGGTCAAATTGTAACCATTGAGTTTGACGGCATTTTCTTTTGTAACCTGACTGCCCAACATTAAATAACTTTGTAAAGTAGGGTCCCATCACCTGGGGGCATATTGACTTGCAGCTAATTGGTGAAGCCGGCTCCTAAGGAAGTCGGTCCATTTTAAGCCATCTGTAAGGTCAATCTCTAGCTGAGGGAAGAAGACAGAGACATAGTCAGGATTCAAAGGGGGAGACGGTGAGTGGAATTGATTGATGTATCCTCATTTATTTCCTAAGGGCTTACAGAGCACCTTCTGTGTGCCGCGCATCTTACTCAAAGGACCCAGCCATGAATAGGTGTCATTATGGAGCTTACAGTCTGGACAGGAAAGGGGCAGAAAGACAGTCTAGCTGCTACAGTCCAGAGCAATAAAGAGACCGTGCCCTGGGCCTTTGGGAATGGAGAGCTTAAGTCAGACTCAAGCCACCGAATAAGGCTTTACTGATGTGATTTTCTCCAGTCCAGACCGTAAGCTCTAGCTTGTGAGCACCGCAGACGAGACAAACGCCCTCCATGTTTGCACGCAGTATGCAAGGGCCCAGCTTCATGAAGGGATCCTCAGGCGGCCTTTGTGTCACTGTTTGACATGGAGGTTCATCTGCCACCATGCAAGTTCCCTGAGAATACAATCCTTATTGTGGAACTTAGGGACTTGATGTGTTCACTTTGTGACAAGTTGGCAAAGAGCCAAGGATGTTTTCTGAGCTTGATATGCTCTTCACTACAAATGGCTTCCTGGCTCACCTCAAGGGAAGGTCCTGTGGCTGTCCGTTCAGGTGACATTAGGGGCCAAGCTTCTCAGCATTCAAAACAGGACACTTCTGGTTTCCAAAGAAAATGCAGCAGCTTTCAGCAGCGATAACAATAAGAATGTTAGTTCCCAAATCCCGGGTCAGACATTAGGGATTTAATTAAACTGTCATGGAGTAAAGTTGGCTGGGTAGGCAATGTGGGGTGGATATGGGGGAAGAGGGGTAAGTAGTATCAAAATACACTGTGCAAAATTCCCAAAGAACTAATGCAAATATATTTTTAAAAGAAAAAAAAATTAATTGCCATGGGTCTGATCACAAATCCAAACAAAATACCTGGAATTCTAGGAGAGTTTGTTTAGACAGACTATTCATATTTTTGCCTTTGCAGATCACCTAATAAAAAATACAGGTAAATACATATGGAATAAATTGTCGATGAAAGTACATTGTAAGAGCAATAAAGCAAAGCATTTCCCAAGTGTTTAATCAACTGTATGAACTCAAAAGGGCACATTTCCAGACTCATTGTTGGTCATTGATCAGTATTGATCGACCCAATAATAAGAATAGAACACTGGTATTTAAAGAAATGAACTAGGCCAGTAGGAGCTATTTATTCTGGTTCCATTTAGAGATTTGTGATAGAATCTTGGTGGCACTCACTTCTAATTCCAGCACTCAGAAGGCAGAGGCAGGCAGAGCTATGCATTCAAGGCCAGCTTGGTCTACATAATGAGGTCTAAGGAAGCTGAGACTACTTTTTTAAAAAGCAGGGGTTGCTAGAGAGATGGCTTCATAGTTAAATGCACTTGCTTCTATTGCAGAGGACCCATATCGGCACAACTATTTGTAACTGCAGTTCCAGCTGATCTAACTCCCTCTTCTGGCACACAGGCAAAACACACATCCACATAAAATAACATTTTAAAAGCAAAACAAAGAAAGGGGGCTAATAGTCAGACATTTTCATCAGGACCGTTGGCTCCCCAATGAGGACACGGAGACATATCAATTATGCAAGCTGGGCCTTATCTTAGGCTTGTTTCCAACTAGTTCTTATAACTTAATTTAGCCCATTTCTATTCATTTACTTTCTGACTCATGGCCTTATTACTTCATCTCCACACTGCCCATCCTGTTTGCTCTGTCTCTTGGCATCTCTGCCTTCTTCCCAGCATCATCTCTGTTGGGAAATTCTATCTACTTATTGGCTATTCAGTTCTTGATTAAACCAACCAGAGTGACACATCATCAGAGTGTACAAAAAGATTATTCCACAAGAAGGGCTAGCAATACTTACCCTAGATGCCCAAGGCTTAGGTTTGGGCCCCATCACCCTGCCACCTCCACCAACTCATAAAAGTTTACTTTTAATCTCAGAGTTGATCTTGGTGTTATATGCTTATAATCCCAGCGCTTAGGAGGCAGACACAGGAGGATGGCCACTAGCATGAAGCCATGTTGCTCTATATAGTAAGTTACAAGCCAGCTAGGGCTACATAGCAAGATCCTGCCTCAATAAAACCAGAAAGGAAGGGGAAGGGAAGAAAGAGGAGAAGAAAGTAAGGGAATGGAAGGATGACATCATTCAGGGATGTTAGGAGGACCCCCACTTTGCTTAGCAGTTGGCCATTCATCTTGAGAAGCTTAGACCACATTCACCTGTGAAATTCTTCAGTGGGGGTAAGGGAGAGTTAGACAGGGTCTCAGGTAGCTCAGGCTGGCCTTCAACTTGCTGTGTAGCTGAGGCTGGCCTTGAACTCTGATCCTCCTTACCTGTACCTTCCAAGTGCAGAGATGGTGGTATGTACCATGCCTGACTTTATGTGTAAAATTCTGACACAGCTTTTGATCATTTAGTCAGGAAAGAAATACATAAAATTTCTATAGTCCTAATGCGATCATAAAAATGCCTTTAAGGGCTGGAGAGATGGCTCAGAGGTTAAGAGCACTGACTGCTCTTCCAGAGGTCCTGAGTTCAACTCCCTGCAACCACATGGTGGCTCACAACCATCTGTAATGAGATCTGGTGCCCTCTTCTGGCCAGCAAGCAGACAGACAGAACACTGTATACATAATAAATAAATAAATCTTTAAAAAAATGCCTTTAAAACTTGTATTTTGTTCATTTGTTAAACAATTGTTTATATGTATCAAAACATGTGAATTAATCCATGCCTGGAATACCAGAACATGATAGTAAGTTCCAAGTTAGCCTGGGCTATATATAGCAGGAATTAGTCTCCAAAAGCCAAAGGCTAGGGCTATAGCTCAGTACTAGAGTTTTGTCTAGATCCCCAGCAACACAAAACCTCCCAGCAAACAAAAACAACGAACAAAATTACTTGTGTGGACTATGACTTCTACCACGATAGGCAGTTATATTACATTTCTATAAAGACCTGGGCTGAGGAGATGACACAGCAGTTAAGAGCACATGCTGCTCTTCCAGAGGACCCAGGTTCGGTTCCCAGCACCCACATTGGGTGACTCACAACTGTCTATATAACTCTATTTCCAGGGATGGACACCCTCCTCTGACCTCCTCAGATACTGCATGTACATGGTATATATATATATATGTGTGTGTAAAAGGAAAATATTCACACACATGTGTGTATGTATATGTATATGTATGTGTGTGTATGTGTGTGTGTGTAAAAGGAAAACATTCACATACATACAAAATAAAAATAAATACTTTAAAAATGTCTGAGACTGGGTAGTGGTGGCTCATGTCTTTAATTCCAGAACTCCATAGGCAGAGGCAGGCAGATCTCTGTGAGTTCGAGGTCAGCCTGGTCTACAGCGTGAGTTCCAGGACAGTTCCAGGGACACACAGAGAAACCCTGTATCAAAAACAAAAAAGTCTATGAGCCTCACCTGCCTATCCCATCATAGTCAGCTGCGCCTCTGCACCCTACCATGGCTGCCACACAAAAGACAGAACAGTCACAAGTCCCAGACCTCTGCTAGTTATGGTGCATCCGGAGGCTGGCTCTGTCCCTGTTGTTTTGACCCTGGTCATTTTGGCTTCTGAGTTCCTGGCTCTATGCATCTAGCCTAAGATGAGAGAGACCTTCTCCTTCCAGGTCTGAGCTCTCAGGACCCTGTGCTCTAAACCCTCTTTTGCATCCTTCCCTCTACCCCTGTACCCAGGGAAGGGAGTCCTCATGCCATCCTGACTTATTCCCCGCCAAATAGGGCATAGCAGTCTTCAGAATCTATGAGTCTCCTGGGCTCAAGTCAGCTCTGCAATAGGAGATGAGACACTTCCAGGCGCCATCTGCCTAATCCACATGGCCAGGTGGAGTCTGCATTTCCTTGACCAAATCAGCAGAGCCATGCTTCGCCTCCTGTTGTTTCCGTTCCAGTGAGTTCAGGCCACATTGTCTCCTCCATGAGAAAACACAGTCTTAGGAATTGCTGAGCTCTACCAAGTTGAATTTGAAGATTCATTCCCTAAAGTCCTCGGTTAGTAGCGGTAGCTCAGGACATTTTCAGATCTGGTATCAGTCTCTTCCAAACAACCCAGAAGCTGGTAGTGGCTAAGGCCTGAGGGCAGAGAAAACTCACACCCTCCGCTGCTTCCTCTCTCACACTGGATGGGAAATCGGATTTGCAAAGTTCGCGGTATGAAGCTACAACAGCTGGACTCACCCAGTTTCTCTGGGCTTAAATACATTGTTTAAATCTTGTTTGCCGTTTGAGGCACATACCCCACAAATAGCAAATGAACATTTTAAAATTTTTAATGGTTTCTCTTCAAGCTGTTCAAACTTATTCGTCCATGTGGCTTGGTATAAAAAAAATCGAATCTGAAGCCAGACCCCTTATGTTTAAGCCTCACAGAGCTTCTTGCTGGCTACGTGGCCTTAAGCAATATACTAAACCTCTTTGTTCCATAGTTTGTTTTCTTATATCATTAAAATAAGGATAAGAAGAGAATCTATAATATAGGGTCAAAGGAATATTAAATACCTCCAAATCTGTAGGATGCACAGAAGAACGTTATCTTATAATAAATCAATATTAATAATTTTTCTTTGTATTTTAAGACAGGCTTTCAAGCAGCCCCGGCTGGCCTCAAACTTTCAAAGCAGCCAAAGATGACCTTGAACTTATCATCCACCTGCTTTCCTCTCCCAGATGCTGCCCAGATGCTGCCATTACAGATGTGTACTACTGTGCCCAGTGTATGTGGTGCTGGGGATCCAACACAGGGCTTCACAGAGCCTAGGCAAGAACTTTACCAACTGACCTACATCCTCAGCCCTATGTCTATTATCTATGAAGAAAATTAGTGAGTTACCAATATACATTAATATGCTGAACCCCAGTCTTTATTGCGACAATATTTGGAGCTGGGATGTTTGGGAGGAAATCAGCTCGTGAGGGAGGGGCCGTCCTGAAGAGGTCTAATGTCCTTGTAAGAAGAAACCAGAAGCCAGGGGGCTAGAACCAAGAAAGAGGTCAGCAGCATAGTTTTATTAGCCGCAGTGGGCCAAAGATGAGGCGAGAAGGCAGATGAGGAAGAGTCCTTAGACGGTGAATGAAAATGGTAGCATACTACACTGACAGCTAAGGGGTAAAGCCAGAGCGGTACACAGAGGGCAATGCGTAGCTATAAACAACTACATTAAAAAGGGAAAGAAAGGGCTCAGATCTATAGCCTAGCCTCCCACCCCAGGGAACTACCAGAGCAAGGTCAGATAAAACCCACAGTGGAGGCTGGAGAGATGGTTCTGGCAGTTAAGAGCACACACTGCTCTTGGTAAGGATCCCTGTCAGGTGCCTCACAAGCGTGTGCAAGTCGAGCACCAGGGGATCTAACAGCCTCTTTCTGGCCTCGGCCGTGGGCACGAGGCTCAAGTGTCCATACCCTCCAGCAGCCCACTCGGATACACACCATCAAGAGGAAAATAAGGGGAGGTCGAAGAGACCATTCCGCTGCTCTTACAGAGGGCCCGAGTCCAGTGCCCACCAGCCACATGGTGTCCCACAACCGCCTGCAATCGCAGTTCTCCAAGATTCAACACTGTTCTGATCTCAGGGACCATGGACACATGCGATGTACATGTACGCATCCAGGCAGAACATGCATATGCGTAAAAAATAAATATTTTTTAAAAATTATTATTTTTTTTTTTTTTGGTTTTCGAGACAGGGTTTCTCTGTGGTTTTGGAGCCTGTCCTAGAACTAGCTCTTGTAGACCAGGCTGGCCTCAAACTCACAGAGATCCGCCTGCCTCTGCCTCCCGAGTGCTGGGATTAAAGGCGTGCACCACCACCACCCGGCAATAAATATTTTTTTAAAAAATAGAAAATAATAATAATTTTTGAAAACCCACAACAGCAAAAGGAAAGAGTACAAAGATTAGAGAGAAAGTGAAAGGAAAAGAGAGAATTTGTACGGAAGTGAAAAGGATTATAGGGAAATATGCTAAACAACCATGTATGAACGACTGAACGTGAACTGTTTAACAACTCTGATCAAATGAAAAATCCTAGAAAGGACCAAATAGTAGACATTTCCTCTAGAAGAGACGGGAATCGAAAGCAATGGATACCAAGTGAGGTTCAGCAGTCAGTAATCACCAATCAGCGTTCATCCATTAGGTAATGTTCTAGGAGTTGCTTTTGTTTGATTTCGTTTTGTTTTTGAGGCAGGTTTCAAGTATTCCGGACTGGCCTCAAACTGACTTTGTAGCCAAGGATAACGTTGGATTTCTGCTCTTTCTGCCTTTGTCTCCTCCTAGCTGGAATTACAAGCTTAGACCACCATTCCCCAGCTGAATTCTGTGCTCAGGAATCAAATAGAGGGGGCCTCCTTCATGCTAAGCAAGCACTCTGCCAACAGAATCACATCCTAGGCCTTGTTTTTCAGTGTATCAATCTTGCATTGATTTTGGTGTGTGTGTGTGTGTGTGTGTGTGTGTGTGTGTGTGTGCGCGCGCGCGCGCGCTGTGCTGTGCATGTGTGTCCATGCAGGTATGGAAGGGTATGGAGGCCTGAGGTCAATGCTGGGTGCCTTCCTTCAATCGCTCCTCACCTTTCTTACATTTGCGACAGGGTCTCTCATGGGACCTGAGGGTCATTGACTTGGCTAGGCTGGTTGTTGAATGAGTTCCAGGGATCTGCCTGTCTCTGTCCCTCTCTGTCATTCACTTCCCTGAATGCAGGGGTTATAAATGCACAGAACCACAACCATCCCAGCTTATGTGGGTGCTGGGGATCAGAAATCAAGACCTTCTGCTTGTGTGGCACACACTCCCCCAGCTGCGCCCTCTCCCCAACCGCTTGCATTTCTTTTGTTAAATTTATCGTTAATGATTTTTGTACTAAGGTTTAAAGTTGTTTAAAAGGCAATCATTCCCAGATCAACCTGTAGATTTAAAACAATCTATATCAAAATCAAAACTATCTGTAATTCTGGAAATTGGAGAACTGATCTTAAAATTTATATGGAAATTTAAAGGATACAGAATGGTCAAAATAGTTTGGAAAGGGGGACTTAAGGTCCAGAATAGTGGGGGAGCACTTGCTGAGCATGTGTGGAACCCTGGATCTGATTCCCAGAAGTGCAAACTATGAAAAGGAAATGAAAATGTTAGCCAAGTGTGGTTGTGCAGATCCATCCCCCAGCGCTGGTGAGACAAGAAAGGCCAACCTGGGTTAGGCAGGAGCAGGCCAACCAGGGCTAGACAGCTAGACTCCATCTCAAACAAACAAACAACAAACAAACCAACAAAAAGTCCGAGAGGAGAAAAATTCAACAGATCAAAGGCAAGAAGATTACACGTTTGAGGCCAGTTTAGGCTACTATAGCAGTTTTGACTACACAGAGATGTTGTCCTAAACACACACACACACCATGGAAAGGGAAGGGAGGGAGGGAGGGAGAGAGAGAGATTCATCACAAAGTTACATTAATCAAGACAGTGAGAGACTAGGAAGATAGCCCAGGGAGAGGATCCCCAGAGCAAGCTGGCTAGCAAAACTAGCCAAATGTGTGAGCTCTGGGTTTGACTGAGAGATTCTGCCTTGGTGAATAAGCATCACAGATAATTCCTGACATCAACCTTGGGCCCTCACATGCACACATGCAAATCGTGCCCCTCCCCATGCACACAATGCACACACACAATGGAAAAAAGACAGAAAGGTCTTAGCTTAAGAATAGACATAAAGATCAATTGAATAGATTTGAGTACAGAAATAAACCCTGTGGTTTATAGTCAATTGATTTCCAGCAAGAGTGTTGTCTTGTACATTCAGGTTGCTATTGACAAAATATCACAAACCAGGCAGCTTATAAACAACGGAAATTTATTCTTCTTGGTTCAAGAGGCTGGGGAAGCCACAGTCAAGGTGCTGGAAGATTCTCTCTGATTCATAGCTGGCACCTTGGTACTATGTCCTCACACAGCAGATGGGGCTCTTTTATAAGGAGGCTAATGTCCCAGCGACCCCACTCCCAATATCATGACATTGTGGTTATAATCTCAACACGTGGATTTTTGGAAAGGAGCCAGAGCATCTGTCAAGATAATTCAATGGGGGAATTAATCTTTGAAACAAATTATGTTAGGAAAAATGGATATCCACATGCAAAAGACTTGCTGGACTCCTACCACATCCCATATACGAAAAAGCAAACTTCGCATGGTGTTATGTGCTTGTATTCACAGTACAGACTCAGATAGCTGTGAGTTGGAGTCCATCGTGGGCCACACAGTGAGACCCCATCTCCAAAACAAAGAAGTCTGGAGAGATGTCTCAACAGTTAAGAGTACTTGCTGCTCTTGCAGAAGCCCTGGGTTTGAATCCCAGCACCTACAAGGTGGCTCACAACCATCTGTAACTCCAGTTTGACAGCATCAAATGCCCTCTTTTGGCCTCTGTTGGCAGAGGTCACATACACACAGGCAAACAGTGGTGTGTTTTATACATACAAAGATAAAGTATTTTTAAATTTTATGCTTATTTTCCTTTATGTGTGTGAGTGTTTTGCTTACATGTATGTATACACACCACATGAAGGACTAGTGCCCAGGGAGGTCAGAAGAGGATGTCAGATCCCCTGGAACTGGAGTTACAGACAGGTGTAAGCTACCATTCAGGTGCAGGGAATCAAACCCAGATTCTCTGCATGAGCAACCAATAGTCTTAACTGCTGAGTCGTCTCTCCAGACCCTAGATTTAAAAAGTTGATGTGTGGGGGCAGGCAGTATCAAGACAGGGTTTCTCTGTGTAGCTTTGGCTGTCCTGGAACTAGCCTCCAACTCAGAGGAGAGACTCTGTCTTAAAGGAATTAGGTGGACTGATAAAGAACACATCTGATATCCCTCTCTGTTAAGTTTGCTTGTAAGGCACAGGGGCGCACACTTACACACCTACCTATGTGCAGCCATACACATGCATGAATCAAAAACCATAAGTACTAACGATACGAAACTCTTTTTTTTCCTATTGTTGCAATGTGGATTCTATTTTTTTAAAGTGGAGGATTTTTTTTAATATTTTAAATATTTATTTATTTATTATGTATACAACATTCTGTCTGTGTTGTGTGTATGCGTGCAGGCCAGAAGAGGGCGCCAGACCTCATTACAGATGGTTGTGAGCCACCATGTGGTTGCTGGGAATTGAACTCAGGACCTTTGGAAGAGCAGGCAATGCTCTTAACCACTGAGCCATCTCTCCAGCCCCAAAGTGGAGGATTTTTATTTATTTATTTACTAAAGATTTCTGTTTCTTCCCCACCGCCGCCTCCCCTTTCCCTCCCC
>NW_026068081.1:2824688-2873195 GCF_014885135.2 Alexandromys fortis
TTTTTTTTTTTTTTTTTTTTTTGGTTCCTGTCCTGGAACTAGCTCTTGTAGACCAGGCTGGCCTCGAACTCACAGAGATCCTCCTGCCTCTGCCTCCTGAGTGCTGGGATTAAAGGTGTGCGCCACCACCGCCCAGCCAAATAAAATCTTTTTTTAAAAATGTACATCTTTGTGACTGTGTATTAGGTGACAGGTTCTTTGCTATGACACTAAAAGCATAGATAGTATTTAACAAAATATTAGCACATCAACTTGTAAATATATAGAAAAAAATATAACCAAGTGATATATACTCCAGGAAGGCAAGGCTGATTTATTCAATACTTGAACAATTAATTTTGGGGCTGGAGAGATGGCTCAGTGACTAAGAGCACTGACTGCTCTTCCCGAGGATCCAGGTTCAATTCCCAGCACCCAAATGGCAGCTCACAATTGTCTGTAACTCTAAGATCTGACACCCTTACATGGACACACATGCAGGCAAAACATAGAAGTCTTGAACCTCACCTCAATCCAGATGGTGGAAGAGGAGAAGTGATTCCCACAAGTTGTCCTCTGCCCTCCATACATGAACTGTGGCACAGGCTCAAGAAATGGCACACAGAAAAGAAATAGAACAAAAGAGTAAACTAGCCCAGCCTTGGTGGCCCGCACCTTTAATCCTAGCAGTTGGGAGGCAGAGGTAGGTAGATCTCTGTGACCTGGTCTACACAGAGCTACACAAAGTCAAGGCTACACAAAGAAGTTCTTGTTTCAAAAAAAAAAAAACAAAAACAAAAACTAATATAAACAAAACAAGGTGGTGTCTCCATGGTGGGAGAACTGCCTATGTGTGCCAAGGTCTTGATTGTATCCATAGTACTGAAAACTGAAACAAACCCTAACAGGACATTTTTCCACTTAGCCCTGTCAAATTTTGCCTCATGAACTTTGAAACTCTTTTATCAGGCAGACATATTTAAAAAGGTTTATTAACTATGTACCTTTGCCTCTACTATTGTTATTCTTCCTCTTGGCATTTCTCACCCAGTCATGCCAGCTTTCCTGTGGCCATCGTTTCCCTCCATTCTCTTACATATCACTCATGGTAGTATAAAGCATGACCCTCACAAAAATGATATTTTACAGAGCTGTTGGGGCATGTCTTCTTATTTGCTCTGACAATATCTGTCTTTATTTACATTAAATGTGATTGCTGCTATGCCCGAGTAAAAGTAACCTGATTTTCATATCTTTGTCAGTCCTACACGCACTTTTTAATGGTTTTTTTTTTTTTGGGATTATAGTTATATGCCTATCCCTTCCCTTTCTTCCCTCTAAACCCTCTCATATAACCCTCCCCACTCTTCTTCAAAGTCATGGTCTCTTATTTCATTGTTATTATATGCATATATGTGTTAAATACATATGCATATATCCATATATATCTATATTAATAAATAGGTTATGTGTTATACATCCAATGTTGTTTTACTGGCACATAAATAATACAATTGTCATTTTCAGGAAAAGTGTAAATAAACCAGACTACTGGGCCATGGTGGCGCAGGCCTTTAATCCCAGCACTTGGGAGGCAGAGGCAGGCGGATCTCTGTGAGTTCGAGACCAGCCTGGTCTACAGAGCTAGTTCCAGGACAGTCAAGGCTACACAGAGAAACCCTGTCTCAAAAAAAAAAAAAAGCCAGACTTAACCTGTTTTTTTATCATATGCAGAATCTACACACAAACACACACACACACACACACACACCCCACATGAACATAGAATGACCACTTGAGAAGAAGACAGTAACCAGCAGAAAATGTTGGGACTGGAAAAGATAGCGAGGGACTGCATGAGCAAAGTACAAGATATTCATGTATGAAAGTATAACCCATTGGTAGAGCCAACAAATATACACTATTCACAATACCATATTTTCATCCCAAAATTTGTACTTGCATGCTTGAGGCAGCAGCATTGACCATGATAGCCAAGATGGAAATAACATATTGCATCGATGGATGGAAGGCTTCAATAAAATGTAGAACTCCACACATTACAGTATGTTCCTCAACAAACCATGAATGGAGTTCTAATATACACTCCAACTCTGGTGAACCTTGAACACATTCTAAATGAAGAAACCGAAAAAAGAAACAAATAGGAACCCACATACCGTATGATTCTAATTTTGTGAAACGCCTAGAATAGAGAATTCTACAGAGATAGACAGTGGATTAGTAACCACTAATTACAAATTAGTAGTAGTAATTGGTAATTACAGCCAAGAGCTGGAGGGCAGGAAGGGAACGGGGAGTGACTACTGATGGGTATGGGGTTTCTGGGAGTGATGAAAATGTTCTAAAAATACGCACCGCGAAAGCCATACACACCTTGTTAAATACTAAAAGCCACTGAGCTGTGCATTTTTACTTGGATTTTATTTCATGTGCATGAGTGTTTTGCTTGTGTGTATGTCTGTGTGTCACGTATGTGCCTATTGCTCACAGAGGCCAGAATAGGGAGGGCTTCAGATGCCCTGGAACCAGAGTTACAGAAGGTTGTGAGTCATCACGTGGGGTGACAGAAGTTGAACCTGGGTCCACACAAGAGCAGTTTGTTCTCCTTATCTGCTGAGTCATTTCTCCAGCCCTGAGCTGTACTGGTTGTGTGGTATGTGAATTATAGCTTAGTCAAGTTGCTATTTTATAAAAGTCCCGTGGAGGGCAGACTGGAGGTCCCAGGAGTGGACAGGGCATGGTCTGAGCAGAAGGCAGACCGTCTGGGACAGGGTTCGTTAGCTAGCGAGAGAGAATCAGACCAGAGATAGGTCAAGACTTGCTGGCAATTAATGTTTGGGGTTTGGGGAAGTGGGGGGTTGGGTAGGGATTATGGTGAGAGACTGCCTTACTACATTAACCCAGTCTGCTCTTGAACTTATGCCCTTCCATCTTCAACCTCCCAAATACTGGGAATACAGGTACATGCCACCACAGCCAACTGAAAATTAATTGGGCTCTGTTTTACATTTACTTTTTTAAAAATTTCATCTAAGGTCAGAGAGATGACTCAGTAGTTAAGAGTACTACTTTTCCAGAGGACCCAGGTTTGATGCCCAGTACTTACGTTGGGGGTTCATGACCATCTATAACTCCGGATGCAGGGAATCCATCACCCTTTTCTGACCTCTGGGGCACTGCACACATGGTGTACAGACTCACAGGCAGGCATATACATAAGCTTTTTAAAATCCCAAATAATGGTTTAATTTTCTACCTTTTTATTAAATTGTATTGATGGTGGTGGTGGTACTGGGAATGTGGAGGTCAAGATAACTTCATGGGATCAGTTCCTCCCTTTTCCTTCTACATGGGTTTTGGGGATTGAACTCAGGGCACCAGGCTTGCACAGCAAACACATTTACCTACTGAGTTATCTTACAGGTACCTAATGTATTTTTTTTTTCGAGACAGGGTTTATCTGTGGTTTTGGAGCCTGTCCTGGAACTAGCTCTGTAGACCAGGCTGGTCTCGAACTCACAGAGATCCGCCTGCCTCTGCCTCCCAAGAGCTGGGATTAAAGGCGTGCGCCACCACCGCTCAGCTCCTAATGTATTTTTATTCTTTGAAAAAATGTGTGTGCATGTGAGTGTGTATGTGTGTGCACATGTGAACGTGTGTGTGTGTGTGTGTGTGTGTCAATTTCACCCCATCACTTTTTCATGTCCCTCCAACTGAGCTTCTTCCCAACTCCACCTCATACCTTCATGTCTGTTTGGTTTGTTAACTCTCTGAATTTGGCTTATTATTGTCTCTCTCTCTGGAAAGAGCATCTTACTGTATAACCCTGGCTGTCTTCGAACTCACAGAGATCCACCTGCCTCAGTTTCACTGGGGCTGAAATTCAAGGTGTGCGCCACCGTAGCCAGCTCCTCCCTGGGGTTAATTGGGGCTGCTTGCAGGAGCGTGTAAGAGTTATTTACTGGAGCATGGGTAACCTACCAATGTCTATACCACTGAAGAAAGCCATTTCCCCTTCTCCAGCAACCATTAACTTCCATTAGCTCCTTAGGGAAGACTTTTTAACACAGTTCCTGCCTCCATTTTATCTGTCCTAATACTGCTAGAATCTGTGCCTGTAAACTGGCTTCTGTGTCTGTAAGACTACCACGCCGGTTCAAGCCTTATCGCTCAGGCTCACCCCTCCCTCTTGAATACTCCTTCTGCCTCATCCGCTTACGTACTCTCTCCCCTCCCTGACCTGCATGCTACAGCCATAGCGAGAATTTCATACCAAGTCTGATCGCGATATTACTCCTGATTTTCTTTTACATTTAGCATAAACACAAAAATTCTTAGCATGGCTGACTAGTCCTAAGGTTTAGAAGTCCTGGCCCTATGCCGGGCAATTGGTGGCACACGCCTTTAATCCCAGCACTCGGGAGGCAGAGGCAGGCGGATCTCTGTGAGTTCGAGACCAGCCTGGTCTACAGAGCTAGTTCCAGGACAGGCTCCAAAGCCACAGAGAAACCCTGTCTCGAAAAACCAAAAAAAAAAAGAAAGAAGTCCTGGCCCTGCACATATCTCTGAACTCACCCCCAACTCACTGAGCTGAGCACACACCATGTTCTCTCCCACCTCTGGGCCTTTGCATGTTGCTCACGCAAAAATGTTTCCTAACTTGTTTTACCTGATAATGCCTATTCTGCCTTTACTTACCAACTTGATTACCACTTCCTCAGGGACGCCTTCCCACAAAGCCTAAGTCCCCCTATTTTATGCTCAGAGAGCAGTTAGTGTTTGTCCTTCGTGCTCTGTGTGTGTGTGTGTGTGTGTGTGTGTGTGGGTGTGGGTGTGGGTGTGTGTATGTTTGGTCTGACCTTTGTTTATGGGATCATTTCGCTACTGTCTGTCTCTTTCATTAGATTAAAAACCTGTGTAAGATCAACATCTGTGGCCCTTTGTCTTCCCCATTGTATCTGTGATGCCTAACACAGTGTTTGACATACAACAGGCTCTGAATGATATTTGTTAAATAAATGAGAAAACCTCGGGAACCATTTTAAATGCTAATTAAAGCAACAATAACCCATCATTGTGCCCACGGATTGGCAAAGACTAAAAAGAAGGAAAATATCCACCCTGGGCAAGGATGGCCACGAATGAGAACTCTCCTCCTCCAGGTGGTGGGGTGCAGATTGACGGCTCCTGAATAGAGGCCAATCGGTCCTTCAAATGCTCACACGGCTTGATCTCAATTTCCTGCCCAGGCGAATTTAGCCCAAATGAATGAGCATTTATGTGCACAATGTACACTTGGACGGAAGCTGGCTGAGACGCTATTTGCAAGAGGAAAACACCAGTAACAATCTTACTGTTCCCCAATAAGGCCCTACTTAAATAAGTCACGGAGTATTCACAGAACACAATACGGTGTGGCCATTAAAAATGGTCATGTCGGGCTGGAGAGATGGTTCAGTGAACACAGTACTTACCTCGACAGCATGAGGACCTGATTTTGAATCCGCAGAAACCCCAGAAATCTGGCCATGGTAGCATGTGTCTGCAATTCCAGTGTTCCTTTGGTGAGAATTGACACCCAAGGTATGCTCCCCCTAACAATATGTGTGTTCACACTCATGCTCACACAGGATTAGTAGCAATAAAACAATAACTAGAAATAAATAAATCATTTGGAATCATGGTTATGATACTACATTGAGGAAAAATTATGAGAAGAAATAGCTACCAAAGATGATGAAAGAACCCTAAGGTGTCTGCATTAATAATGTGTGTGGAGTTGGGGCTCTATTTGTCAGAGAATAGGTAGAGCTCAGAAGACAACTTAGGGAAGTTAGTGTTCTCCTTCTACCTGAGAGTTCTGGGGATCGAACTCAGGGCCTCAGGCTTGTCAGGTTACCCACTGAGCCATATCATCAGCCCTTAATATCCAAATGATGAGAAACAACACAAAGCATGGCCCAGTGACCCACACCTACAATCCCAGCACCCAGGAGGCCGAGGCAGGAAGATTAGCATGAGTTTTAGGCCATCCTGAGCTACTCATGACAACCTGAGCCACATAGCAATACTTTAACTAACAAAAATAAGTAAATGAGGTTCAATGCCCACCAAAAACAAATGAAAATTAACTCATATAATTTATATAATTAAATAAATGACCTAATACAACAGAAAAATAAGTACCGACCACAAAAGGCAGATATAAGCCGGGCGGTGGTGGCGCACGCCTTTAATCCCAGCACTCGGGAGGCAGAGGCAGGCGGATCTCTGTGAGTTCGAGACAAGACTGTTCTACAAGAGCTAGTGCCAGGACAGGCTCCAAAGCCACAGAGAAACCCTGTCTCGAAAAACCAAAAAAAAAAAAAAAAAAAAAAAAACAAGCCTGGCGGTGGTGGCACACGCCTTTAATCCCAGCACTCGGGAGGCAGAGGCAGGTGGATCTCTGTGAGTTCGAGACCAGCCTGGTCTACAGAGCTAGTTCCAGGACAGGAACCAAAAGCTACGGAGAAACCCTGTCTCGAAAAACCAAAAAAAAAAAAAAGGCAGATATACATGTGTGTTGTAGGGGCATAGCTGCATGAAGAGGACCTGGACTCGCATGAAACTCTTGATAGTAGCTGTTCTGTGTTGAAGGATTATTTGCATGTCTGTTTCCTCTATAAGCAGCATATATTAATGTTGTAATAAGGGGATGATCAAGTACATTTCACTGTGAGGAAAACACGTAGAGAAATAAAGGTCAAGAGAGAAGAAGAACTCAGCCTAGTATTTCTGAGAGGGAGATCCATGTGGGGGACAGCAGTTCATCAGGAGGTTGCTTAGTGACCACAGAAGCAGAGCAGAGAACCTAGCTGGATGGCTCCAGAGACTGAAGACTTGGAAAGAGAAACTGATACATCATCCCTACTGGACCGACAAGCTACCTGCCTTGAATAATTCAGCCTTTCTTTTATTTCCTTCATTACCGTCACTCTTGTTATCACAGTGGGGCTGTTTGTGCAACCCGGGGTTTCCAGCATGTGATGCAAGTGCTCTACCACTGAGCTACACTGCCAGCTCAATCATAGCATTTAAGACAACCCAACATCTATTGCCCCTGGAAGCCATGCCCAGTGTGTTTGATGCATTACTCTGGACTCTCCTTGCTTGAATGCAATTTGATTTCACTCAGCCATCATCATCTCTAGCTAACTAACTACAAACCTTTGGCTCCACAGTGAAGCTGCGCGGCCATTTGTGGTCTGGTTTCCGGATCTCTTTTCCAGCATCTGCCCTGGATGTCCCCGCTGATCACTTGACTCATGTTACCGATTTTCTGTAGCTGTAAAACCTGAGTCCTTCCTCTCCTGCCTCTCCACGTCTGTAGTAATAAGTGCGGCGGGGCTGCGTCCCCAGCACCCCAGCCGCCTGGCTAGCTTATGCCCCGAAATAACAACACACAAACTGTATTCTTTTAAACACTGCTTGGCCCATTTCTATCTAGCCTCTTCTAGGCTAATTCTCACATATTAATTTAGCCCATTTCTAATCAGGTATGTAGCACCCCAAGGTGCGCTTACCGGGAAGATTCTAGCCTACGTCCATCCTGAGTCGGAGCTTCATCATATGTGCCTCAGAGAGCAGAGCTATCTCGCGTCTGTCTGAGGAGTCTTACCTCACTTCCTCTTCCTCCTGTTTACTCCTCCCACCTATGTTTTAGCCTATCAGGGCAAGCAGTTTCTTTATTTAATTAACCAATGACCTTCCTCCATCACATGTCTAATTCCCGTGGTAGAGACAGTCATGGGGATAGAGACACACTCCGAATGAGGATAATTCCAACATTTGGATAAACTAGGTGGAACCTGGGACTCAGGTACACTGGATAGACTCTCCTGACTCTTTTGTTTTACCGTTCCCATTTCTCTGAATGTCAGGCAGCTGCACCTTCAGATGCCTTCTTTCCCAAGTTTAGGACTTTCGTTTATTGTACATGTGGCACTTGGGATTGGCATGTGCCCTACCTACCACTGAGCTCTATCTTTAGTACCCCCACCCCCAAATTTTTTAAAAAACTTTTTGAGACAGTGTTTTGCTAAGTTGTCCAGACTGGCTTTGAAGTCACTCTGGTACCACCAACTAATCTACAGTTGATTTCGTATTTCTGCTTTAGGCCTGGAATCTACAGTTGATTTTTTATTTCTGCTTTAGGTCTGGAAAAATACTTTGCTCCTGAAGCATTTCTTTGAATGTCAGATTGTATCCATCATGTGTTAATTTTGTTATTTTGAGGGAAAGGTGCCCTGTAATTCTCCTACACAGCTATAAACTGGTAATCAATTGAAACCAAACCATATTTTTTGTGAAACAGAGTTCCACCCTGTAGCCCAGGCTAGCGTTGAACTTGTGATTCTCCTGCCTCAGCCTCCTATAAAAAGCAAATGAAGACCCATAAAAGCAAAACATATTTAAATTCTCCATATACTCACTGAATCTAACACAAGGCCATGTATGTAGTCCGTGTGCAATAATAAACAACCAGGGGGCTGGAGAGATGGCTCAGCAGTTAAGAGCACTGGCTGCTCTGGCAGAGGACCCGGGTTCAGTTCCCAGTACCCACATAGCAGCTCGCAACCCTCTGTAACTCCATTTCCAAGGTATCTGATGCCCTCTTTTGGCCTCTGTAAACACCAGGCACACATGTGGTAACATATGTACATGTAAGCAAAACACTCATGCACATAAAAATAATAATGAACTACAACAAGAATCAAATGAATGCACTTGAGAAGGGTATGCAGCCCATGGAGACCTCAAACAGCTTCTACTGACATTCAAACTTTTCTCGGCGTGGTGGTACATGCTTGAAATCTCAAATGCTCAGGAGATGAGACATAAAGACCACCTACGAGTTCTAGATCAGCCTGGTCTTTGGTGTTCAAAGCATAAATAGAAACAAAATAAAAACAAACAAAAAACCCAAACTATATCTAACCCCAGTTCCAGGGGGACCCAATGCCCTCTTCTGGCCTCTGTGGGCAGTAGGCGTGCATGACGTATACACACACGCATGCAGATAAAACACCCATTCATATAAAATATATAAATATATATTTGAAAAAAAAACAGGCACGGCCTTGGAAGCCACTTGGTAAAAGGACAGAAGCAAATCCTGTAAGTTGTCCTCTGACCTTCGCATACATGCTGTGGCGTGTATTAGCATCTGGGCTTATGTGTGCACAGCAAGTAAATAAATGGCCAGCTTGAACTACATAGCAAGCCCAAGGTCAGTTGTCCTATATAATAAAACCCTGCCTCAGGAAAGAAAAATGAAGAAAAGAGAAAAGAAAACCAGATTTCTCGGATGCTTTTGGGTGTTTAGTGTGCGTGCCTGTGCAAGTCTTGAGTATGTTGCCATGTTCTCTCGCATGGACCCGCAAGTATGCACAGGTGTGTATGGAAGGCAGATGCTGACGCTGAATGTTTTCTTCTTTTGTCCTCTACCTTATTTTTGTAGGAGATGCTCCTTCAGGGAAGCAGGAATTGACACTAGACTGGCTGGCTAGCGAGCTCTGGAGCTCCACTGTCACTGCTTCCTGCACTGGGGTGCCAGGTGCCCGGCGCCACAGCTTCCCTTTGGCATGGGTCCTGGGGATTTGAACTAAGGTCCTCATGCTTACACAGCAGCCGCTTTCCCAGCTGAGCCATCTCCCTGATGACACAGAGTTCTGTATGATTCAATGACAGCTCTAAGGACAACTACTTGTTTCTGCTCTTGGACACAGTGTCCCTCCAAAGCCAGGTTTTCATTTCCCTTAACATAGTGTCTTTTTTTTTTTTTTTTTTTGAGACAATAGTTCTCTGTGTAGCTCTGGCTCTCCAAGATCTTACTCTGTCGACCAGGCTGGCCTCCCCAGTGCCGGGACTAAAGGTGTGCACTACCACCACCCAGCTCTGCCTTAATTTACTGGGGTTTCACACTGAACATGGAACTCTTCTTTGTTTTTGTTTGTTTGGTTGTTTTTTTGCCAGACTGGCTGGCTAACAACTTGTCTGGTTCCCTGAGCTGTGCCCTGTTACGGACACCCACCACCAATGTCTAACTTTTCTCCAGGCTGGGATCCAAACTCAGGCCCTCATGCCTCTGAGGCAGCACTTTACCCCCTGAGCCACCTCCCCAGCCCCCTAACATAGTGTATTTATGCAATAAACAGACAATAATGATGGAGGAAGGTCATCGTTGTTGACGATTATTTGATAAGTATACACTTGGGAACTGGAGATAGAGAGACAATATTTCACTACATAGCTCTGCCTGCCAATGAAACTCACTATGCAGACCAAGCTGGCCCTGAACTCACAGAGATCCTTTCACATCTGCCTCCTGAGTTCTGGGATTGCAGGTTTCTTTTGGCCTTTAAAAATGTATATGTGTTATTACTCTGTGTGGGCGTGCATTTAATGGTCTGTGCTAGTAGGGACACACGTGTGCCATAGTGTGAGTGGGGGGGGGGCAAAGGATGACATTCAGGCATCGCTTCTTCCTGCTGTGGGTTCTGGGGACTGAACTGAGGTTATAGGCTTTACACAGCAAGTGCTCTCAACTGCGGAGCCACCACCCTGGTGCCCACACTCCCTTGTCTTAAACTCCCGAGTCAGGTGCAGAATCAAGGAGCTGGAGGTACTAAATAAACACTTGGCAGGAGATTTCAAGTGGCTGTGGTATTTCTGGAAACAGCTTTCTTCTATCGAGTCCCCTTGAGGGCCACTTGCGGAGGATACTGTGTCACTAAGCATTATGGGTTCATTCCGAAAGAAGAGTGACTGACAGCTAAGGGGGCTTGCTGAGCACAGTGGTCCCTGTTTGGGGCATCTGCCTCTTCTGGAGTCACCCTTGCCATTCCCTGGGAAGCAGTCCCTACATGCATTTGCTGGGGCTAGCGGTAATAATACAGACCCCCTGAAATACGGGAACGGAAAAGAATAGGAGTTTATTGTCTTACAGTTCTGGAAGCTAACAGTCCAAAAGAAAGGCTATGGCACATCTATGCTCGCTCTGAAATCTGTCCTCGCCTCTTCCAGATTTGTGAGGCTTTGTTGGCATCTTTGATCATTTATACATCTGCCTTCTAGAAACTTCCTTTTGTGGGGCTTCTCTGTGACAGATGAATGTGAGGAGGTGCTCCTTGGGAACGTGAGGCCTCCATTTTCTTCACTGTTACCGAGTTATCTATGTACTATGGGAGTTTTAGAGAAACCCAGTACTCACCCGCTAAATAAATATATCCTTTATTGGGTATCTCTGACAATGACCTGTTGTTGCTAGGATAAACTGCTCTCCCAGAAGCACCTACCCTCTGAACTGTCTCCACTCACAGTGCCTGACTAACGTGCACCCTCTGTGTGCATCTGGGGCAGCGCCTTTTCCAAACCATGAATTCACCCCTTGCCTTGAACAGACCCGCACTAAGCCCTCTCCACGGCCTTTGTCATAGTGTGCAAGCCCCTGAGTGACAGGCCCATGCCTCAGCCCTGCAGCCTCCTCTCCCGATGAGGTCAACCTTGCCCATCAAAGCAGAGCCACCCTTGGGGGCTCCACACTCATGTGATTTCCTGTCAGACTGCCTAACTCAAATTCCTTCAAAGACACACCTTCCACAGTCCCGTTCCGCCTCCCTTCCCCGACCCCTCCCCCCAACCCCATCCATGACCTGGTTGGGCTCAATTGCATTCAGGGGACATAGTACATCAGTCCTACTATTTCAGCTGTTCAGGAGGCTAACGCAGGAGGATTGGGAATTCAAGAGCAGTCTAGACTATCTAGTATCTGAGGACACTCTTGCTATGTAGCGGGATGTAGCCCTTGCGGCGGTGTGAATGAGAATGGCCTCCACAGGCTCGTATAGTTGGATGCTCCGTCCCTAGTTGGTGGAACTGTGTGGGGAAGGATAAGGAGGTGTGTGACTTTGTTGCAGGAGGTGTGTCACTGGGGAGCAGGCTTTGAGGTTTCAAAACTCCATGCCAGCCCCAGCCCCCTCTACCTCCTCCAACTTGAAGATAATATGTAAGCCGTCAGCCCCTGCTCCAGCACCATGCCTGCTTGCCTGCGCCATGCTCCCCACCACGCTGGTCATGCACTCACCCTCTGAAACTGCAAGCAACCCCCCCCCCCCACCACCCCGGTAAATGCTTTATCTATCTTATGAGTTGCCTTGTTCAGGGTGTCTCTTCACAGCAATAGAAAAGTAACTAAACCAGGCCTCGAAAGACAAACAAAAGAAATGAGGTTCGAGGACACCCTCCGCTCCTGGCTAGATTAGCCCCTCTTCTGGACTCCAGAGTACACTATGCTTGTACATCTCCCAAGACTTATCATGTCGTCCTATAGTGTCTGCTTATCTGTTCCACCCTATTCAAGGGCTGAGGTCATGTCAATCCTGGTTATCATTGTATCCCCAAGTCCTAGAAAGGAGAACTGGGGACTTGAGGGATGATTTCAGTGATATCTAAGCGTCTCCCAGCTCCAAATTGTTCCTATTTCGTGACACGGCTAAAGTGTGACAGTCACTCTCCGTCTCCCACTTCCCCTCCCAGCTTCTCCCCCCTTCTTTTCCCTCTTCTCTCTCTCTCACATCTTGCTTTTAGAAACAAAATCTCGCTATATTCTCTAGCTTGGCTCGCAACTGGCCATGTATCTCAGACTAGTCCCAAAGCCAAGCTCCTCCTGTCTTAGCTTTCCAAGTGCTGAGCAGAAAGACCCGCAACACCCTATCTGGCTGTTTCCAGTTTTCTAATACAGACAGAGCTGGGAGTGGTACCATATGTAACTAGCACTTCTCCTTGGCCCCATGTATAAGGCTCCCTCTCTCAACCCATTCCTCCTCCTGGCAGAAGTGGGCCAGAATAGCCAGTTTCCTGGATAGTAGGTGAGGTGCCATAGACAACGGTAGGAGTTCAGGCAAAAGAAAATGGTGTCCGGAGATGGAAAGGTGACTCAGGGGTTAAGAGCACTTACTGCTTTTTCAGAGAACTCAGGCTTGATTCCCAGAACCAACATGGTGGCTGGAAACCTTCTGACCTCCATGGGCACTAAGGCATTCATGTGGTACACAGACCTACACATAGTCAAACTACCCACACACAGAAAATAATGAAAACAATCTCCCTTTGTCCTTTCGAAATCCCTTGACTCACAAGTAGTCAATGAAAAGGTAATAGATAGCCAGCACCGCACTAGGATCTGGGGGAAGGAGCTGTGGGAAACACTGGCATGATCGTGGCCTCAGAGAGCTTGCAGATTAGCAGAAGTCAGTTATGATTAAGGTCACGCAGATACATGAAGTCACAACTGTAACCAAGGACAGGAAGCAGAGCAGGAGGAAACTCTCACACACTGCTGGGCATGTAAATTAGTATAGCCTTTATGGAAAACAGTACGGGGGTTCCTCAAAAAAAAAAAAAAAAAACACCAACAAATAAAAGTAGAACTGCCAGATGGTTCTGCAATCTCCTGGGTGGGGATATAAGAAGAGGAAATTCAAATCAGTATGCCTGAGAGACAGCTACACTTGCACGTCCATCTCAGCACCGGCCGCAGGAGTGGAGAGACAGAAAGCGCCCGTGTGCGTCAGCCGATGAGCTGATAAGGAAAATGTACAGTGGAATACTATTCACCCATAAGAAGGAAAGCCTGCCAATCGCGACATCAGGAATAGAGCTGGAGATCATTCAGCGGTGGATCATCTCACCCATCCCATACCGGATATGGACCAGCTGATCTCAGAGAAGCTGAGAGGAGATGGGTGGTTACCGGAAGCCCGGGAGCGTAGGGAGAGGCAGATGGGGGAAAACTGCCCAGTGAGTCAGGTATGGTGCTTCAGGCCTGTAATCCCTGCACTTTGGAGGCCGAGGCATGAAGATTCCCAGAAGATCCAGGTCCTTCTGGACTACAAGGGATGCCCTGTCTCAAAAAGCAGGTGGCAATGGCATCGACTAGAGTGGGAAGAAAAAGGCGTACATCAATGGATGATCCGTAACAAGTGAACTGGCTGGCTTGGTGCCCTCTGTCAATCCCAGCACTGGGAGGGCTGCAATGAAGAAGCAGGCAGATGGGATGGAGAATTAGAGGGCAGCCTGAGCTACATTATGAGTTCCAGGCCAGCCTGAGCTATGAAACGGTCTCAAAAGAGAAAATGTCACAGAGAAGAAGAGGACATTCTGACGGGCTATTCCACAGTAGGGTGACTGTCAGCAACAACAGCACGTGGTACCCCTGGAGAAGTTAGGAAGAACGGTGAATAGCGTCACCATAGACAAACAGGTGAGAGGAATTTGTTTAGCCTGATTTAAAGATTACACAGACTGGGTGTGGCATCGCAGACCTATAATCCCAGCACTTGGGAGGGTAGCTACCTGGTGAAATCCTGCCTCAGAAACACAAGAGAAGGGCTGAAGAGATGCCTCGGCACCTAAGAGCACATGTTGCTCTCGCAGAGGACCTGGGTTGGTTCCGAGCACCCACAAGGTAGCTCACAACCATCCATAATTCCAGTTCTGGATGATCTGACCCCCCTCTTCCGACATCTGAGGGTACCAGGCACAAATGTGACATAAATACACAACACACAAAACCTAAAAAGCAAAATTTTAGCACAAAACACAGCGTTGAGCTCACATTATTTATAGATGCGGCTCTCAGTTTATTTTAGTGATTAGGTTCATGAGCTATCAAAGATAGCAAAAAGGATACCCCCCCCAAATTCATATTCAAGATATGGCAACATAGTCCCTAATCCTAACAGTCGTGAGCTTGAGATTAGTCTGATCTACATAGCGAGAGCTAGGCCAGCCAGGGCTAAGTCACGAGAACTTGCCTCAAAAAGAACAAAACAAAACAAAATTGCACTATGTTGGGAGGGCAAAATGGTTCAGAATGTAAGGGGGTCTTGCTGCCAACCTGACAAACGGGATTTTAGTCCTGGAACCTCCGTGGTAGAAAGGAAGAAATAGCCGGGTGGTGGCGGCACACACCTTTAATCCTAGGACTTGGGAGGCAGAGGCAGGAGGATCTCTGTGAGTTCGAAGCCAGCCTGGTCTACAGCGCGAGTTCCAGGACAGCTAGGGCTGTCACACAGAGAAACCCTATCTGGAAAAACAAACAAATTAATAATAAAAAGAAAGAGCTGGGGCTGGAGAGTTGGCTCAGTGGTTAAGAGCATTGCCTGCTCTTCCAAAGGTCCTGAGAGTTCAATTCCCAGCAACCACATGGTGGCTCACAACCATCTGTAAAGAGGTCTGGCGCCCTCTTCTGGCCTTCAGGCATACAGACAGAATATTGTATACATAATAAATAAATAAATAAATAAATAGAGCTAACTTCTGAAGGTTTGCCTCTGGCCTACATGCCTGCACACACAGAGACACACGTATGCAAATAAACAAATGCAAAAAATCTTTAAAATTATGCAGTGTATGTATATTTCAACACATCCCAAGGGGAGAGAGAATCACGAGGTCACACCTTTTCCATGAGGACAATTAAGAGTGGCTGGGGGAGGGGCTTCCTCAGTGGTATCGCTGTTAGTGACTCTGGGAAATAGCCCCTCCGGCGTGCTCAGGTAAGCAACTGTAATTAAACTCACTACACCGCACACAAGACAGGAAGAAAGGGGACGGGTTGGGAAGGGAAAGGATCAAGAGAAGATAATCTGGGGGTTACTGTTGTCAAAATACTTAAGTACACGTGTTTCAAGCTGTCATAATGAGCTCAGCAGTGGTGGCACACACTTTTAATCCCAGCACTTGGAAGGTAGAGGCAGGCGGATCTCTGTGAATTCAAGGACAGCTTGGACTACCTAGTGAGTTCCTGGACATCCAGGGCCATACAGAGAAAGTGTCTGAAAAAATAAAAAATCATAATAAAATTCATTAGTATATATAATTAATATATGTTAATAAAATATGAGGAACTTAGTACAATTACATAGTATACCATTGATACATAGAATTTTATTTGTTTATTATTTTCAAGACAGGGCTTCTCTGTGTAGCTCTGCTTGTCCTGGAACTCGCTCTATAGACCAGGCTGGTCTTGAACTCGCAGAGATCCACCTGCCTCTCAAGTGCCGGGATTAAAGGTGCGTGCCACCACCACCACCCAGTCCGCTGGATCTTGATTTAAATCTCATCTCTGCTAGATGGCATGGCACTTATATGTACTGGACCATCAGAGCTTTTCTTGTTCTGCTTGTTTTTGATTCCAGGCTGGCTTCAGATTTACTCTTGGAGCTCAGTCTTGTGTTGAACTCCATATCCTCCTGCCTCTGCTTCCTGAGTGGTGGGGTTACAGGTGTGCGCAATTACATCCGCCTCTGCTTCAGCTTTTGTTTCCCTTGCCTTTTTTCTACTTCCCTCTCTTCGTTTTCCTCCTCCTCCTCCTCCTCCTCCTCCTCCTCCTCCTCCTCCTCCTCCTTCTCCTCCTCCTCCTCCTCCTTACCCTTCTATTCCCGCATGAGTTCTATCACTTAGTATATCCCCCATCCCTCCCTCAGCTCTCATTCAACCAAGTTGTTGTCCGATGGTTTTTTGCTCCGTGAAATGGGTAGAATAAGAAAGCCTACAATATGGGATCATTGGAAGAAGTGAGAAATGCCATGCACAGTGCTTACAGCAACGAGTGCCTGGTGTGTGATAAGCATTTGCTGGTATTGGCTACTGTTATTGCCAAAACCCACGTGGCCTTGGGTATGTCGTCTACTTTCCCACCGGTCATCCCGCCTCTCATTTAACCTTTAGTCATTCTTCACTTGATAACGTTAGTGACTCAAGGTCTCTGGTGCACAACAAGTATTCAGTAACAGTTACGAATCAGAATTTTACCTATCATTTTATTTTTATTACACTTTGATGGATGGATTGTGTGTGTGTGTGTGTGAATGCGCTCATGCCCACACACACACACAGCACACCGTAGTGCAAACATGGAGGTCAGAGGATAATTTCCAGGAGTCATTCTCTCCCTTCCATCATGAGCATCATGGGACTTGAACTGATGTCGTCAGGCTTGGCAGCAAGTGCCGTTAACCACTGAACCATCCTGCCAGCATCACCTATTATTTTAATCATTCCGTTTCCTTGTCAAGACAGCCAAACAAAGGAAGGTGCTAAGGAAGCAGGTACATTGTCCTAAATTATGAATGAAGAAATTAAGGATCAAATAGGTCATGACTAAACCAAAATCATATAGTAAGTAGTTGAGCTAAGATTTAAAATACTCCATTTCATATGCTGGCCCTGGCATGTGTGGTTGTTCTCCATTTGCTGCAATGGTTAAGATGCCCTCACTAGCTTTCAACCCAAGGCTTCCTAGCTTTCTAACGAGAGCTTTGCTGCCCCCTTGTGGCTAAACTATGCACCTACCTCCAGGTTCCCATTCATTAGAAACAAAATAATATCTTTCGTGTTGTAAGTATTTTTTTTTCCAGGAAAAAAATCGCCTCAATTCTTTCTTTCTTGTCACATGGATATGTTATGTGCCGTGTTAGGATGTGGGGAGGACATCTGTGGATACAAACAACACCATTCATGGGGCTGGAGGGGCAGCAGACAAGGCTATTTTCTACAGGGTCCTCCTGACCTGGCAGCATTTGATCAGGACAAAACAAATTGAGAAAGCGAACCTCACAAGAGAATGGAGACGCTCATGGAAAGGAAACTTCCGGTACAAAGGCCCTGAGGTAGTTGAGGCTGACTTTAAAATCCGGACAGCCGTCCATCGGCCGCACCCGAGTGCGCATGCCTAATGGAGGCACGGCTTTTACGGAGGGGAATAGGGCTCCAGATAAAAAATCTCAGTGGCAGCGCACTTGCTAAGCCTGAGGGCGGGCCTGGCTTTGATTCCCAGCAGAGAGAGGAGGGGAGGAAGAACAGCAGTGTTCTGTGGGTAGAATGGGGGGCGGGTGCTGGAACAGGAGGGACACTTCTTGGTGTGAACTTGAACACTTCAGAGAAGAATCAATCGTGAACGCTCTCTGCTCCCACAAAAGGAAGTCTGTGGTTGAGGACTCAGTTGAAACACTGCCACCCACCCCCAACTCCAAGAAGTGGCGACAGTCCTTGTCACTGTTCGCCGGGATCGAAACTAATCCTCCCTAGATGTCTGTGAAGCACGGACGGTATCATTTTTCATGTCCAGTTTTCAGACAGGAAAATGGAGGCCCAGAAAGATGAAATCGTTGCCTAAGGTCCCACTGATGGATGAATGCCAGACCCTGGACTCCAAACACAAGATCACCCCCAGCCACCCATTCTAGCCAGCTTTTTAACCCGCAAGGAGTAAGTAATTCCTGAGAGGTGACCACTTCCAAGGGTGGAAATCGGTGTCTCCCCTGGGGGGTGGGATTGCGCTTCATGGCCGGTGGTTTGGGCCAGCCCTTGGCAGCGCTCCTCCATAGTCCTTGCTGAGCCGGCCAGCTGGCAGGCGGTATGTTCATGGAGAGGCCTTACTTGGAGCCAAGTATTCCATGAGGGATTCCACAGGGCACTGTGGTGGACAAGCTGCCTGCTTCTGCCCCAGAGAACAATGGGCACCATCTCTGGGTTGCTATACCCCGGCACCATCCTCTGAGCCAAACTGCCGGCATCTTCATAAGGCCAGCTCTGCTTACAAAAGATCATCACGGCTGGGCTTGATGGGCATTGACGGTCCCACAGAGGGGGAGGAGGGGGAGAGTCATGGGCCCCTCACCTGAATACCCTGCCATTCCTCCAAATCAGCTGTATGCTCATGGCCTCGGGAGTTCTCAAGAAGGGATGGGGGTATAGGCTGAGTAAGACTAGGGACAGGAGGTTCCACCTAAGCAGCCATGGGGAACTCATCACCATTCCTGGGTTCAGAGCTTCAGTGAGGCTACTTTAGGTTCACCCACTGGCTCGCCCATAACCCCTCACCCATGTTCTATGAATGAGCTTAGTAAAGCCATTGGTTCTTAGGGAGAACTTCTGGGGGATAAAATTGTAGTCTGTCATTGGGATCTTAGAAAGAGGGAGATAGATCTCGCTTAGTCGTTTCCTGCTCCCCACTGGGAGAAAATTCTAAGACAGGAGCCAGGAGTCACTGGCAAGGGCTCTCCTGAGAAGAACTAGGACCATCTATCCAGCAACTGGCAGAGTAGACAAAGTTGGCAGGTGGGGCATGGCCAAGGGCAGCAGCTGTCTGCTTGAAGCTGCATCAGAATGCTAGTTAGAGGCACTACTGCCAACGAGCTGGGCAGAGTGGTGGGCATGGGTAGGAGGGCAAGCTAAGAGCTGGAAAAACTACAGCATTGTCACAGTGAGCTGATTGGAGAGATGTCCTTAAGAAAACATTGAGTAGAATGAATTAGAGGGCGGGATTAGGGGGGGTGGTAGAGTTGATCAAAACACTTATGCATGTATGAAATTCTCAAACCGTGAAGGAACAACTTTGGGGTTGGGGGTATGGCTCAGTAGTTAGGAACATGGGCTGCTCTTCCAGAGGGCCCGAGTTCAGTTCCCAGCACCCATGTCAAGAGGCTCACAACTTCCTGTAACTCCAGATCTAGGGGTTTTTGATGCCCTCTTATGGCCGACATGGGCACTCACACACATGTGGCATATGCTTACACACACACACACACACACACACACATGCACACACAAACACTTCTTTTTTTAAGTAGGCTATTGGGCAAGTCTTTGTGTAGGTCAAAATCAATACAATCAAAACCAGAAGTGGAGGATGAATGGTTCATTATAGTGACTGAACTTCACTGAAACACGGTGTAGACTCTCAGACCCTAGCGGCTGGAGGAGCTCTTAGAAGTGACACTCTGTGATGGTTCATAGTGATTGTCCATGTGACAGAGTCTCGAATCACCTAGGAGCCAAGGCTCTGGGCATGTTACAAGCGAGGTCCTATATTTGGTTAATTGAGATGGGAACACCCATCCTTATTGTGTACAACACCATCCTATGGCTTGCCTCCTGGACAAAAGAAAAAGGGGCCCAAACACCAGCCAGCATTCCTCTCTTTCTGCTTCCTGACTGTGGGCACCACTGCCTCAAGCTCCTATTGTCTCACCTTCCCTGCCATAGTGGTCTGTGCCATCAAACTGTGAGCTAACTTAGCCCTTTCTTTTCACTCTTTTTTAGTGGTTTCTCAAGAAAGGGTTTCTCTGGTTGGCCTCAAACTCCCAGAGATCCGCCTGCCTCTGCCTCCTGAGTGCTGGAATCAAAGGCTGTGCCACCACTGCCCAGCTCCCTTTCATAAGTAGCTTTGCTCAGGTATTTTGTCATAGCAACAAAACAAACCCTCGATCCATGTCCCAGCATTCTTCTGTATCCAGGAATCCCTCCATGAAACTTTCTAGAAAATACTGGCCGAGCAGCTGCTGGAACATCTGCAGCAAGATGAACCTGCAGTTTCTATGACAGCCACTTGCTTCAGAAAACTCATGCTGTAGTTTGGGGACTGCAACGATAGCTCAGTTGCTCAGCAGCTAAGAGCATCTGCTGCTCTTTCGGAGAACCAGAGTTTGGTTCCTAGCATCCACATAATCTCCTGCAGCTCTAGCCAGCAGCTCCAGCGCCCTCTTCTGGCATTCACAGACATAGTCACATGGTGAAGAGTGCTTGCTACTGGGCTGGAGGTTAAGAGCCCAGAGGTCCTACAGCAACCACAGGATGGCTCACAACCATCTATAATGAGATCTGCTGCCCTCTTCTGACGTCCAAGCATACATGCAGGCAGAACACTGTATACATAATAAATGAATAAAGATTTTTTTTTTTTTTACAAAAAGAGAGTGCTTGCTACTCTTCCAGAGGGCTATCATTTGATAAGTTAAAAAAAAAGAATCAATCAACCCTTTCCTCTCCAAGTGTTTTTGGTCTACGTTTTATCAAAGCAATAGAAAGCAAACCAGGACTCCAAAAACCTGGAAACACCCAGCCCCCGACTACTGATAGCATCTGGAACAAGAAGCCCAAGTACATCCTTTCTCCTTTCAGTTTCCCATGACAGGTCACAGAGTTGAGAAACTGATTGACGTGACCCCTACCAGATTAGGTAACTCTTCTTAATGGCACTGACCAAAATATGCCTCTTCATTACTTTTGCCCACCGGACCACGCTCTGTACTCTGAGACTTAAATAATAATATAAAACTTTAAGACAATTCTGAAGCCATTTATGACAATTCTGAGCCCTCTCAGTCTCAGCAGTAATGCTCCCCCTTTCCCCCCTGGGAACCAAGGACATAACAATTGCCCACACACATACTGAAATGTTGGGAACTTTCCGTCATCTCCCTGAGTCCTTGTGAATGTTCTCCAAATAGAACTCAGTTATTGAACAGGGGCAAGATAACCCTTAGGTGTTGACTCACTGACTGATGTTCTGACTCAGGCCCTGGGAAAGGGGCAAAGTGACCCTCAGATGTTTTCCTTTACCTCATCTGATCTGGCAACCACTCTCCAGCCAATTATTGGTAATAACCCTGCCACGTCCACAGCAGTGACTGCCGTGTAGTGACAAAATGCCTCTGCGCTGGCTTTTGCCTGCTGAAGGATTGGGGTTAGAGCTTCCAGGAGCGAAGCCCCAGGCGGTCCCCTGGCAATCAGTGGTCGAGATAGGACCTGATGCCGTAGGCAGATCTCATATCTGGAGATGGCCTTGGGAGCGAGCCCTCCTGGCACCCTGCATGATCTTTCTCTGTATTTCTAATCTTTTCTGTTTTTAGCTGACCGTTACCAAGAAATCAAAGTACGTCCTTGGCTCGGCCCCACCGTTCATTAAAGCAGTCCTTGAGGAAATAAAGTATGCCCCACGCCACATGAGCCTGGGAAACTTTATTAATTATGATACAGAAACGGCTAAAGTTGATATGTTACGAGGGAATCGTCATAGTGAATCAGATTTAGAGAGAAAGAAGGAAAGTTAGAGAAAATTCCCCAGCGCACTCCTTGATTCACTTCCTTATACAGGAGCCTATGATGAGCAAGGGAATAGATGGGTTAATGTTGATGGACAAAGACTGTTATATTATACTTTCAACTTTATGGATAGGCTTGCTAGACCCCAACCCCCATGATGTCTGCCGCATAAGAAGGTACTAAAAATATAGTTCAACAGGTGCAGAAAACTGATTAGGTATATTTGGTCACTAGACGAAATAAAGGGTTAAGAGGAGGAAGGGCCATGATAGCAATAATAAGACAGAAACTTTCTGTTCATAAAATGTAACCACTTGCCTGAGGCTTACAGTCCCAAGGACAGGAGTTCCTCCTCTAAGATTTACAGTCCCAAGGACAAGAGTTCCTCTTCTAAGGACGCTTTGTGTCTAACACCTGTTCCTGATAACATACTTTTTAAACATTGCTAAAAGAAGTTTTCATACTGTGCCAACTAATGATACATGACTTTCTGACTTGTTCTTTGTTTGAATACTATATAATGAAAGCATGATTTTAGTAAAATCGCAGCAGATTCTCACTACACAGTGTGTCTGTCTGTCATTCCCTTGAGTCGTATCCTGGCTATCCTATCCTTCACCCTGTTCTCCCGTGGATAGCGGTCTCCAAGAGGGACGGTCCGTGGCATAACCCTTTTGAATAAGCCAATCATAAAGAACAACCCCCACACACCCCTTCCTTCTGTGGTTTTTCCCTTTAAAAATAGTCTATACCAGACATTCAGGGTCTTCCAGCCTCCCGACTGCTGGAAGACCCTGTCATGACAGAATTAATAAAATCCTCATGCTTTTACATCAGCCGTGGTGGTGAGAGACGGTCTCTGGGGGCGACTCCTCCTCGGTGTTTGGAGTCTAGGGTCCAACAATACCAATCGCTAACCTCTTTTCAGATTCCAAGTACTCTTTCACAACAGTTCAGCAAAGAAAGTATCATCCTACCCACCACACCAATGGGGAAACTGAGGCTAGGAGAGACCAAGTGACTGAGTGAAGGGAGGAGGCCTAATAAGTTGCAGAGCCATGAATTCAGCCAGACCCCTGAGTCCAAAGCTAATGCTCTTTGCAGGCTGCCCCCTCCCCCCCCACTCTGCTCCCACCTACCACTCTGGCCGTCTCTCCCATGGGCTAGCAGCTCTGTTTCAAAAAGGCCGCTGTCATGTTGGTAATGCATCTTCTCCTTCAGATAAACAAGTTCAATGTCTTCTGTCCCTTCTTATCAAGGCCCTTCCCTTCCTGGTCCCTCCTACAGATGAACTCCAATCCTTGACTCTAACAGAGTACAGGTATCCTGAGCCTCCACCCAGAGGTCCCTCCACCCCCTGTCATTCCTGCAGCTTGAGTATCAAAGTCTCACCCATCAGCAGGCTTTCCTCATTTTTTTCACCCATGCATATGAATAATTTGCACGTATGTTTGCATCTGTTTGGTTCCTTTGCAAAAGATCTCCCGGGAGCCCTGGGAAATGAGTGTTCCATGAGCTCAGAAGGAGATGCAGGAGGCAAAACTAGCATTTAATTAGGCTCGGGAAAGTGTGGACAGGTGGTGTGAAACCTGCCCAGCTTGCTGGGTCAGACGTGCAGGCACTGTCTGCCCTGGAAGGAGTGTGTCCTCCGCCTGGGTCTGGGTGAGTAAAACCACGTCAAGGTATTGCATCTGCACGTATTTCCAGAAGACAGACAACAAATCAAGTGAATAGTCTTCCCAGACCGCTCTTGCCAAACTGGCTGCCAGGGGGCTGTAGGAACAGAAGTCTGCATGATGCCAGCTGGCAACCAGAACGGGTGTCCGAGCTGGGCGCGATTCCTCAGGGAGAAACTGAACTTGCAAAAGAGTTGGAACCACCTCACACCAGGTGGGGAACAACTGCAGGCTTCTAGGTCTTAGAGCGCCCAGCAGGCTGTTGACCCTGACTGCTCGCTAGCCCAGCAACGCCAGGCAGACTGGATTTGTTTTCTCACGTTTCTTCTCTGTTTAAAAAAGATGTATCTTTTTTTTTATTTTATAAACTTGTGTGAGTGTGGGTGTGTGCACGTTTGTGTGGGTGCCTGAGGAATCCAGAAGAGAGTATCTGTTCCCACTGGTGATTGTGAACTGCCTGACATGGGTGATTGAATTCTGGTCCCCTGGGACATAACTGCATGCTCTTAACCACTGAACCATCTTTCCGACTTTTTGATTATTGTTATTATTTTGTGTAGTGTGTGCCTCTATGCCTCTAGAGGCTAGAAGAGAGCACAGCTCTGGAGCTGAAGTTATAGGAGGTTTGAGGCACCTGATGTGGGTGCTGGGAATCGAACCGGGTCCTCTGGAAGAACAGGAAGTGCTCTTAAGCACCGAGCCATCTCTCCAGCCCCCGATACAGCTCTCTAAGATCACAGAAGATAGATGTCAATGACAGACTCAGTGCCAGTACAGAAACAGGCCCTAATTTTTTTTTTATCTCTAGATGATAACAAAACACTACCAGCCACGCTTCAAGTGGAGATTTCAGCGAATTCCTCCCATCTGAAATCAGACTGGTTTAGGTGAAATCAACCCATACACATGCCAACTGCCATCGACAAATGCCACCATGCCGGCATGCTGCCACACTCAGGGGGCAGAGACAGGGGGATCTGTGTGAGTAAGAGACCAACCTGATCTACTTAGTGAATTCCCGAACAGTCAGAGCTACACAGCAAGGCTCTGTTTAAAAACAAATAAACAACAACAAAGGAACAAACAAACAAAAACCCCCCGCAAACACCAAGGCACCTGCTGGCAGCCTCAGCTCAGCTGGCTTCTACATGAGGAAGCTGCAGTCTCCCAGGGAAGTGTCCAGAAACCCAAGGCCTGGATCCACAGTGGCCTTTGCTGCCAAGAAAGATATGTGACCAGAACACTCTCCCGATCCAGTTCCTCTGCATCTATATTGTCTCGGGCTTAACTACTCTGTAACTCAGTTTCCTTCCCTGGGAAATGGAGGTGATAATGGAAACAGCTGGTAAAGTCGGAGTGGTGACAGGTTGGAACCCCGAACTCACAGAGATCCGCCTGCCTCTGCCTCCTAGTGCTGGGATCACAGACAACGCCACCACTGCCCAGCCAGGTGCACGCTTTTTAAAATTGTTTTTTGTTACATTTCCTTATTTTGTGCTTACACAAGTCCATGGGTGCACTCCTGCTTGCCGTGGCTCACGTGACCATCTGAAGCCAGCCCCTGGCCAGTTGGTTCTCTCCTTTTACTATGTTGTCCTAGGGATTAAACTGAGGTCATCCAACTTGGCAGCGAGCACCTTTACCCACTGAGCCATCTTGGCAACCCGGGTGTTAACTTTTATCAGTACAGTGGAGGCAGGTCTTAAAGAGCTTGGACTACCAGGCTAAGAAGGAAGACACCCTCCCCTCTGCGTTCCACTCTGGAGCTGCTTTGGCTAATCAAGCAACTCTTCATTGAAGACTCTGGCCTGGCCCAGGCTCTAGCCCAGAGGGAGAGAGGGAGAGCAGCTCCAACAAGGCAGCCTCCCGCGCTGTCTCACTCCGTTCTTACTGTGGACTGGCCACGCTTTCAGACTGGGCTGGCAGCTCCCACTCCATCTGTAAACCCCACTCCCCTATCCGCTCCAGTTCTGGTTGCCCAACCCTTGCCTTTCCCCCCCCCCCCCCCCCGTGCTCACTTTGTAACACTAGATGTGGGATTGAGACAGACGTCACTTGAGACCCACTTGAGATGGGAAGCGATAACGTGTGAGGCCGAGCGTTCAGACTCTGGGGCACTAATGAGGAGAAATGGAGTTAGGGTAAGAGTGGTCAAGCCGAGCTGCAGGGGGACTGGGGCGGGGCGGGGCTGGAGTGCCCGTATGTGCATGGCAGAAAGTAAAAGGGAGACACTGGCAGTCTGGGCACCTGCTCAGACCCTTAGCTCACTAAACCTTAAATTCCACCTCCTAGAAGTGTATTGTCTGTCCCGTCGTATGGCCATCAGCTGCATTGTGCCTAGCCATATCCAGAGAGATGGTAACGCCCGGCTGACACTGGGGGCATGACTGATTTGGAAGGCAGCACCCTGGTGCCCTTTGTTGATGGCAGCCGGCTGGGGTGCTCCAGAAGGACCTCTCGAAACACAGACTAGACTGGCTCTTCAATCTTTGGTCAGTAAAAGCCAAGAACTCTGTTCTTAGAAATCTCCCAAGGCCAGATCTCCCTGCCTTTCACAAACCCATTTCAGGTTCAACCCATGGGAGAACAAATTACTCACAAACTCTTTGGGGGACACTCTCAGGCAGCTTGCTACTTCCCTTACTTGGCACTGACTGCTCTTGTTCTCAGACTGACAGGCCAGGGCCACTGAGAGCAGCTGGGATTTGCCGATACCAATGCTTCTCTACTTGAGTAGTAGAAGACAGAGTTTTTGCTTCATCTCCTAAAGTTCCGCTGTCAGCAACAGATACCTTTAGCAAATAATTTTTAAAAGCCGCAAGCCCCGTGTAGCAGCTCACACCTGTGATCTCAGCTGAGGCAGGAGGATTGCCAAGAGTTTGAGGCTGGCCTAGCCTAGACTAAGTAGTGAATGTCAGGCCAGCCGTGACTGGAGAGAGACTCTATCTCAGAAACAGCAAGATTTTAAAAATCCTTGAAAGAAATTGGTGATGCGCTTGGATGGTACAAGTGTTATCACATCCGAGGAGCTTCCATGTTGCTCACGGAAGCATCACAAGTCCCCGAAAGGACCAAACAAAAGCCAGGAAATCCTGAAGGCAGGTTTGGCTTCATGCTCCAGCTGGGAGTTGACAGATAAGTCTTAGGCTTGGCACCTGGAGTCAGGGCTTCTGTGAGTAGACTGTTTTCATTGCAAGCATGCTATTTCCTGTGGGGAGCTAGAACTCAAAATGTTATGTCTATTTTTTACATCCTAAGTTTGAAAACCAGTTACTCTCCTTTCTTTTTGAAATTGTGTATGTCATATAATACCCAGAATTCTGGTTTCTTTTAAAACTTACATTTGTATGGGGGCAGTGCCACAGTGTGTGTGTGTGTGTGTGTGTGTGTGTGTGTGTGTGTGTGTGTGTGTGAAGTCACAAGACAACTTGTGGGATTTGGTTCTCTCCTTCCACCATGTGGGTCCCAAGGGTTGAACTCAGGTCCTCAGGCTCTGCTTTTCCTGCCTGAGCCATCCCACCAAACCCAGTGCCCTCTTAGCTCATTAATCAAACACCAACTCCCAGTGTGTCCTGTTCCATATGTGTCTGGAGTCCATGTCCCTAAAAAAGGCAATTCTGCTCTTCTCCACCTGGAGCAATGATTGAAGGCTACCAGATCTGTTAGTAGACAAGAAGTCTGTGAGTGTGAGTGTGTGTGTGTGTGTGTGTGTGTGTGTGCATGTGTATGTGTGTGTGCACATGAGCATCTTTAGCATCCAGAAAAAGCTGTTGTGTCTCCTGGAGCTGGAGTTACAGGTAGCTGTGAGCTACCCAGTCTATGGTGCTGGGTGGGAACCGAACGCAGGTTGCCTGCGAGAGCAGTGCACGCTCTTCACAGCGGAGTCATCATCTCTCCAACCCTACAGCGCTGTCCCTATAACGCTGCTCTGGGAATTCAGTGTGAGAGACACAAGGAAGACAGCACCGCACCTGGCGTAGAACTGACTAATCCTAACGCTACTGCTTCTGCGTCAGAGAGATGACAGGCAGCTCCATGTGTGCCTTAGGAGACATTCCGTGTGGGGCCTGTGGGTAAGCCACTTCCCAGAGGCTCCACTAATAGATGTCTCCCGGACACATGGGGGGACTGAACGCTTAGCACAGTGTCACACACACAGCGAGGGCACTGCCCCAGTCCTCGCTCTAATCCTAATCCCTGCTCTGCAATACTCTACCCAGAGGGAAAAGCACTTCCCAATGAGTCAATACAGTTAAGAAATCTTCCTCCATTCTAGCTTCAGAAACCAGAAACGTGTGACTGAATCAACCAGAAATGTGTAGTGTCGTCGAAGGAGCAGAAGCACTGAGGCCAGACAGAAGTGTTGGCATCACTGCCCTGTATACGTCCATTCATGACTTATGTATTAAGTTTTCTCATCTGTCAGCACCCAGTTACCTTATCTGTTCTTGTATTATTGCATGAGGCAGAGTATGGCTGGACACCCCAGGCAAGGCTGAAACTTACTATGTAGCCCAGACTGGTTCAAACTCCCCAGTGTTGAGATTACAGGCATGTGCCACCATGTCCATCCATATTATCTGAAAAATGGCTTGATGTAATAAACCGATAGTCTCCAGAATGGAGTAGACAAGAAAGGATTTATTGAGGCATTTATTAAATGCATTCGGTAACAAAAATATAAAAGGGCTGGATAGATAGTTTAACAGTTAGGAGCACTTGCTACTATTCCAGAGGACCTGAGTTCGGTTCCCAGCACCTATGTTGGGTGGCTCACAACCACCTGTAACTCCAGCTCCAGGGATTCAACAGCCTCTTCTGACCTCCATGGGCACTTCCACATACATGTACAATACATTAATGTAGACGCATACACATGCATGCATACCCCGTGTGTAAGGGACTAAAATATCGCATCTGTTAACTGGCAATGCTTTTACTACACCTCAGATGCAGAACACCTATGAAGCAGAGGAATGCTGTTTTTTTTTAAACAGAAACAGATAGAAATAAAGATACAAGACTCCTTCAGCTCTCTATTAGCTTTTGAAAAACTTCAGAATACTGCTTCACATTATAAAAGAAAAAGAAAAACTATCTTTTTTTTTAAGAAAAACTATCTTGAATTAGAATCTTTCAACATCTGCATACTACTTCATGATGATCTATAGCAAATACTGCGTGTCTTAGTCACTGTTCTATTGCTGTGAAGAGACACCATGACCAAGGCAATTCATAAAGGAAAGCAACAATTGGGGCTGGCTTACAGTTTCAGAGGATCACTCCATTATCATAATGGTGGGACATGGCAGCATACTGGCAGACACGGTGCTGAAGAAGAAGCTGAGAGTCCTATATCTGAATCAGCAGGCAGCAGGAAGAGGGGACACTGGGTCTGACCTAGGGTTTTGAAACCTCAAAGCTCACCCCGCAGTGACACACCTACTCCAACAAGGCCACACCTACTCCAACAAGGCCACACCTACTCCAACAAGGCCATACCTCCTAATCCTTCCAAATAGTTCAACTAGGAACTAAGCACTCAAATATTTTGTGAGCCTATGTGAGCCATGGATAAGGAAAATGTGGTAAATTTACACAATGGAGTACTACGCAGCAGAGAAAAATAACGACATCTTTAATTTTGCAGGAAAATGGATGGAGCTAGAAAACATATTTTGAGTGAGGTAACCCAGACACAGAAAGACAATTATCACATGTACTCACTCATAGGTGGTTTTTAAAGACAAAGCAAAGAAAACCAGCCTACAAACCACAATCCCAGAGAAGTAAATGGGAAATAGAAAAAGACAAGATCTCCTGAGTAAATTGGGAGCATGGGGACCTTGAGGGAGGGCTAAAGAGGGAGGGGAGAGGCAGGGAGGGGGCAGAGAAAAAATGCAGAGCTCAATAAAAAGAATGTATTTCTGACATAAATCTGGATTCTCAGGAAGCCAACAAGTGGGGCGGATTCAGCCACCAAAGCCACAGCTTTAATCCTAGTCATGTCACTTAGCAGACTAAAGACTCATGTGATCAGAAAAAGATAGAGATATACAGTAAAGACAGATTCAGAGGGAATAAGAAACAAAAACATCTAAATGGTGTAGAGTGTATTTAAAAATATACATAGGCTTAGGATAGGAAAAGGTATAGAAAGTCCTTTAAAAAAGAAATATAGTCAGGTGTGGTAACACATGCCTTTAGGCCCAGCCCTTGGGAGGCAGAGGCAGGCAGATTTCTGTGAATTTAAGGCCAGCCTGGTCTACAGAGTGAGATCCAGAACAGACAAAGAAAGCAAAAATCCCTGTCTCAAAAAACAAAGAATTAAAAATAAAAATGAAAGAAGTAGGGGCTGGAGAGATGGCTCAGTGGTTAAGAGCATTGCCTGTTCTTCCAAAGGTCCTGAGTTCAATTCCCAGCAACCACATGGTGGCTCACAACCATCTGTAAAGAGATCTGGTGCCCTCTTCTGGCCTGCAGACATGCATACAGACATAATATTGTATGCATAATAAATAAATAAATATAAAAAATGAAAGAAGTAGAGTTAAAAAGTTTATATAAAGATGTAAAATAAACAGAGTCTGGATACTGTATGCTGTTGTGTTGTCTTTGACTTGTTTGATGGCTGAGGAAGGAGCAACAGCTGCTAAAAGACAGTTGTTTATATTGTTCAGATGATGCAATGTTTCAGAGCACCTCTGTTGCAGGTTCCTCTGAGTTCTACATCCAGAACAACTTTAAGACTGCTGGCTGAGATGATCCAGCCTCACAGAATAGTCTAGTCAGAATTTGACCATAGTCCTAAATTTTCTTTGGATTCCCATAACATTACCAGACCCCCCAATTAGCAGGAAGTAGCCTAGAAAACTTTGCCCACATTCCAAAAAAAATGGATTATGGATGTTTGTCTTTGTTTAGTGTGTTGGTTACAAGTTGTTATGGACAGTGGTCAGGAAAAAAAAGTTAAAGGAAATTAGATTCAAGGTCTTATTTTGAAAAGACAAAGAGGGGAAATGATGTGGGATAATGTTTTTGTGCACTGTAAAGATTTGTTGCTGATTGGTAAGAAGCCAGGCAGGAAGTATAGGTGGGGCAACAAGATGAGGAGAATCCTGGGAAAAGAAAGACAGAGATGTAGTCACTACCCAGACATTGAGGAAACAAGATAAGAATGTTGCACTGGGAAAAGGTACCAAGCCACGTGGTTAAACATTGACAACAATTATGGGTTAATTTAAGTTGTAAGAGATAGTTAATAATAATCCTGAGTTAATAGGCCAAGCAGTTTATAGTTAATATAAGTCTGTGTAGGGGGCTAAAGAGATGGCTCAGTGGTTAAAAGCATTGCCTGCTCTTCCAAAGGTCCTGAGTTCAATTCCCAACAACCACATGGTGGTTCACAATCATCTGTAATGAGATCTGGTGCCCTCTTCTGGCCTGCAGGCATACATGCAGACAGAGCACTATATACATAATAAACAAATTAAAAAAAAAATAAGCCTCTGCCTTTCTTTGGGACTGAATGGCTGTGAGAGTAGGCAGGACAGAAACTTCCATCAACAGATGTAGATGAAGCAGAGAAATAGAATAATGGCATCGTCAGTGCTGCCAAACAATATTTACAAAAACAATTTAAGGCCATCTTCAGCTATATATGAGTTGGAGACCTGCCTGGTTTACATCAGACCCTGCCTCAAAAAAAAAAACCAGAAAAAATATGATTTTTTCCAGCAAATATGCTTGTTTAGAAGCTTCTTTATTCCTCTAGAGCTAGAGATGGAACTCAGGTCTGGTAAGTAACGCCGGAGGTATGTGCTCTACTACTTAGCAGCCCCTACTGAGTCCTGAGGATTCTAGCTTAGTAACAAAAAGACAAACATCATTCATCTAGCCCTTTGGGGATACATATATTGTGTGTATCATTGTTAAAATAGTCAAAATAATGTCCAAGAAGCGCTGTAGTGACAAACTGAAATGCATGCCTTTGTCATAAAATACGACTGGGAAGCATCTAGAATCATTGATGACAACTTGAACAATCAGTATTACACTAAAAGACATAGCACAGGAAGTGTTATCTGCAGTTAAGAAAAATATCTCTAAAATCCCAGCTTTGTATTTGTTAGAATCTATAAAAATGATGAAATCCTCAACACGCTCCTTTTCTGAGTTACTGAGGGGAAAATAAGAAGAAGTTATATTATCAAAAGTTATTTTTTAAAACATAGAAACACTGAACAGGGAATGTTTTTCTGACTAGCAGCATTCAAAAATCAATAAAAAAAAAACAAAGATTAAAAAAAAACAAAGATTAAAAAAACCAAAGATACACAGAGACGGAAAAACCAGGCCTGGCCAGATGACCCAAGGCTTAAGGGTGTTTGACACTAAGCTTGACAACTCAAGTTTGATTCCAGGGACCCACATAGTAAAAAGAGAAAACTGACTTCTGAAAGTTGCCCTCTGCTCCCTTGACCACCCCCACCTCCACATGGGTGCACGTGTGCACAAACACACACACACATTGTGGTACATGTGCCCCCACCACAAACACACAAATAAAACTTGCTGGGCGGCAGTGGCACACACATTGTGGGGTGGAGGCAGGCAGATAGCTGTGAGTTCGAGGTCAGCCTGGTCTACAGAGTGAGTTTCAGGAGAGCCAAAGATACACAGAGAAATCCTGTCTCGAAAAAACAAGCAAAAAAAAAAAAAAAACCACAAAAATCCTGAACCTCAAAATACAGAATTTTTTATACAGCTGAAGGGTTGTTCTGATAGGAACCTCCACCCCCAAGAAACAAAGACGTTGAAAACCGAAATGTGTGATGTGTTATAGGACTTGTCAATAGTGTTCATTGTAGAAAATTAAGACTTTTTCAAATATAATGATGCGTGCATATAACCTCATCACGATGAGGAGGCGGCAACACGCAGGTATCAACTAGCAGCTGAGAGGTACAGCCTGATCCTTCAGAGGAGAGGGAAAAAGACTGGGCCGGGACTGAGCTTTTGAAACCAAGGATCCCCCTGGACGTCTTATCCTCTGCTTCCTCAATGCTAGGCTCCCAGGCACACATCACCACACTCAGAATGCTCTACGGCTTTTGAGCCAGGTAACTGGGCAGGTCAATTAACCTCCCTCAATCATATGCATAAACTGGACATACACGCTATTTCTATACCAACCTCATTGGCTTGTTGCCTAGGGGAAAGAGATAATTAAAAGTAAAAAAAAGGAGCCAGGACGTGGACAGGATAGATAGTCCGGCGATTAAGAGCACTCGCTGCTTTTGCAGGGAACCAGGGTTCAGTTCTCGGCAGCCACTTTGCGTGGCTCACATCTACCTGCAACTTCAGTTCCCGGGCACCCGGTGCGTTCTGGACACTGTTAGCCCTGAATGCAGGCGCTACATATGCATACATGCAGGCAAAATGCATCTGCACATATAATGAATAATTTTATAAGTACCAGGATCTTGAGCCTATACGTAAGGGTGGGGCATGAGGTGGGAGAATCACTTGAGTTGAGGAGTTGAAGACCAACCCAAGTAACACAACGATTCTTTGTCTAAAATGGAGGAGAGAGGGCTGAGAATGAAGCTCAGTAGTAGAACACACTTGCCTAGCACCTGTGAGGACCCAAGTTCAACCCCCAGCCCTACACACACAGAGAAAGACAAAAGAAAGGAAAGAATGCCCCAAAATAATCATAAAACAGCACTATTCCAAGTCTTAAATATTACAGATTTTTTTTTCTTTCAGTGATGGGGATGGAACCCAAGGCCTTGCACATGCTAGGCAAGTGTTCTGCCAATGATTTAACTCCTGGCTCTTGAACAAAGTGATAAACCACTGTGCCACTCACTACCCTCCCCAGTCTCTCCAGATGGGTCCCCTCCTCTTCAGGGTGACATCTATGTCTTGCCAGAAGTCCTGGCACCACCAGTACCTCCTTCCTTGAAGCTACCTAAAAGCCAAGGGTGAGCAGCGCCCCTCTCCCGCAGCATACAGCAAGCCTCAATGCCTGAATTCCCATCACCTGCAAAGCCTCTTCCCGGCTAGAACCCTGCCTTTCAGGTTTTCTTCTCACTCATTCGTTCGCTAGAGCGCCCCCGTGTGTCGGCACATGGTAATACTTCCAGCGTTTTCCTGGAGAAAGCATTGGGTTTTGTCCCAGAACTGATGAAATGCGGGATATTTTTCCTTCTCACACTTCAGACCCGAAGCTGGATTCTTGGACTCCGGTTGGGCTGTTCGAACCCTAGTGTTAAGGCAGGTTTCCTGCTTCCACTGAGGCCGAAAGGTTTCTTTCTGCTCCCTGTCCACTGCCAGGTCATTTTGAGCAGTTGTAGGCACGTGATTCAAGTACGCTTCAACTTGATTCTACCACCTTCTACTGTGAACAGCCCCAGCTCACAAAAAGACTGGAACTCTTTTTTCCAGTGAAGGAATGGAGGGAAATAATCTCAAAGTACTGGGAAGTACTAAGTATGGCTTGTTCATAGCCTAGAGGAAAAAATTGAAAATGTGATCCTAGGTTGACCAGAAGGCTCAGGGGGCAAAGGCGCTTGCTCCCACGTGTACTATAGCACATGTACACACACACACGAACCACATATGCACAAAAATAAAACAAAAAATTAAATTTTAATGATATCTCCTAGTGTTAAAAAAAACCTCAAGAAGGGAAAATGACAACCAGAAAGCACACCTGACAGTGTACACACACACATATGCACACACACACACACACACACACACCACCACCACCACCACCACCACCACACCACCACTCAAACATCCATTCTTGACCACACACTCTGTGTCAGTTGCTTTTCCACTGCTGTGATGAAACACTGTGACCAATGCAACTTATAAAAGAAAGGGTTTAGCCGGACTGTGGTGGCGCACGCCTTTAATCCCGGCACTCTGGAGGCAGAGGCAGGCGGATCTCTGTGAGTTTCAGGCCAGCCTGGTCTACAGAGTGAGTTCCAGGATAGCTAGAGCTGTTGTTACACAGAGAAATCCTAGCTCAAAAAACCAAAGGGGGAGCTTAATTGGGGCTTAGGGTTTCCGTGGGTTAGAGTCTGTGCGGTGACGCAAAGTTGTGGCAGCAGGAACAGCTCTGAGTGTACATCTTGATATAGACACAGGAGGTGGGGGGCATGAATACCTCAACTCCTGCCCCTGATGAAATGCCTCCTCCAACAAGGCCGTGCCTCTTAATCCTTCCTAAGCAGTTTCACCAACTGGGGAACAAGTAGTCACACATGTGAGTCTATGGAGGACATTTTCATTCAAACCAGCACACACTCACACCCACGTAGTGGGAAAACAAATTTCTCCCTCACTAAGAATCATATGACATTATACACAGGCTTCATGGTGCATGCTTTTAATCCCAGCACTTGGGAAGCAGAGACAGATGGATCTCTATGAGTTCCAGGTCAGACAGGACAACATTAGTGAGTCCCTGTCCCTCCCTGCCTCCAAATATTTGGATATCAGCGTAAGTCTTTGGAAGGAAACTACACCTACATTCTCTAAAACGTTCCCCATTCCCTCTTGGAAAGAGCACTCTAGGAGTCTGACAGATTTACTTCTCAGATTCTGCATATCCTTCCTCTTGCCCGTTGGGCTCTAATAGGTTTTTCTTCATCTATAAAAGTCAGCTGCTAAATTACACTTACATCCTAGGACGCACATACCTTTTTCCTTTCCCCTAGGACCAGTGTTCCTGAGAAAATGTGTCTAAATTATCTAGAGTCAGTGGGGAAAGCTTCTAATCTCAGCACGTGGGTGGCTGAGGCGGCAAGATCACATGTTGGGAGATGTCCTGGGCTCCATTTCTCAAAACAGCAACAACAACAAAAAACCCTTCTTTTAGGTAAGACATTGTGACATACACCATAAACCCCCCTCCTCCCAACTCAGTGGGCTGAAGCAGGAGGATCTTGAGGTCAAAGGCAACCTAGATAACATAGCAGGGTCACTCTGAACAATTTCCCTTCATTGTCATAGTACAGGAACCCTAAGTAAAACCAGAGCGTCAGCGTTATTCCAGAGGCGGCAACACAACTGCTGGTGTGCTTTCGGTGGCATGGCGGTGCACACAGCTACCTTCTAACTCTGGGTCAATCATTTCCAAAGGTTTGATCAGATGAGAGCTAGGGTGGAGGTCAGCGGCGGAGCGGTTGCCTAGCCTGTGGTGACCGAGGTTCTATCCTGGCCATGCAAGCAAGACGAAGGCTGACAATTGCTTCACCTCACTGGCATCCCAGGCATAAGTAGGGTGGCAGCCCCCCTTCTGTGTCTCGCTCTTTCTACTTCACTCTCCCCTGCTGAAATAGAGATGGGCTCTGTGATCGTAGGGATCGGGGTGTGCAACTGGCTATCTAGGGAAGAGAGAGCCCTTGAAGCAAAGATGAAACACAAATCACTAGAGAGGCAAAGTGGCTTTGGTCTCTGGGATTAGAGTTTAGCAAGGGCACAGGTGTCATGGGTGTGTGGTGCCAGGCAGGTGCCTGCCTTCACCGTCTTTGAACTGGAACTGGAGATATGATTAATGCTGACAACAAGGGAACTACCTGCTTAGTGGCAAGGAAAATTAATAGTTCCAGCATTCTTCCACGCAGCAACCTCCACGCCGGCATTTTGATTTAAAGAAAATATTGCCGCAGCTGCTCAGATCGTCTGGAAGTATGTGTGTGCGCATGCATGTGGTTTGCTGTTTACAGATTTGGGGTTGTGGAGGGGAGTTTCCAGAGCAACGGAATAGCTGCTTGTCAATCGGGGTCATTTTGAAAATGAAAGCCTGAAAGCTTGGGGCCCATCCTGGGCCTGAGCCTGGTCTTCAAGGAGCCCACAGAGGCCAACCAGTAGCTGTGGCCATTTGACTCAAGGAAGAAACACCTTATTCGCTAGTTTTCTTTGTTTTTATAAATTGACCAAATCAACGAGCTGGTAAGTCCTGCAGATTTTGGTCTAAAACAGTGATAGGAGTTGGCATGGACTTGTCCAACATGAATTTATGCTCACAGACATACACACAAAATCCCAGTTTCCCAGGCTACCAAAGCAGAGTCAAGTAGCACCCATTTATTTCTTCTGCACAAACCAAGTTTGCACAAGGATAGCGTGTGATACACTCATCAAACAGATTAATCAACCTGTCAGAGAAAGAGGAGAAATAGAACAACCAGTCTCCCCCAAGCAGAGTGACAATGGGGTAATGGAAACCCATTGGGGTTGGGAAGTAAGAGGGTCATTCTGGGCTGGGGCCGAGGAGGTGGGTTGGATAAGGTGAATACTGAGAGTAATCGTAAAACATAAAGAACTTCACTAGATAGAAGTGTGAAGGAAATGGGAGGCTGAGGCAGGGGGCTTGCTGAGAGTTCAAACCTAGTCAGGGCTACACAGCGAGTACCAGGATAGCTGGGGTATGTTAAAAGATCCTATCTCAAAATAGCGAAGCAGAGGTAGGCTTGGTGACAGTCGCCTATAATCCCACCACTCGGGAGGTGAATGTAGGAGGATCAGGAGACGGAAGCCAACCTGGACTATATAAAATGCTAATATCAAAAGTAACCCCAAACTGGCCTGGCCATGGTGGTGTGAACCTTTAATCCCAGCACTTAGGAGGCAGGTGGATCTCTGTGAGATCTAGGCCAGCGTGGTCTACAGAGCTAGTTCCAGGACAGCGAGGGTTGTTACACAGAGAAACCTTATCTCAAAACAACAACAACAACAATAATAATAAACCCCAAATAGATCAGTTAACTTAAAAGAGAGAAAGGAGGGTGGTCTAGGCAGAGGGCAAGTGGGAGGAAGCTTCAACTAGGTCACCCTCAGACATTTGGCTACAATTTGGTGCTTGTGTGACCGATCTGCAGCACATAAACCTGGCGTGAATGCCAGTTTTTTGTGCCAGAACAAAGGCTACCGTGTCACGCAGTGTTACTGTGCCACTTCCTGCTGGGTGACCTTGGGCAAGTGGTCTAACTTCTCTGCAAACTGATTCTTAGTTCCTAAGTCCCTGGGGAGAAGTCAGAACTCACACATAGAAAGTTCAAATTCATATACTGTCATGAAGGAACACTCACAATATTTAAAGCCGACCCCAGATATTTGAACAAGGAGGGAAAGCCACTATCTGACAATCTCCATGGCTGGTGCCATGGAGGACGCAGAGAGGACTCTTTGGGCCTCGGTTCCCACCTGCCCTGGTCTGGACTGCTTCAATAGTGGGGCTTCCTGCCTCTACCTCTCCCCAAATCATCTTTCAAACACAGCCTGAATGGCGGCGTCCCCCGCAGGCTCCAAAGCCTTCTCTGCCTCCTTCTTTGTTGCATATCAAGTTCCTTAACACTGGAGGGGAGAGGAGGGGAGAACTACTTTCTCAAGATGGGGGTTAATTTGGCAACCTTTATTCCCAGCACTTGGGAGGAGGACAAAAGCAGATCAGAAATTCAACGTCATTGTTCACCGCATGTTGTGTTCCAGGCCTGCCTTGGCCACACACGACCCTGTCTCCAAAATATCAAAACTGTCGTCTCCTGGGACCAGAGGCAGAGGGGTTTACCTGGAGTTCCAGGCCAGCCTGGGCTAAACTAAGATACTGTCTCAAAATAAAAACAAAAGTCAAACAAACAGCAAAACCATCTGCTGGTAAAAGGAAAGACTCGGGGGAATCTACAGTTGACATAAAAAGATGTATCCAGTTTTTTCAAAAGAATAGAAGCTGGGGCTGGAGAGATGGCTCAGAGGTTAAGAGCATTGTCTGCTCTTCCAGAAGTCCTGAGTTCAATTCTCAGCAACCACATGGTGGCTCAGTCATCTGTAATGAGATCTGGTGCCCTCTTCTGGCCTGTAGGCATACATGCAGACAGAGCACTGTATACATAATAAATAAATCTTAAAAAAAAAAAAAAAGAATAGAAGCTACCATTTACTGACATTGGCAGAGTTTGATGACTCTGTAACAGCCGTGTCTCTGTGGTGCTGGCTCAGATTTACCTGCAGCTGGGTTTCCAGGCCAGCCCAGAGAAGTACTGAAGGGAGAAGGCTGTATTCTGGGAAATACCTCTCCTCCCAAGTCTCAAGTTTCTAAGCAGGAATCCCCGACAGCACTCCAGCGTGCAGCCGCATAGAAGGTCAAGGTTACAGAAAGGGCAGGGCAGAGGAGCCTGAGTCACGTCACACGGAGAGGCCAGGCTGCCTCCCCGAAGGCTTGGGGAGAAGGCGCACAGGGACAAAGTGCAGAAGATTCTTGAAGAGATAAGGGTGAAGGAAGCGAAGGGAGAGAGCAACCGCCTAAGAAGCTCCAAGATCTGGCTCCTGAAGACTGTGACTAGGAAGCCCAGCTCATACGCGAAGAAGCGACTTAGGGCCTCTTCACTCCAGCAGCTGCTGGGATGCAGAGAACCCGGGTGACCAGAGCACCACATACCAGCCCCAACCCCCATTCCCCGGTTGTTCGCCAGGTGCCGGAGGAGGCCTGGCTACCGCTCACCTGGCCTTCTTGGGGTGGAGCCGGTTGAGTCCTGAGGTCGCTGCGCTCGTGCTTGCTCAAGGAGTAGTGGTACCCAGCATACAGAAGCCCGGCTGGTCCAGGGGATACTACTGCACCGCCCACCCCTCCACGCCCCCCACCGCCCACAGAGACACCCTCCCCCGGCTTGTTCCCTCCCACTGGTCCTTCTCCTCCCCTTCTTCACTCCCTCCCTCGGAGCCCAGTTGCTCAAGACGCTTCCTTCCCCACCGCCAGCACCAGTTCCTCTCCCCGTGGGGCCTTTGGAAGGCCAACGAACGCTAGTCATTGGAGTCACCCGGGCGGCAGCTAGAAGATCATGGCCCAGCCCCAAGGAGACACGAACCCGCTGCCCAAGGCCTCAGACGAGCCAGGCAAGTCGAACGTGCCCAGCACCCTGCAGATCCGCTCTTATAGAACAGACATCTGTAGCCTTGGCAGGTACAAGGGCAAAGCCGTCGCAGACACTGCCACCCTGTCCCGGGAACCGATCTTCCACAGTACCCTGACGGTGGCTGGGACGAGCGGGACACGCCGGAGGGGGGCGCTGCCAGAACTGTTGGGGCTGCAGGGGGCGGCTCCAGCCGAGTGGCTCTCGAAGGAGAGTTTGGAGCCGGCTGCGCCTGGGTCCCGCCGCTCTAGCGGACAGGGCAGCAGCCGAGTGTGCCTGGAGCCGCGGGAGCACGAGTGGATTCTGGCAGCCGCTGAAGGCCGTCTTGAGGTGTTGTTGGAGTTGCTGGAGGCTGAGCCCAGCTTGCTGATGCGGGACGACCCGATCACGGGCTACAACGTGCTGCACTGGCTGGCAAAGCACGGGCGCCACGAGGAACTCATTCTGTTGCATGATTTTGCCCAGCGCCGGGGACTGCCATTTGATGTGAGCGCCCCCGGCAGCGGTGGCCTCACACCTCTCCACCTGGCGGCTCTGCAGGGCCACGATATGGTCATCAAGGTACTGGTGGGAGCCCTGGGGGCTGACCCCACTCGTCGCGATCACAATGGCCACCGGCCTTGTCACTATCTGCGGCCCGGTGCTTCTCAGAACCTGCGGGAGCTGTCCGGCGCCGAAGAATGGGAGATGGCACGCGACAAAGAGCGCGACAACGCCAACAGCAGCAGCAGCACCACCACCACCACTGAGTGGTCACTGAGACACACCCCAAGTGTGTTGCGTCTCAAGTCCATGGGAACACACTGCAAAGAGGCGGAGGCGGCTCAGCCAGCCAAAGAGAAGAAGAAAAAGAAGAAGGCTTCAGGCAATCAGGGAGGACCGGGCAATGGCCTTCTGCGCCATCTGTTCCCCTTCATCCAGGACCGTTGAAGGTGACGTGGACTTAGAGAGCTCATTCTTAGGGCCGTTCCCGAACCCACCCAAGTAGATGCTCCTTAGATGCAGCTTGGGCCTGTAATGGGCAGACCACGTCTGGGCCCCCAGCCCTGTCCCAGGTCTCCTGACACTAGCTAACTGTCAGAAGAATCGATCGAGAAGGGGAACCAAGAACCAGGCTGGCCTGGACGCCCAGCCCCAATGTTACATGTTACAGGACGTTTGGAGCAAGGGTCGTGATTCTGCTTGGAAGAGAGAAGAAAAGTTACACTTCTAGTAGCTGTTTCTAGGAAGATTAAAGTGCTGAGTTTATTAGACAATATTAAAAAAATAATTTAAGACTGTAAAGTACTGCTGCGGACTAAATGCCAAATACTTGCCTGCCTAGTCTGCTGTTGCAAACTTCCCTGTACTGGTAGCGTTCGCCTCTGGCGACCTACCTGCTCCTGAGACTGGGCAGCCCTTACCAGCGCCTGGCCTAATATAGCATGGATGAGTTCTTAAGTACATTAAAGTGGAATTGGCTTTCTTTCCACACAACAAAGCTGTCTTTGAGTGCCTTTTTTTTTTCTCTTATTAACCACAGGTAGGGGGACTGACTTATATTTGCAGGGAAGCGTTTGCCAGTCGATACCTTCAAGCTGGTGATCCGTGGCAGGCTCTGAGCCTCATTCTCGGCCAGAAGCCTTGCACCAGATGAGCGACCTTCACCTTGGCTCTGAGTAGAAATACACAGTTCAGGGCTGGAGAGATGGCTCAGTGGTTAAGAGCATTGCCTGCTCTTCCAAAGGTCCTGAGTTCAATTCCCAGCAACCGCATGGTGGCTCACAACCATCTGTAATGAGATCTGGTGCCCTCTTCTGGCCTGCAGGCATACATGCAGACAGAATATTGTATACATAAAAAATAAATAAATATTTAAAAAAAGGAAGGTTAAAAAAAAAAAAGAAATACACAGTTCACCCCTGCTTCCTCAGCCCTGGCATCCAGGTCTGGCTTCAGGCACAAGTCTCCTCCTAGAAGAGTTGTCCTAGGGGTGAGGTGGGGGGGGTGAGGCCCAAAGGCAATAAAAAGGGAAAACCATCACATTTGTATTTCCCATATTCGTTGTGAGTCAGTAATCGACTCAACTTGTGTCCTGCGACTGGAAGCGCCCACTCAGTAGAAAGGCTTTTCTTTCTACTGACAAGGGCTTGTCCTCATCCCAGGCGACCTGGAACTTGCTCGCTAGCCCAGGCTGGCCTCAAAACTCCTGCCTCTGCCTCCAGACTACTGAGCCCAGTGTCCGCTGCCACGCCAGCTTCTCATCCACACTTTTTTTTTTTTTTTAAAGTTAGGTTTAGTATGAAAGTTGGAGTTTGGGGCAATTGCTCTCATTCAGAAGCAGCGTGGATTAAACAGAATACAAGAGGGCTGCTTGGCTCAGCTGAAGGGGAGGGGAAAGCCCTTGGTGACCAGAGAGACACGCTGCTTTAGAGAACGGTGCTTTAGAAAAACTCCTGGCTGCCTGGAAGCTTTCATAGTTCGGTCTTTGAACAGCCGGAGAAACTGGGTCATTACCAGACAGCCCAGATACCCTTTCCTGCGCCCATACAGCCAGGCCTCCCCACCTCTACCTCATGGGACTGTTTGCCCCTCGTGGGCTGACGCATACCCTACCTTCCTGTAGTAACCCGTTCGTTTCTTCTACTGCTGTTTCAGCTCCTTGGTGTCTCTAGGGACTACACCTTAAACAATATTGGCGCCGTGGAACCTGGCATTTTCTTTGGTTTATAAATAAAACTCTTCTGGGATGGGGGGAGGGGAGCAGTTTCCAAGTGCAACTAGCGTGTGGCCTTAGCTCCCTCATTCCCTGTGCCCACTTTTTAGATACAAGCTGACTAACAGATATCAGACTGTGGTCCCTGCTCCACACCTCCCCATCTCCAGTTGCCAAGGTGAGTTGGGCTTTGTGACGGCTGGCCCATAGAGCCGGCCTGCCACATGGCTTTGTACAGGAAGACTGGCGTGCACTGAGCATTCAGAGGGCACCTATAACCCGCGGTCTCATGGAAAAGTAAGAAGGGAGGCATCTTAACCATCAGTAGATTTGAGGCCCTGAGACAAGCACCGCCTGCTCTTTCCCAGAAGAAAATAAAGGCAACTGGAGGATTTCGGAGGAGCTTTCCATAGATGATCCTGTCGTCGGCTATTCTTTCCCAGATTTTTCTCATCGCTGTGATATGGCCTAGCATACCTCCTCCATGTAAAACTGAGGTTTGGCTGCAAAGGACACAATCCCATGCTGAAAATGCTCTGTGCCTAGCATCAAGCCATTGGCATTTCTGGTATGCTCTTGGAGGCAACACTGGTATGCTCGCACCAAGAGAAAGAGTAAATTCCCTGAGAAAGAGAGTTAGGCAGATGACGCGAAACTAAATTCTAGTGCAGGACAACGGGCAAGACAGCCTGTTAAAAGCGAGGATGGGATAGGTAAGGGCGAGGGGTGGGGGAGGGCTGCAGAGCGAGCAAGTGGGAAGGACTTGACCTGACACCGAGGGACAAGAGCAGCAAAGGCTTTCCAGGGGTGAAGGCTGGGGGCATGAGTGGGAGCTGGCCAGTGAGGGTAACGAGTGCCAGGAACTGCCCGTCAGTTTGGCCGTATGGGAGCCAGGGAGCGGTTAATGATAAGGCTGAAAGAGTGGCTGGGAGTCCAGATTGCACAGGGCCTCCTAGGCTGTGCTAAAAGAGGCACATTGATGAATTTAGCCTTGGTCTCTAAGCGGAGAAGAGGAATGATAAGTTTAAAGGAATCACTCTGGGCGTCACATTGGATGATGATGGCTGTGTGGGGCAGAAATGAGCGCGAAGGACTCTCAAGCAAAGCATCTCTAGAGAAAGGCGTTAAGAAAAGTCACACTTCAGCCAGGGAAGGCTCTCATGAGGCAGTGCCTTCAATCTTTTCTTCCTTCTACACCAGCGCTCCTCAGCCTTCCTAAGGCTGCAACCCTTTAACACAGTTCCTCGTGGTGTGGCCACCCCCCAGTCATCAAAGTATTTCATTGCTACTCCCTAACTGTAATTTTGATACTGTTGTGAATCATAATGTAAATACCTGGTACACAGGACATCTGATATGGGGGGTCGAGACCCACAGGTTGAGAACCACTGCCACACCCTCTGCTCCACTGAGGCTTTCCTAGGAGCCCGGGGACAGAACTGACAGTGTGAAGCTCTTTGGAGTGCAGCTCTGCCTGGAGGCTCTCCCTGCCCACCCCTCCCTTTATTCTAGATGAACAAACAGGTGGCCTCCGGATGGAAATTCCTAGTCACCGGAGTGATGGAAAGTATTCGGCCTACCGTGAGTTCCAATCCTGACTCTGAGATACTGACCTTTAGCAGAGTGCCCACCTCTCTGAGTTGTAGTTCCCTCGTCAGTAAACAGGAGCAATACACTGTCACTGGGAGACCTGTGGAGATTCCAAAGCCTCTACCAACAGTGGAGAGCACACTAGAGACACAGAGGGAGAGAACACATCAGCTATGGGAAACAACTGAAAAGGGGTCCACAGGGCTTCTGGAGAGACTATAGTATCATCGGCTAGGGTAGTTCAGGAGGGATTGTGTGGGTGAAATATGTTTTCTCAGCCTTATTTATTTATTTATTTGGTTTTTCGAGACAGGGTTTCTCTGTGGCTTTGGAGCCTGTCCTGGAACTAGCTCTGTAGACCAGGCTGGTCTCGAACTCACAGAGATCCGCCTGCCTCTGCCTCCCAAGTGCTGGGATTAAAGGCGTGCGCCACCATCGCCAGCTTATCTCAGCTTTAAAATGGGTTCATTTACCCAGCGGTGGTGGTGCACGCCTTTAATCACAGCACTTAGGAGGCAGAGGCAGGTGGAGCTCTGTGAGTTCAAAGGTCTATAAGAGTGAGTTCTAGGATAGGCCCCAAAGCTACACAGAGAAATCCTGTCTCAAAAAGCTAAAATAAATAAATAAAAATAAAAATGGGTTCATTTAAGAATGGAACTATAGCTCAGCATATGTGAGGTTCTGAGTCCCATTCCCAGTACTACATAAAGAAGAGTAGGATGATTAGAAGTTCAGGGTCATCCTTGACTGTTTCGTGAGTTCAAGGCCAGGCTAGCCTACGTGAGAGCCTGTGTCAAAAGAAAGAAAGAACAGAAGAAGGGTTCCTGTTTATTACAGGTCATTTTCCACAGGTGCCAGAGGAATGGATGTTCCTCAAAAGGGACACTGGGGACTTTGACATGTTTGTTTACTTTTATTTGGTGCTGGGGTGGAACCCACGGTCTCCTGCATGAAGCACATGCTCCATCACAGAGATACACCTTTAGTATTGTTAGAGACTTTGGGGAGTAGCTCATTTTGAAAAAAGAGTCCTGTACATCCAAGGCTAGCCTTGAACATCTGACCCTCCTGCCTCCACCTCCAAGTGTTGGAATTACAGATATGCACACCTCTTTTTTTCCCTAATTTCTTCACACCTGGTTTTGTTTTGTGCTGTGGGACAATGGTCTGTTACCTGTCACTTGTATTTTAAATAAATGCTGATTGGCCAGTAGCCAGGAAGGAAGTATAGACTGGGTGAACAGACAGGAAGTATAGGCAGGACAATGAGAATTCTGGGAAGAGGGAAGTTTCAGTCCACAGGCCTCACCCAGATGGAGAGGAAGCAGGACACAGAGCAAGCAAGATGTGACTGCCTCACCGAAAAAGGTACCAAGCCATGTGGCTAACACAGACAAGAATTATGGACTAATATAAATTATAAGAGTTAATAAGAAGCCTGGGATACTACGCCAATCAATTTATAATTAATGTAGACCTCTGTGTGATTTCTTTGGGACTTAACAACTGTGGGAACCGGGCAGGACAGAACCCTCAGTCAACAGTTTTGAGGTAGAGTCTCTCTCAGCAAAGACTGGCTTGGAACTCACCTTGTCAGCCGACAGTGGCCTTGGAGTCGGGGAAACCTTGTTCCTCAACCTCCTGAGTGCTGGAATTACAGTTGTGAGCTACCGTGTCCAGATTTTAAAGCAGGCTAGGTAAATGACTCAGGTGCTAAAAGGGCTTGCTTAGCATATACAAAGACGTGGGTTCAACCCCCAGCACCAAGTAAGCCGGGTATAGCGGCACAGCCCTGTAATCGCAGCACTTTGGAGATGGAAGCAGACGGTTCAGCTCAGTGTCTCATCTTTGATTACCTACCAAGTTCAAGTCTTGTAAAAGCAGCTTTGATTAAGCGTCCAACAAATGTCAATTGTGTCAGCTATTGTTTCCAGGGAAGTCATAAACGGGAATCCAAGCCAAGACTGAACCCTGATGAAGAGAATATAGCTACACACGCCTTCCATTTCTTACCCCATTTCCTTATTGACATGCCCCTGTCCCGCTAACATACCCTGCATTCTGCTTCCAGCCTCCCCGTCTTTCCACCTCTCATGCATTTTAACAGAGAAGTATGTCTGTTCTGTCAAGATTTAACTTATGGAGTCAGGCACAGTGGCACCAATCAATACCTCCAGCAACTGGGGTAGGCAAGATAATAGGACCCTTTGAGCCCAGGAGGTTATAACCAGCCTGAGCAGCAGGCTGCTTTTCTTTCGATTGAAAAATAAAAGGGGGGGGGGGACAAATCAGAGGGGGGGTGGTAGAATGTTTGCCTAGCGTGTAAAAGGCCCTGAGTTCCATCCCCAGTACTACAGAAATTGACCGTGGCAGTACATGCCAGTAATCCCAGGCATGGGAGGCAGAGGCAGGAGGGTCAGACCAGCCTGAATAGGAGACCCTGACTCACATACACACAAAAGGCCAGGCTATGAATAGTGGCCCATGCCTGTGATCTCAGCACCCAGGAAACAGCTACAAATTCAAAGTCAGCCTGGTCTATATAGGGAATGCCAGGACAGCCAAGGCTGTGTAGAGAGACTTTGCCTCAGAAAATCAAAAATCAATCCACCAAATTTAAAACAACAAAATCAAACAAACAAATGAGGAATGTCTTGTTCACAATTCAAGAAGCTATAAAGTCCAAGGAAATGGAACAAGCAGCCTGCTTTGGTGTCTACTAAGGGCCCATTCCTCGTTTTCAGTGCCTTCTGTTTGCCTTCACATGTGGACACAGAGGGGCTTGGCTTTTGGTCTGAAGATTGTTTTACAGGATATTAATCCTACTCATGGGCACCAACCCCTCATGACTTGATTGTTTCCCCAAGAGCCCGCCTGTCCTACCACCCAATGCCAGCACTCTCGGGTTACAGTGCATTGGGTATATGTTGGGTCAGGGTCCGACACATGCATTTTGAAGTGACACACACATTCAGATTCGTTCCTCCCACCTGCCAAGTCCAAGCCCTTGTCTTAGTTTACTTCCGCAGCAGTCTCCTCATCCTCGGACTTCTCTCTGGCCCTTCACAAGGGTCTATGGCTTTCTCTGTCAGTATTTACTAGGATAGATCCCAGAAGAGCACTGTCGTCCTCCATTCTCTCCCAAAGTCCTTTCATTCCTTCCCTGCTTGGGCCTCAACCCATCACTCTGTTCCAACCACTTAGTTCTTGCTGTCCCCTTAAAGGACCACACTCTTCTGGGGGGTGAGCAGTGTTGTTTCTGAGACAGGGTCTCTTTGTGTAGCCCTGAATGGCCTGAAACTCCATATTTAGACCAGACTGGTCTCGAACCCACAGAGATCCTCTTGTCTCTGCTTCCCAAAATCTGGGATTAAATGTGTGAAGCAACATAAAGGGCAAGAGTCGTGTTCATCTGAAATCCTGCTTCCCCATCAGCACCAAGCGCGGGTCTTTTTGCATTTACCCTCCTCACCAGCCACTACTAACCCTCCTCCCTATGTCCCTACATACTCCCTCTTCTCGTTTTTAGGGTTACCAAGAGAGGCAGAAATAGGAGATGAGGGAGGATGGGGGATAGGCAAAAGGACACATAGGATGTGAAAACAGAAAAAGAGATTAGAGGTAGCTTACCAGGGGGCATTTAAGGGTATCAGGAGGGTGGAGGATACAAGAAGGACGAGAATCTCCTAAACACTTTGTTCAAGAATGTTATGACGATACCCCCATTTTAGATGGAGTGGTGCACTGCGTCCCACCACCCAGCTAGCTTTACACCAGAAATAATTACACGGAAACTGTATTCTTTTAAACACTGTTTGGCCCATTAGTTCTAGCCTCTTATTGGCTAATTCTCACATCTTGATTAACCCATTTTTCTGATCTATGTTATCCATGTGGCTCAGTACCTTTTTCAGTGGGGCAGATCACATCCTACTGCTTTGGTGGTCTGGGCAGGAGTGGGAGGAATCAACTTCCTCCTTCCCAGAATTCTCCTGTTCTCATTACATCATTTCTACTTCCTGTCTGGTTTTCCCACCTATATTTCCTGCCTGGCCAATCAGCATTTATTTATAACATGATTGACAAAATACAGACAATTCTCCCATACCACTTCCCCCTCTTTTTTAAAAAACAAAAACAAAAACAACAAAGGAAAATATCCATAGTCCATTTTTGGGAATGTGGGCATAGTATTCCAGGCTACTTCCAGCTGGTTGGGGGTGCTGATAATCTTATGGGGACCTAAAGAAAATTTAGAGTTATGAGCAAGTCCTGACTGAAGTATCCTGTGAGTCTTGATCACCTCAGGCAGCAGTCTTGAACCTGTTCTGGATGAAGAACTCAGACATCTGGGCCATCTATTCCTGCTGGAGACTTCTCAGGTGGTCTTCCTTGATCAAACTGGATTTTTCTTAACTCTGAATAAATCCACAGCCTCTCATTTTCTGTGGAAACAAAAGCAAAATCTCTTCTCCAAAGTGACATACCTTTTGACTTCAACTGTGAAGTCAAGGCATTTTCAAAATACCTATCTTGGATTAATTCTGCAGCATTTATAAGCAAATATCTTTTAGCAACTGTTGCTCCTTCCTCAGCATTCAAACAATTCAAAGAGAGCATAATAACATACAGTATCAAGATTCTCTGTGTATTTTCCATCTTTACGTGGCTTTATTTTAAC
>NW_026068081.1:2877397-2878165 GCF_014885135.2 Alexandromys fortis
GAGAGCATAATAACATACAGTATCAAGATTCTCTGTGTATTTTCCATCTTTACGTGGCTTTATTTTAACCTCTATTTCTTTTATTTTTACTTTTAACTTTTGGCTTTTTGAGACAGGTTCTCTGTATATCTTTGTCCTGGAATTCCCTCTGTAAACCAGGCTATCCTTGAACTCACAGAGATCCATCTGTCTCTGCCTCCCAGGCTACTCTATTTATTTATTTATTTTTAGAACCTTAATCTTTAGCCTGTATATATTTTTAACACACTGTAAACCATTTAGAGGTTTTCTTCCTCTTTGAATCTCTCTTTACTGTTTATCTCTCTTTTTTTGTGACTACATGAGCTTTTAATTCACCAAGCAATCATGGCTGAGGTACTGGCTAGAGCCACGTTTATTGCCACAACTCTATGGAGTTTCAAGGTCCTTGCCAGGAAGTAAGCTGCAACAGTGTATCCATCAGGACTGCCTGCTTGAAAGAGTCAGAGTTTTCCCTGGCAGGATGGCCCAAAAAGCCTGCATTTTAAACCAGAGCAGCCTTTTTCCTGCTACGGCTGAAAACCGAAATGTTTTACTCTAGTCTTTCCCAAGCTTTCTCAGGCTTTCTGTGGATGCAGTTATCCACACTGGGTGCCATTCTGTAACAGGAAGGGTCCTGTTTGTTGTGGTGGTTTTCGTCCCACCCGGCCCCAACTGTTTAGCCCCAAAGAAAATCACACATAGGTCTCTGTAAATTATAAGCTGATTGGCCCATTAGCTCTAGCCTCT
>NW_026068081.1:2881887-2885378 GCF_014885135.2 Alexandromys fortis
GGGAGGATGTGGAGGAAAATGGGAGGAGGGGAGGAGGTAGAAATTTTTAATAATAATAATAATAATAAAATAAAAATTTAAATAAATAAAGGCAGAGACACTGGAGAGATGGCTCAGTGGTTAAGAGCACCTTCTTCTTTTCCAGAGGACCGAAGTTCAGGTCTCAAGACTCATGTCAGATGACCACAGCAAGACAGCCTGTCATTCCAGCTCTAAACAGTCCTATGCCTCTGACCTCCAGGACACCTCTTCTGGCCTGCACATACACGAAGGCATACACTCATACACCTAATGAAGACTAAAAGAAATGGACGCAGAAAGATAGCTCAGCAGTTCAGAGTACTGATTATTCTTCCAGAGGAACCAGGTTCGAGTTCCAATACCCATGTGATTGCTAAAAACCTTATGTGACTCCAGTTCCAGGGAATTCAAGGGCCTCTCCTGGGCTCTGTTGGCCCAGAATGCATTTGGTGCACAGACATACATGCTGGCAAAACACCTATATTCATAAAATAAAGTAAAATCAAATTAAATCTTTTAAAAATTAAATCTTTCTTTAAAAAATTAAATAGACAAAAATAAAAACAGAACAACGGAAGGGGGGGACTTAAAAACAGAACAATGGGATTTGAAAACAGAGACCAAACAAGCACAGAGTAACTGAATTTATCAAGAAAAACAGCAACCCAAATCTGCCCTTGTACTCACCAGCACCCGGCACAGAACTGTATGTGTCCCTCATGGATCCCAATCTTGGTCAGTCTATTTCACAGTTGATAGTTTGCTGAAGGACAAGAAGAGACTTGTTTGCAGGAGGCTTCTTCCCCCAGCGCTCTGTATCAGCTTCTCCTGCAGGTCTCCTGGCCTGTGTGGTTCCAGGCAGTGAATAGAAGCAGAGAGGAGAGGAGGCCCCAGAGAGGAAAAAGGGACGAAGTCCCTGCAGACAGACGGAGATCAAGTCTAGAGGAATCATGGCCCTTGACATAAAGGTAAGGAGTCAGAAGGACTCGGATTCCCTGTTGCTCAGCTCAGTAAGCTACAGACGTTCAAAGCAGGGCCTGGGGCATGACAAATGGATTCGTGTGTTCAGGATCACCTGCCAAAAAGACAGAGGAATTTGTTATGCACCCTAAAGAGCCTGTGGTCTGTGACTGCGGATGGGACTCGGTGTAGTGGACTTGACTAGCATTCAGGGGGCTCCAGGTTCAACACACACACACACACACACACACACACACACACACACACACAAGGAATTTTCTTTAAAATGTCTGGAGTGACTCACAAATTCTCATGTCCTCCTTGCTCAAGGGCCATGTTCATCTTCTCTGCGTCATTCTAATTTTAGCGCATGTGCTGTAGAATAAGTCAATTCACAAAAATAATTTAAAAAGTAAATACTTTGGTTCGAAACAGGAATCCAGAAAGCATACCTTAACGGGCCCTGGCCAATGAGGAGTTCTGGATATGGACTCTTCCTTAAAGATAGGAAGGGCCTTTTGGTATGTGAATTTGCCTGTGCTCTAGGGCCCAGATGGTCAACAAACACCAATGGTATTGGTGAGTTGTTCCATGATGACCTCATTCTATGTAAGGAAGAGTGTCTGTGGTGACCAGAGGGACTGATTTAATCAATGGGGTTGCTTTAAGAGCAGAGTGGAAGTCTCTCTGACAAAAGAATTTTCATCTGTGGACGACAGCCCTAGCCAAGTACAGCCTATGCCTGGGAGGCTCAGTCTGTCTTTTTACTTTATTTATTTATTTATTTATTTATTTATTTATTTATTTATTTATTTTTGGTTTTTTGAGACAAGGTTTCTCTGTAGCTTTTGGTGCCTGTCCCAGAACTAGCTCTTGTAGACCAGGCTGGCCTCGAACTCCCAGAGATCCGCATGCCTCTACCTCCCAAGTGCTGGGATTAAAGGCGTGAGCCACCACCACCCGGCTTCAATCTGCCTTTTTAAAAGGCCTGTGCTACAGACTTAACCTATGACTTGGTAGAGCCAGGAACTGCCAAAGCCAGTACCTAGTAGTAAATCTCTTCCTGTTTCTCACCGATGAGTCCTGCTTCTCTGGTTGGACTCTGACTTATTAAATACAAGAAAGAAGGGCTGGAGAGCTAGCTGGGTCGGTGGTTAAGAGCACTGACTGCTCTTGCAGAGGACCTGAGTTCAGTTCCTAGCAGCCACAGAGTTGCTCACAACCTCCTGTTAACTTCAGTTCCAGGAGATCCAATGTCCTCTTCTAGCTTTGAGAGCACCAGGCATGCACATGGTGCATATATATATATATGCAGACAAAATTCATACATGTAAAATAAGTATTGAAAAGAAAAATGTGGGCTATGCTGGACCTGGAATCTGCACCAGAGGCTGAGGCAGGAGGATTGGTAAAAAGATTTTTCCATCATCCTCTGGTGAGGATCTAGTCCAGATGGGCCATGCATCAAGACCACATCTGAAACACACATGTAAACATGATACACTCCAACACTGCAGGTTGGTGATCAAATTTAAATTTGTTCAGGTCACAAGGCCCTGGTTTTGATTTCCAGTGAAACACAATACACACACACACACACACACACACAGAGTTCTTTGAATGGAACATACCTGGCAGCCAGGTCATGACTTCTACAACCATTTCCCAATAAAAAGATCCATAATGGATTGTAGCACAATGAATGCATGAAATAAATATCAAAACTGATACGAAGAAGTTAAGACTTTGTTGTTTTGTTTCTTGAAGGTAGGATCTCCGGAAGTTCAGTCTGAGACTAGCCTCGGACTTCTGATCTTCCTGCCTGCATATCCCAAGTGATAGAAGAAATTAATGAATACTTAAGTAAGTGGGGAAGAAGAGGCAAACTTTATATGCAGGAAACCCCCAAAAGATGTGTGCAGATACTTCTTCAAAAAGATTGTACTCCCTACCCCTTTTCTGGTCATCCCCGCCCCATGTCTGTGCATGTGTGTGTGTGTGTCTGTCTGTCTTTCTGTCTCTTTGTCTCTGCCTCTGTATGTGTGTCTCTGACTCTGTCTCTGTGTCTGTCTCTCTGAACAGAGGATCACTAAGTAGCCCTTACTGACTTCAAAGTCTCCATCCTCCTGCCTCAGCCTTCCTAGTGCTAGGGTTCCAGGCATTCACCATCACACCCTGTCCTACTCCTTAAACAAAGGTCGCACCTAACAAGCAATTTTTCCAGAGTACCAGCAGAAAGGAGAAGGGACTCAACACTGGAGAAACTTGACACCCCGCCTTGGCCAGGTGCTCTAGGTCAATGTCGACATGTGGATGGTATGTTCCCGAGACAGAGCACAAGAAAAATGTCACTTTTCCTCTGTGATCATTCTTTCCAAAACTCGCAAGCAAGCCCAGCCTAATTGCAAGGAAAATAGCAAAGGAATCCCGAGAGAGGAGCATCCTACAGATGCTTGACCGGTAATTTTCCAGGTCAGCAAAGACAAGGGAAGCGGGGGGGGGGGGGGGGG
>NW_026068081.1:2886342-2896599 GCF_014885135.2 Alexandromys fortis
ATGGTGGCTCACAACCATCTGTAATAGGGTCTGGTGCCTTCTTCTTGCCTGCAGGCATACACACAGACAGAATATTGTATACATAAATAAATAAATATTTTAAAAAGAGATACAAATCTTGGTGGTTCAAATGAGCAGTCGTTGTTTAAACTTCTGTTGGTCACAACTGTCTTGACTTTTAGCCAATGCTACAAAAAAAGAAAAAGAAAGAGGACTGGAGAGATGGCTCAGAGGTTAAGAGCATTGCCTGCTCTTCCAAAGGTCCTGAGTTCAATTCCCAGCAACCACATGATGGCTCACAACCATCTGTAATGAGGTCTGGTGCCCTCTTCTGGCCTGCAGACATACACACAGACAGAATATTATATACATAATAAATAAATAAATATTTAAAAGAAAGAGAAAGAGAAAAGGAAAGAAAGGAAAGGAAGGGAAAGGGAAACACAGAAACCACCTGAAAGAGATTGTTCGCTTCTTGTCTGCCGGGCCCCCTTTACCCTAACAGCTGTTACTACTTTGCTTGATAAACTCATGCGCAGCCGTCTATGCGGGATGGCCAAGTACCTGGCTCAACATGCCCAGCGTGTGCCTTGCCTTTTAGCAGTGGAACAGGTTTATGAGGCAGACCCTCAAAATGTCCCTGTTCCATGGAGGAGGACGCTGAAACTCCAGAAAGGAGACAGAGGACCAAGTTTTAACCAGCTCATCTGGCTCCTAGGCTATCCTCCCCAGGACCCCAAACCCACCTCCAACATCTGAGTCGTGCCTTCCCATCCCTAGGACCCAAGAGTCACTGACTTCCTGTGTATCTTCCTACTTCTCCTTCTCAAGCCTTTATGCAAATGAGTTCCAAGTTAAAATAATCCCCCTCCTCAAGTCCATGGCCTGTCTCAGAGACCTGTCGTCTCTTGGATGCCTTACAATCATGTCTAACTTGGTATACAAAAACTGACCTCCCAGCCTGCTCTCCAGTGCTCTAGTTGTCTACCTCTTAGTACACAGCACAAACCTCTAGAGTGTGCAAGACAGATCCCTGAGCTTTGTCGCGGCCACTCCCTTCTCCTCATCCCTGCTGTCAGTCACACGTTTTTGTTGTTGAGACAACTAAATCTCTTCTGTCTGCCCATCTTATCCCTCTCCACTACCTCTGCCCCAATTCTGTCACCAGTATGCCTCCCCGTCTGAACCACAGCCTCCGGTGAGTCACAGCTCCACACCTCCCCGCCACAGCCCCAACCACGCCATTTGCAGCGGTCCACACATTCACCTTCACTCTTTCCTTTCGGTCCCTTTCTCCTACATGACTTCAGTTTTTATTTGTAATCAACCATGGTAGCTAATACTTGTAATCACAACACTCAGGAGGTAGAGGCAGGAAGACTGTCCCAAGTCTCAGGCTAGCCTGGAGGGGCCTTATCTCAACACACACACACACACACACACACACACACACACACACACACACACACACACCGTGAACACACAGGAAATATAACGAAGAACACAAGACCTCTACAGGTTCAAACCAAACAAAATATCAGCGCTGAGAAGGGGAAGTGGACACAAGATCCCACCCTAACTGAGAGGCTACAGATACCTGCTGGGGAAGGGGAACCAGTTTTCTTCAGAGGAGTGAAGCTGAACATACCATTCGCACTCCAGGGCAGGCCGCGTCTTACAGGCCCAGGAGTACTTGACCAACACAGAACAAACTCAGGCACTTTTTGCGAGCTCTTCTTTTGTTTTGCTTCCGTTTGATGGCTTCACTGTTGTTTGTTTTGCGCACACAGGCTCACATGCACAACGGCTCAACTGCGGAAGTCAGAGGGCAACTGTATGGACCCAGTCCTCTCCTTGCATCTTTCTGGATTTCAGGGCTGGACCTCAGGTCATCAGGCTTGCGCAGCACTTTACCTACTGAGCCATCTCGCTATTTCCCCCAAGCCCCCCAAATTTCAAACATGCACAATAACTGTGCATAACTATAAGGTACAGTATGATCTATTTTTAGAAGAGAATCTCACTATGTATCCCAGGCTAGCCTCAAACTCTTGATCCTCCTGCCTCAGTCTCCTGACCGCTAGCATGGTGGATACACCCCTTCACCTGGCTGTTTGGAGTGTCATTCTGTGATACAGGTACACGGTGTGTCATGATCAAATTGGGGCAGGGAGACTATCTACCACCTTGATATATATCTAAACTCTCTCCCCTCAAGGCCACTGTGTGATTGTGAACCCTTTAATATTGTTCTCGGCTATCGATAGAATCCAAGTTCCCCCTAGGCCTGGAGGCTCCCATGACCTAACTCCTGGATATTTCCCAGACTCTCACCCGTCTTTATTACTTCCTCTGGCAACGCCCCCCACCCACCCACCCAATACATCCCCTTTCTGCAGTCCTGGCCCACTGAGTAACTTTCAGTTCCCTAAAGGCTCCCAGCCTTCTTTTGTCTGCCCTTCTCATGGTCTGTTTCCTCTGCTTGGCCACATCATGAGGGCTCCATTCTCCACAGCTTTGCTCCCAAATCTAAGGCCTCTTCAGCCTTCGGGGTTCTGGGTGCTCTTCCTTAGCTCCTTCCACATTAAAGACGGATCCCCAAGCACCCAGTGCCTTCCTCAGAACAGGAGGTGGGGTAAGCTGGGCTCTGTCTTTGACCTCCTTTATCACCACACAGACTAGGAGCCGATGCGGCCTAGATGAACCTCAGCTTTGTTATCTGTGGTGGGGTTTCTGGAAAGAGAAAGTAGGAGCTGGAGGTGCCTGACCTTGAACCCAGATCCACGGACTTTGTGATTCAGTTACACAGTTATTTTGTGGTGAGTTATTTGTCTTCCTTTCTCATGTTCTATCCCTTTGATAAACCCTAAGAAGGATCACTTTTCTTTTCCCTCCCCTCCTGCAGTCCCCCTTCCCCCACCCTCAGCCCCCACCACCACTTCAGTCTGTAACCCAGACTGGTTCCAGACTAGGATTCTCCTGCTTTGGCTTCCAGAGCGATGAGATGACAGAAGTATCCCCACACCGGGCTGGGATCCCTGTTTCTAAGAAATACAATATTAAATGCACAGTCCGGGTCACAAATGGGGTTTCCAGGTTCATGTTTCTTAGAGCCTAGGCATCAAACAGAAGAAAACTAGCCAGGTACAGTTGTGTGGAATTGTAATTCAAGTACAGGGGAGGCAAAGGCAGGAGGACTACCAGTCAGGGGTCCACTGATATAGTGAGATCCAGCCTCAAAAAAAAAAAAAAAATGAAGAAACCTGAAAATCCCAAAGTGGCCACAGCTTGTTTGTGGCAGGCTAGGCATAGCTGGACTCAGTCTCAAATGTTTTTCCTTTCCCCTTTTCTTTCTCTCCCTCCCTCCCTGTGTCTTTTCCTTCCTTATTTGATTGTTTTCTTGTTTTACTTTTTTTTTTGAGCTAGGATCTCAGATATCCCAGGCTAGCCTCAAATTCATTGATGACAGAAGTTACAAAATAATCCCACACTAGCTCAGAATTACACAGAGGCCTACATTAATTATAAACTGGTTGGCCTATTAGCTAAGGCTTTCATATTAAGTAACTCTCACATCTTATATTAACCCACAATTTTTGTCTGTATTAGCCATATGATAACCTTTTATCAGTGAGGCATTCTCATCTTGCGTCCTCTGCATCTGGGTGACGACTGCAGACTGAGTCTTTCCTCTTCCCAGAATTCTCCTGTTCTCGTTGACTCATCTCTACTTCCTGCATGGCTACTGGCCAATCAGCATTTTATTAGACCAGTACAAATGACAAATCTTTACAGGGTACAAGACATTGTCCCACAGCAATTCATATTGTAGGAATAGCCTTGAATAGCCTTGAACTTCTCATCCTCCTGTCTCCCTTTCCAGAGTGCTGGGATTACATACATGTGCCACCAAGATCCAGTTTATGTGGTGTTGAGGATGGAATACAGGTCTTCGTGCATAGTAAGCAAAAATTCTATGAACTATGCTCCAGCCCCAGCTTATTTTAGTGTGTGGTGCACACCTATAATTCCAGCTATCAGGATGTAGAGGCTGGAGGATTGTGAGTTTAAGATCATCCTTGAATACATACTGAGTTCAAGGCCAGCTGGGGCAACAAAAGACCCTGCCTCAAAGTTTCTCCCTGCCAGAAAGAATTTCCTGATGGTCAATATAGAGCATCAAGATAAACACAGATCCTTGTGTGCTCTGTGGTTCCCAGGCACATAAAGTGGCTCCAAGTTGTCTTAGCGTTTCTATTGCTATGACAAAACATCATGACCAAAAACCAAGTTGGGCTGGGTAATGGTTTATTGGGCTCACACTTCCACATTGAAGTCCATCATTGAAGGAAGCCAGGACAGGAACTCACGCAGATCAGGAACCTGAAGGTAAGAGCTGATACAGAGGCCATGGAGGAATGATGCTTACTGGTTTGCTCTTTGTGTCTTGCTCAGCCTGCTTTCTTATAGAACCCAAGATCACCAGTCCAGGAATGACACCACCCACAATGGGATGGGTCCTCCCCCATCAATAACTAATAAATAAAATGCCTTACAGCTATGGAGTCTTATGGAGTCATTTACTCAATTAAGTTTCCCTCCTTTCAGATAACTCTAGTTTGTGTGTCAAGTTGGCAGAAAACGAGCCAGTGCACAAGTTATAGATTCTAGGCCCGAGTCTCCAGAAACAGGCTACTTCCAGTTCCTGTCTCTTGGGACATTCAAGTCAAGCGAGTTGCCACCTGAATAATAAAGTGTTCTGAGGTTACCAGGGGACAAGAAGCTGAAGCCACATAGAGAAATCTAGGAGGATCAAAGGCTGTGTAAAGAAATGGAAAAGGCCAAGGAAATCAAGCTCACTGTATGTGTATGAAGAAACCATCTTGGAAGTGAATTCTTCCGACTGGGCAGTCCCACTGTCCCTAAACCAAAGACCACAGCCAAGATCAGCCTGAGTTCTTGACCCACAAAAATGATGAAGACCAAAAATGTCTTTCTTGGGGCTGGAGAGATGGCTCAGTGGTTGGGAGCGTTGCCTGCTCTTCCAAAGGTCATGAGTTCGATTCCTGGCGGCCACATGGTGGCTCACAGCCATCTGTGACGAGATCTGCTGCCCTCTTCTGGTCTGCGGACACACGGAGACGGAATGTTGTATGCATGATAAATAAATAAATATTAAAAAAATGTCTTTCTTTTGGGCCACTGTGGTTTGGGATAGTTTGTTGCACAGAAGTAAATAAATAGAGCACATTATTCTCGGTGACAGAAGGCAGTAGATAGACAGCAAGGACACACAGTTTTCTTGGCAGTCTTCAAAATGCAAGCAAAATGCTATCTCTTCAGGCACAAAGGTTTTGTTTGTATAGAGTGATTTCAGTTGACAGTCCTAAGTTAAATTGTAAATATATAGATATGACTATTGCAAATACACATAGATATCGCTATGGAAATTAAAATATGTAACTTCATATTGCACACTATGTACAAAAACTGTTTCAGAATCTGCCAACCTCCACCCTTACACTTCCCAGTTTAAAGTATGTGAAGTTGAGCTGGCTGAAACCTGCAATCCCAGCATGAATGAAGGAAAATTGCTGAGTTTCAGATCAGCCTGGACTACATAGTGAGTTCCTTCCAGTCTGTGCTGTGGAATGAGACCTGGCTGGTTAATGATGGTGGTGATGGTGGTACTGGTGTTTGAGTTCCAGATAGTTGCCTTGGCCTTGGTATTCTCTATCATGATACTTAAAATACCATAAATATTTATGAACTAATCTCTTTAACCAGGCCTGTGTTTTCCTTTTCTTGTTGTTATTCTGAGACAAGGGGCTCATGTAGACAAGGGCTGATCTCAAACTAAATGTGCAGTCAAGGGGAGCTGGAGAGATGGCTCAGAGGTTAAGAGCATTGCTTGCTCTTCCAAAGGTCCTGAGTTCAATTCCCAGCAACCACATGGTGGCTCACAACCATCTGTAAAAAGGTCTGGCGCCCTCTTCTGGCCTCCAGGCATGCACACAGAGTATTGTATACAAAATAAATAAATAAATGTAAAAAAAAATGTGCAGTCAAGGGGCGGGCCCCATGGATGTGGATCCATTCCATCTTGACCAAAGGTCAGAGAGTTCAGGTCTATTCTTGCTCCTCCAAGGATGTGACAGGAGGTTTGAACCAGAGTGTGGCTGCCTACAGGATGCTTGGTCTAAGGTGTGGTCGCTACATATCCTGCTTAAACAACAGAATACTTAACTTAGGATATTTACTTGATGTCTCAGGTATTAAAGAGGCGATTGCTCTGTTTGTCTTTGTATCATGGTAAAGCAGTTTCAGTGAGAGATTCTGTCTCAAATGAGTAAGACATAAAGTGATAGAGTAAGACACTCAACCTGCTCCTTTATACACACTCGTACATTACATGCTCCTGCATACACACACACATCACATGCTCCTGCATACGACATGCATCACATGCTCCTGCATACACACACACATCACATGCTCCTGCATACACACACACATCACATGCTCCTGCATACACACACACATCACATGCTCCTGCATACAACATACATCACATGCTCCTGCATACACACACACATCACATGCTCCTGCATACAACATACAGCACATGCTCCTGCATACACACAAGTATCACATGTTCCAGCATTCATATATCACACATACACACACATACATATATAGTAAATTTTCCTACAAGAGAAAATAATGAGGCTAGGTATGGTGGCACGTGCCTTTAATCCTAGTACTAAAGAGGCAAAGGCAGGAGGATTTCTGTGAGTTCAAGGCCAGCCAGGGCTACAGGGTGAGACTGGACTCAAAAAAAAAATTATTACATGAGGGAAGAGAATAAAAGAAAGGAATGTTGTCGAAAGAAACAGCTAAAGGAATACATGGCATGGTTTATTCTGGAGCAAATATGAGTGGCCAGGTCCCCGGAGCACACGTTTAGGCCTCCCAAAATATAATCATAATGCTCAGTGTAGACGTAGTTTAGTAACAGAACAGTGAGTAATAAATCAAGAACACACTGGTAGAAGCATCAGAGGAACAGTCACGGCAAGAGGCGGGAAACCTCTGCCACAGGCTTCAGATGCTATTTCATGACGGGCTTAGCTTTTGGGTGGTGGAACCTAGTGGCCTGCTAAGTTCATACTTTCCAAAAGGTCTTTCTCTGATAGGTATGCTGCAGAGGTGGGCAAGGAATGGCTGGGGGGGGGGGGAGCAAAAGCTGGCCGCAAATAAAGTGTAATTCGACTCTGGGCCTGCAACCTTCTAGCCTCTCCCATCAGACACAACTTCCCTCCAGGGATGCTCATTCCCAGCAATGGAAGCAATGGGAAAAGAAAGAAGAAAACTGACATTACACGAACTCTTTTATTTTTTGAGACAGGGTTTCTCTGTGTAACAGCCCGGGCTGTCCTGGAACTGCTTTGTAGACCAGGCCGGCCTCAAACTCACAGAGATCTGCCTGCCTCTGCCTCCCAAATGCTGGGATTAAAGGCGTGCACCACCACCTCCTGGCCTACAGGAACTCTTTTTAATTGTTGTTTACAATTTCAGAGAACTATCCTCCTGTATGCCCTCCCCCACCCGCTGAACCTCTTCTTCTTCCCAAGAAATCTCCTGCTTATTGTCACTACCACTGGATGTGTGTGTAACACTGCGTTTAATCACACTCACTTGCCTAGCATGGATAGGGGTTATTTACTTGAGAAGGGCAATTTGTCACTCGCTACAACATTGAGGATATCCTCACTCCTCCAGCAACCTTTAACTGCCTACACTGCTCAGGGAGAGGTGTGATCCTATGAGCCACCCCCCCCCCACAATGGACTGTTGACAGGTCCTGTCTGCTACAGATTTTGCACAGAGACCTATTGCTGCCGCGAGTTCGTGGCTGTATGAGCTAAACCATGACCAGAAGACAGCATTGCAAAGCACTCCTTCCCCTCCTCCAGTTCTTACAGCCTTTCTTTCCCTTTTCCATAATGTTCCCTGCGCCTTAGTAAATGTCCCATTTAGGGCTGAGCAGGTGGCCACTTTGATCAGTTCAGCGTCTGGATTACCCATTACAGACCAAGGCTGAGCGCAGCACTTATCTACGGACACAAACATACGTGTTTAGGAGGCAGTTTGATACGATGCCCATTTAGCAAAGCAACATTAGTCTGCCTCCCCGTTAGGGCCAAGAACTTCCCCAGCTCTGGACTTTGGAACAGATTTACACTATTTGGCACGATTTCTTCCTGTGGCGCCAGCCTCAAATCCAATCAGAAAATGATGGCTTACCACTTTGTAGGAACTCCTAAAGACCAAATACTAACGTTGACTGATTGGCTGAACACTGGTTTATTTTCTTCTTTTGAATCAGGATCTCCTGTAGCTCAGGCTGGCCTCAGTATGTAGCTGTGGATGGCTTTGAACTCCTGATCCTCCTGCCCCCATCTCCTAAGGACTGTAGGCAGACACAAGCACGCTCTCCTGGCACTCATGCGGCTGCAGTGAGTACTTTTCTTCCTCAGCCCTCCCCCCACCCCTGGTTATTTATTTTACTTGTATGTTGTGCTGAGGACTGAAATCATGCCCCACCTGTAGCTCTGGTTTATATTTTAATATCATGAATCAGCAACAAATTAATAACAATAGGAAAAACTTTGAGACAGGGTCTCATTGGGTAACTCTGGTTGGCCTAGGACTTACCATGATGACCTGGCTGGCCTCGAACTCAGAGATCCACTTGCCTTTGCCTCCTGAGAGCTGGGATTAAAGGCATGTGTCACCATGTCTCACAATGGGAAATGGTTTTACGTTTTTACACACACACACACACACACACACACACACACACACACACACACACACACACACAGTGCTTTTTAGACTCTATCAAAATACAAGTCTCAGAAAGCTGAGAAACAGGTGTGAGTTGAATGCATAGCCGAGTGCCGAAGGCTCCCTCTGGAGGAAGCAGATCAAGATGACAACTCGAAACTCATTCTGAGTCTCTTGGGAGAGGTAACATGTGATTCCAGCGTCCACCCCTTTTTCTTTTGTTTCTTTTCTTTTTTATGTATCTTTTGGTGTGGGAGAATTGTCTGTATTCTGTCAATCATGTTATAAATAAACGCTGATTGGCCAGGCAGGGAGGACAAAAACCCCAACAACAAGCAAGCCTAACCCTCCGTGTTACAGAATAGCACCCACGTGGATAACTTCATCCACAAAAAGCCTGAGAAAGCTTGGGAAAGAGTAGACTAAAGCATTTTGGTTTTCAGCCATAGCAGGAAAAAAGCTGGCTGTTTTAAAATGCTGGCTTTCTGAGCCATCCTGCCAGGGAAAACTCTGACTCTTTCAAGCAGGTGGTCCAGACTATGGAGTTATGTATACAACGTTGCAGCTTGCTTCCTAGCAAGGACCTTGAAATGCCATAGGAGCTTTTCGGTGTTGTTTATGGACACACTGTTGCAGCTTGCTTCTGGGCAATGACCTTAAAACGCCATAGAGTTGTGGCAAAAACTTCTCCATATTCCTTAGCAAATTAAAGACCCATGTGGTCAGAAAAAGAGAGATATACAGTAAAGGGAGATTCAAAGAGTAAGAAAACCTCTAAATGATTTACAGTGTATTAAAAATATATACAGGCTAAAGGTTAAGTTTCTCACAGAAAAAAGAAAGAAAGAAAGAAAGAAAGAAAGAAAGAAAGAAAGAAAGAAAGAAAAAGAAAGAAAGAAAGAAAGAAAGAAAGAAAGAAAGAAAGAAGCCTGGGAGGCAGAGACAGATGGATCTCTGTGAGTTCAAAGATAGCCTGATTTACAGAGGGAATTCCAGGACAAAGATACACAGAGAACCTGTCTCAAAAAGCCAAAAGTTAAAAGTAAAAATAAAAGAGGTTAAAAGAAAGCCATGTAAAGATGGAAAATACACAGAAAATCTTGAAACTGTATGTTATTATGCTCTCTTTGAATTGTTTGAATGCTAAGGAAGGAGCAACAGCTGCTAAAAGATATTTGCTTATAAATGCTGCAGAATTAATCCAAGATAGGTATTTTGAAAATGCCTTGACTTCACAGTTGAAGTCAAAAGGTATGTTACTTTGGAGAAGAGATTTTGCTTTTGTTTCCACAGAAAATGAGAGGCTGTGGATTTATTCAGAGTTAAGAAAAATCCAGTTTGATCAAGGAAGACCACCTGAGAAGTCTCCAGCAGGAATAGATGGCCCAGATGTCTGAGTTCTTCATC
>NW_026068081.1:2897289-2908949 GCF_014885135.2 Alexandromys fortis
GTGGGCGGGGGGGGGGAGGCGGGGGGGGACGGACCTAAAGAGAGTGAGCACCCTGCTGGACTTGTCAACGGCCTTAAAGGCCTACCTATGCTTCTTCAGGAAGCCTAGCTCAATCTTGCCCTTTGGTCCCATAAAACAACTTTTTTCCTTAAAGGTTTATTTTTAATTATGAGCATGTGTGTGTATTTGCATGACTTTCTGCACATTGAATGTATGCAGGCACCAGTTGAAACCAAAAGACAGTGTTGGATCCCTGAGATCTGGAGTTGCAGGTGGTCATGAGCCATCTGCAGTGGGTGCTGGGAACTGAACTTGGATCCTCTGAAAAGAGTGGTAAGTCTTCTAAATGGCAAGTCATCTCTCCAACCCTCTTTAAAAACTTCCTGTTGACATATAGCAGTTCTACAAGATAATGGATTTCATTCTGACTTGTGTGATGCATTTGGATTACCGCTGACCCCCTTCCTCTTCTACGTGTCCTTTTGTTAATTTTTTTATTGGTGATTCAATGAGTTCAATTAGGGTTACTTACATGCAACTCACCAGTGGATACACCACTGAGGAAAGTCCTTCCCCCAGCAACCTTTAACTACTCCGGGAGAAATTGGGCCTCTTGCGATCCCCCCTCCATCCCCGCTCTATAATGGAATGTGGATAGGCCCAATCTTGTGCTAGTCCTTTGTAAGTAAGCAATTACAGCTGCTTGGAATTCAAGAGTTCGACGAGCAGGGTGTGGTCATGTGAATATTTAATTCCATCACTCAGGAGGCAAAGCCAGTAGAACGTCTGTGAGTTCAAGGCCAACTTGCTCTATATATCAAGATCCAGGACAACAGTATCACATAGAGAGATCCTGTCTCAAAAAGATAAAAATAAAAGAATGTTTGTGGCTCCAGGTTTGTTTGTCAGCATCCACATTCTAAAGGACCCAAGTTCCTTTCCGAGCATCCACATTCTAAAGGACCCAAGTTCCTTTCCGAGCATCCACATTCTAGAGGACCCAAGTTCCTTTCCGAGCATCCACATTCTAGAGGACCCAAGTTCCTTTCCGAGCATCCACATTCTAGAGGACCCAAGATCCTTTCCGAGCATCCACATTCTAGAGGACCCAAGGTCCTTTCCGAGCATCCACATTCTAGAGGACCCAAGTTCCTTTCCGAGCATCCATATGAGTCGGCTTACAAACTACAGCTCTAAGGGATCTGGCACTCTCTTCTGGCATCCACAGGCATCAGCACATGTTTCATACACACAAACACATGATTTGTAATAAAACACAATGTCATCATGTCTATATAGCCTGGGAAATATAAAAGATGAAAGCTAAATCATGTTATAAAATATATATATATATACATACATTTTGAGCAAATGATATGCTCAATAACGATCACGTCTGCACTATTAATAGACTCCAACCAGGCATGGTGTTGTTGCATCGTGATACCAGCTACTGTTACTAGGGCGCTGACTCAGGAGGACCCTAGACCTTGACACAAAGCTGGGTGATGTAGCAAGACCTCGTCTCAAAGAAACAAAAGAGATTGCTACTTTATGTAAATGCATCAGTGCACACAACTTATATTATGTACCACATACATCTTCGTGTGCACGTTTTATATTATGGCTCACTTGCAAGCTCATCCCTTTATTCACACACTCTCATTCATTCAGCTGCTTATTCAATCAACTGAGTACATTTTCTACTAGTTGCTGCTGCGTGAAAACCAAGATCGGTGTGCAAGCCGTCCCTTTTGTCTATCCTGCAGAGTTCATAATTGGGTGAAAAAGGCAGCCATCACTCAATCAACCGCACGTGCAAATTTACAATTACAGCTGCGAGGTTAAAAATGCCAGAAGCTGGTTCAAGAGGTAAACCTACCTGGACTGGGAGGAGATGGGAACTTCGGGGGGTCTCCCTGTGGTCATATACAGTAAACCGCCACTTGAAGAACAGTCTGGAGTTAGAAAGAGGAACAGAGGTCCCAGTAGGGAAGGGCACCAGGTACTGTGAGGGGCAGACCCATGTGGCTGGACCCAGGTTAGTAAATAGAGGAGGTTGGAAACATGATGTCTTCCACTCCTTTGGAGTCATTTCAGAGAATGAGCTTTGTCCCAAGAGCACTGTGAAAGGAGAAGAGGCAGGGGGTGAGAGTTGTCTGGCAGAGCTCACTCTGGCTGGCAGGGTAGGGCTGTGGGACCAGCCTTTCTCAGCACTGGCATTGTTGTTGGTATTTGGGGCAGGATAATTCTGTTGCCGGGGACTGACCCCTGCAAGCCATAGCATGTTCAAAAGCATTCCTGCTGGACACTTTTCGTGGCAACTGCCCTCATAGTTACAACCAGAACTGTCTTCAGACATTGTCAAAAGTCCCCAGGGCGAGGGAGGGGGACTTGTTTGGGGGAGGGGGAGGGAAATGGGAGGCGGCGGTGGGGAAGAGACAGAAATCTTTAATAAATAAATAAAAAATACTTTAAAAGAAAAAAAAAGTCCCCAGGAAGCCAGACGATGGCGGTGCACGCCTTTAATCCTAGCACTCAGGGAGGCAGAGGCAGGCGGATCTCTGCGAGTTCGAGACCAGCCTGGTCTGCAGAGCTAGTTCCAGGACAGGCTCCAAAGCCACAGAGAAACCCTGTCTCGAAAAAACCAAAAGTCCCCAGGGACAAAAATCACCCCTCATGGGCTGTGTTTAATTTTCTTGGTTGACTACTTCATTTCCCTAGACCCAAACAGAGCCCTGCAGTCCTGAGTGGGGTACCCTTGCAGACCACACTTGAGGCTGCTTCCCTATTCCACTATTGCGTAGCTAGGGGCTTGATGCTTGTTAGATAACCCATTCCTGAAGAGAATGTCATCCAAGAAGGGTTTCTCTGTGTAGCCCTGGCTGTCCTGGAACTTACTCTGTAGACCAGGCTGACCTTGAACTCAAGAGATCCGCCTGCCTCTGCAGCCCCAGTGCTGGGATTAAAGGCGTGCGCCATCACTGGGCCTAACCTCTTCTGTTATCCTTGAACACCACACTCACTTTCGCAGAGACACACACATATGCAGAGTTAAAAATAAAAGTAGGCGCTGGAGTGGCTCACTGATTAAGTTCTTGGTGCTTTTACAGAGTATATGAGTTCAGCTCCCAGCCCCCTCATCAGGCAGCTCACACCCACCTTTAACTCTAGTTTCTGGGGATCTGACGCTCCTTTTGGGTCTCTCGAGTTTACCAGGAATGCATAGTGCACACACACATACATATAACTTCATTTTTAATTGTTTTAATAAAAGAATTGGTATTCTACATAGATTTGTAGAAAAATTTTACCAACCTGTTCATTCTGTAGCTCAGGCTGGCCTTGAACTTCTGATTTTCCTGCTTCTGCCTCCCAAGTGCTGGGACTACAGATGTGCACCACCACTCCTGCTTTCTGTGGTGCTGGCGACTGAAGCCAAGGCTTCACTCAAGGGCTGGGGCAACCACTCCCCACTGACCTGGCCCTTACTTTCTGGGGCAGGCTGCCTTTGAGCTGCTGGCAACCCTAACTCAGCCTCTCAGGTGTTTGGAGCACAGCTGAGGGACCACACCCAGGGGATTCTGTTTCCTGAGGGCAAATTTCCACAACCGGTTCCAGAGAGGGAGCTGAGACCCCAGCCCAGTTGACTTCAAGACCCAGGAATTTTTTTTTCATGTCACCCTGCCTTCTTTGGGTTAGAACCCTGGAACAGAAAGGGCCCAGCACCTTCTCATTTCTTGAACTGGCTCCCATCACAGCACCCCGCTTCCCACAATCTCGGGTATGGGTTGTTATACTGTATCCAGCATGTAGCATATCCTGCTAGGGGAGGGAATTAAAACCCTACTATGTTTACCCCCTGCTCCCTCCCTGACATTCTACAGCCCATTGGGTGTGGTGACACACTTCCTGCACTCTGAAGGCAGAGGCAGGTAAATCTTGGAGCTTGAGGCCATCCTGATATATAGAGTTCCAAGCCAGCCAGTGCTGCACAGTAAAACCATCTGAAAAAAAATTTCCTGCTAGGCAGTGGTTGACACACACCTTTAATCCCAGCACTGGGAAGTCAGAGCCAGGCAGATCTCAGAGTTTGAGGCCAGCCTGGCCTACAGAGAAACCCTGTCATGATAAACAAAACTCCTACAGCTAAAGCTAGCACTTTTGAGCAGTTTTTTGCCTCCTGCAGGGGAGGCTCCAGTTTGCACTGTTCCACGGTGGCTTTCTGCTGGTTTTGAACCCACAGTTAACTCTCAATTACTATTCTGCAGCTGCCTTTTCCAGATAAATGGATATGCAGTATTGTACCACCCCATCACCTTTCTATTAGCCTACCTATTCAAGGTCCCAAGAGAAGGCTGATATACCTTTAGAGTCATCTTGGCCTTGTCACTTAAGCCTCCCAGGTTGTCAGGATGCTATCCCAACTTCCACTGAAAAAAATTTTTTAAATAGTGATTATTAGTTTCTTTTTGTTTGTTTGTTTTTGTAGTGCTGGCTGTCCTGGAAATGACTACATAGAGGCAGATCTATATAGGCTGGTCTTGAATTGGACACACACATGTACTGGAATGCTGAGCTTAAAGGCATGTACCACTATACCTAGCTATAAATAATGCGTAATATCTTTAAATTATCTATTTGTGTGTCTGCACATAACTTGTAGGTACCCTGAAAGGCTGGGGTCACTGGATCCTCTAGAGCTAGTTACAGATGGTTGTGTGGCACCTGATGTGGGTGCTGGGAGCCAAACTGGTCCTTCAAAGTGTTCTTAAGCAATGAGCCATCTCTCTAACCCTGAAAATTTACATAAATCAGATTGCTTAAAAATTTTTCATGTGACTACCATAATTCTCTCTGCTGTGGATTTAAAAGAACTGCCATTCATGACAGCCTTGAGGATTGTTTTTGCTGTGCTAGAGAGAACCCAGGACTACACACGTGCTAGGCCAGTGTTCTATCTACACCCTAGCCCCATGTTGATTGAGTTAAGAGAGACATGAGCCAAAGATCTGGAGTTTCTAGGTCTCAAAAAACAAAATAATCCCCACCAAAAACACTGCCACCACAACCACCAGGTATTTTACTGGCAGCTGTGTAAGTAAGGCGATCTCAAGAATAAGCACCTCTAAGCAAACATGAACTTGAACCCAGCAGAAGTTGGTTCATTTATAAAAACCTCACACTTTTGCTGGCCAATCTACCCTTCAGATAGATCCACTTAAGGGGCTCAGAACTGGCCTGCTGTCCCCCTAAATTGGACCTCTGGTATCCACAGGGTAGAAAACTCACTTCAAGTTGTTTGGACCCCCATATACTACACACCTTCAAATAAATGTAAATTCAAATGATTTTAGATACACAAATTTGAATTTTCAGAGATCCTTTCCATGGCTTTCAAATGCTTATAAATGCAGAAGCCTGGGATTGGCATTTGAGAGGCGGAAGCAGTTAAGAGACCCTGATAAAGGAAGGCTTTGTGGACCTGTGATCCCACCACCTAGGTGGACCATGGCCAGTCTGGGCTATCTTGTGAGAGGATAGATAGCAGGCTGCAGCTTCTAGGATCCCCATCAAGCACAAAAAATTAGCTGACAGGATCTGGAAGAGATGGCTCAGCAGTGAGCACCAACTATTTCTTAGAGGGACCTGGTTTCAACTCTCTGCACCCACAATGTGGCTCGCAACCATTTGTAGTACATTCAGGCACATAAATCTAATATTAAAAGAGCAGCGGTTCTTAACCTCCCCAATGGTATAAACCTCTTAACACAATTCACATGATCCCCAACAATAAAATTACTTTCATTGCTACTTCATAACTAATTTTACTATTGTGATTCGTAATGCCATGTAAGTATCTGATATGTGAGACCCTGTCAAAGAGTGGCTCAACCACAGGCTGAGAACCGCTGCTAGAGGGCTGGGGATGCAGAAGAGTGGGTGCCTACATGAGACCCTGGGCTCCATCTCAAGCCTAAGTAAGTAAAGCATACTATATACAAGTGGGGGCCTATTGAGATGGCTGTTGGTAAAGCCCCTGCTACGCAAACCTGGCTACCTGAATCCAAAACCTGGAACATACTTACAAGTTAAAGACAACTGTGAAGTTATCCTCTGACCTACCTCCACACTATGGGTCATACATGTGTGAACAGTCACAATGTTAACCAAGATGCACGGTAACTTATGTGCATAGTTACTTGCCTACATACGCGTCAAGTCAGCAGCGCCCACAGAGGGGCTCACCCTGAAGCTGGTGTAATATAATAGTGTGAGCTGTGGGTGCTAGGCTCCAGATCCAGGACTCCTACAAGAGCATCAGTCCTCGGCCTCTTTAGCTCCCAGGGAACAACTCTCCACGTGCACCGCAGAAGCTTATCTTATTAGGTCTGGCAGGGCAAAGGGAAATTCAGAACTCTACAAACCAGAACAGCAGTTCAAAAGGTTCTACATTTTATTACTGGAGAAACCACTCCCAACTTAAACATGATTAAGTCTCCAGATTGAAAATGTTGAACTTCATCTTGTAACACTCATCAAGAATCACGATTCATCATTAATTGTTTTGCCATTCATTGTTGACTCCTTACAGACCCAGCTTCGTTCTACTCCAGTGTCTTCTCTTGGAGTTGTACCTGCCAAGAATGAAGACACGAGTTACAAGGTGATGCGGTCATAATATAGCTGCTCATATTTAGCAGATTTGGCCTTTTAGGGAATAGGATAATTTAATAAGGAGCTTCCTAGAGAGTTCCAGGCCAGCCAGGCCTACACAGCCAAGACCATCTCCAAAATAAATGTTACATGAGTGCAGGGCCCTGGGTTTAGTCAACATGTCAAGAATTGATGGGCTGGGGCAACCCAGTTTAAAAAAAGGGGGCAGGACACAGTGGCGACACCCCTTTAATTCCTGCCTGGACTACAAAAACCGTCAAATCAAACCAAGAGGATTCAAAGCGGAACAAGCTTTGCCAACCCTACCTTCTCTCTAGACGCCGAGGTAGGAGGGTTGAAAATCCAAAGCCCATATGGGCTGGACAACTGAGTGCAAGGGCAGGCAATCTACTGAGACCCTGCCTTAAACCAAGCATTGGGGAAATGCCAGGTCCAATACCCACATTGTGGTGCAGGGTCAGATAAGTAAGGGTAGATGCAGACAGTTGAACCCCTTCCTATGGACCATACACAAAGGCTCCTGCAAAGGCTAACAAGATGGCTCCTTGGGGGAAACGCGGCTACCATGCAAACCTGGCAGCCAGAATTCACCCCCAGAACTCATTCAGGTAAGAGAAAGCATCTCCCAAATTGCACCTAATTTGCTGTTCGTGCCAACGTGTCACGATTTTGCCCCCAGTAAGGTAAAATCAGAAGCAGTCAGCACGGCTTTTCTTTCAGCAGGGTAATGGCGGCACCCCCACAAGATGAAGCACTGCAATTGCGACCTGCTTTAAATGGTCAAAGCTGGGAGAGGGGCTGGGGGTTACGGTCCCATGCAGAGAACTTGCCGAGTAGAGCATGCAGGCGGCCCTCACTCAAACCCATAGCATCCATAAACGTGGGCCAGAAATAGAGAACTCTGTGGGTTAGGGCATATATAATCCACCCAACAAAACACCATTCACAACTCTAGGACATATAGCTAAACCACATATCAACTAGCAGTTCCTGCTCTCATCAGCCAGGGCTCCAGGAAACAGGCTCATGCATTTCCAGTATGTGTTGGCTCACACCTGTAATCTCAGCACTTGAAAAAGGCAGCGCCTACCATACCAGTAGAGAGAAGATATCTATTAACTAGAGTGTAAGGCCAGAGTGGGGAGCTGACTTCCAAGTTCAAGTGGCTAAATTAACTGAGAATATAAACCCTCAATTTAGCAGAACCACAGGCAGTCTGGACTATGGAGACCCTGTCTGAGCACAACCCACCAAACCAGTAGCCAGGCAAGATAGCTTGGAAAAGTGCTCACCAGCAAGGTTGAAGAACTGAATTCAGTCGCTAGAACCCACGTGGTCAAAGAGGACCAACTCCCACAAACCAGCCTCTGACCACATGCCGGCATGCACCCCCCACACAAATGATTAAAGAAATACACATGAACTATCCAAATTGTTGCTGGCTGCCTGGCAAACTGTCAGGACTTCGCATGCCTATTTCTCCTCCCTCCAAAGCTTCAGACTGAACTCACTAAGTAAGGCACTTCCCTTGCCTGTGGGGCCCTCAGTTCTTCTGAAGCTGCCAATTCAAAGATTTCCCACCAGGAAAGTCAATCTCCTCAAGCTTTCATAGGGAAATTAGCAAGGAACTGGGAAACACCTGCCCCCAAAGCCTAGCTGTGACTGCAGAAACCAACCAAACATTTACAAAAGGTTTGTGGGAGGGATTTCTGGGGCTCTCTATGAGGTTAAGTAGGCAAAGCCACTTCCTTGGATTCCCAGGATCCACGTGGTGAATGGAAAAGTGATCCCTGAAAGCCGGCCCCAGCCACGTGCACCTTAGTATTCAGGTCCGTATTGGCCCGACCTTGGAATTCGCGTCTTCAGCCCGTAGTCGCTAAGAGCACCACCTGTGTGCACTCAGAGCATCTTTCTCTCGTGTGCCGCTTTTTCTAAATTGTAACAGCGCACCCCCCCCCACACACACAAAAGGAGCCGCAGCATGGTAAGCAGAGAACAGCTGTCCCAGCGTGTTATCTTCCAACTACGAATCCACACACCCCAAATCATGTAAGAGCTGGAGACCCGCAAGCAGGGCAGTAGGGGCTTTACCTGATTTTGTTGCCAGTTTTCATCCGAATCCACTGAGGAATAGGACGATTTTGCTTTTGTTTCTTAGCCAGGAATCGCTTGATTCTGAAAGTCTTGTGAGAAGACTACGAGGAGATACAGTTTAGTGACCCCAGAGCTTACTCGTGATTCAGTCCCAATTTCCCTCGCTCTACCACCTGGCCTGCGAAAAATATACACCGGGGAAATCTCTCCAACACCGAACCGTATAGTCCTCTGAACCTCATTATTTCCCTCAAGTCAGAGTTCATGGCTTAAACTCAACTGTCTTAGATCCAGAGTGATTAATTAGAGTCAGGGTTTTTTTTTTTTTTTTTGATTTTTCGAGACAGGGCTTCTCTAGCTTTAGAGCCTGTTCTGGAACTCACTGGCCTCGAACTCATAGAGATCTGCCTATCTCTGCCTCCCAAATGCTGGGATTAAAGGTGTGCGCCACCACCGTCCAGCTACAGCGCCGGGTTTTAAGACCATGCTCGAAAATCGTGCTAATTTACTGTTTATCCTGCGGTGCTTCAGATGACAAACAGAATAGCTAAGGTAGGGGGAACTAATTTACTGCAACTAAGATGGCGTTGGGTCAATCCCGCCCAATCATTTAAATCGGTAAGTCTAGGCGCTCTACTTTTGAAAACAATATTCTCTACTTTCAAGGAACGCTGGCCCAGTAATCTCGATTATGCAGCACTCGCTGCTCAGTAGGCATTGAAAAGGCAGTGTGCACTTCTCCTGAACCACTGTAAAAGTTCTAGATTTTCCTGAATAAACGCAGCTACGAATCCCACTTTGAACCGAGACGCCAATAAACAACTTATCAGTAGGCAACGACTGGTGTGCTGTTAGCAGACACTTCCACGGAGTGATGCAGAGCTTCCGAAGGCTCTCGTTTTAAGTCCCATTAACCCTTACCGCGGACAGCTGCCTGCGCAAGCCCCCACTCTGACCTGTGCTCTCTGTGCACGCCAAGGCAAGGCTAGCGTTCAATCAGCCGCAATCAACCCTCTCCTTTTGCCCAGAATCGTCGGCTCGAAGCTAAGCGAAGCAAGAACACTGAACTGCTCGCCAGACTGCACGGTGAACAGCCCGACACTGTGGGGAGAAATGGGCTTGCTAATTTTATGATGCGTCCACGATCCGAGCAATGGCCAAACTAACTCCCACAAAAAAAAAGCTCCCAAAGCTGAAAATGCACCCGCCCCTCGATGCTGTGCAATCCCATCGTAAAGTCATGGCAGCCTGCGGTCTCAGGGAAGCTGCCTAGAAAGGGGATGGCAGCCGATAATCTTACCATGGCGAGAAGGCTGGGCGGGCAGGTGGCGCACGATGGCGAAGGAAAGGCGAAGAGAACGCTCCGACCGGAAAAAACGCAATTAGAAGACGCAGCTAGAGGTGGAGCTTAGCTAAGCGGTGACGCCACGCGTCTCATCTATCCCCGCCTCCGCGTTCCCATGGGGCCGTGAGAACGCGCGCGGGAATTACACGAAACATAATTCTCAGGCCTCCGCTTCAGTGGCTGTGTTCTCCTAGGCCACCGTCAGGGTCCTGGGGGCACTCCTTTCGTGGCGGGGGTAGGTGGCCTGTAAGAGGTGCCGAAGTAAAAGCCTTTAGCAAAATTCGGGAAACGGAGCGGGCGGGGCCAACGCTGAGGAGGGCGGGGAAAGGGCTGCCGTCACTTACAAGCGCCGCTACTTCCGCCCTTCTTTGGGAGGAAGCTTAACGCGAGGGGCGGGGCTTGGGTGTGCGCCTTTTATGGATATGGGCGGCTGGCATATGGGAAGAGGGAGGGAGTGATTGCTCCGCGGTTCTGTAAGTTCGTTCCCAGCACCCGTGTCATAACTCCAGCTCCAGGGAAAAAGATGCCTCTGGCTTCCACAGGCGCCTGCATTCACGATTTACGTCTACATATCCCCTATGTAGAAGCACACTGACACAACCAGAACTAAAAAAAAAAAAAAAAGAATTTAATTGAATAAAGACATATACGGGGGCCAGGGAAATGGTTAGTGGATAAAAGCACTAACCACACTAAACATAGGGCTGGAGAGATGGCTCAGCGGTTATGAACACTGGCTACTCTTCCAGAAGTCCTGAGTTCAATTCCCAGCACCCACGTGGTGGCTCATGATTATCTACAACGGTATCTGATGTCCTCTCCCGGCACACAGAGCACTCAATAAATTAAATAATTTAAAAAAAAAAAACGAAAAATATTAGCCATGCAACCTTAACAACTCAGTCCTGAAACGCGAAAGCACGGGCCACGGTGGCCAATACCTTTAACCTAGCGCGAGGGAGGCAAAAAGCAGGAGTGTCTCTGTGAGTTCAAGGCCAGCCTGGGTCTACACAGCCAACTCCGGGACAGCCAAGACTACTTCAGAGAAATAATGAGTTTCAGAGGACTCCACGGTTCGGTGTTGGGAAGATTTTTCCCAAGTGTATATTTTGCAGGCCAGGTGGAAGAGCGAGGGAAATTGGGACTGAATCACACGAGTAAGCTCTGGGGTCACTAAACGGCTTGCATCTCCTGGTAGTCTTCTCACAAGACTTTCAGAATAGAGAGACCTGTCTCAAAGAAAAGAAAGTTGGCCGGGCTGTGGTAGCCCACACCTTTAATCCCAGCACTTGGGAGGCAAAGGTGGGCAGATCTCTGAGTTTGAGGCCAGCCTGATCTACAGAGTGAGTCCCAGGACAGGCTTAAAAGCTACAAAGAAACCTTGTCTTGCCGGGCGGTGGTGGCGCACGCCTTTAATCCCAGCACTCGGGAGGCAGAGGCAGGCGGATCTCTGTGAGTTCGAGACCAGCCTGGTCTACAAGAGCTAGTTCCAGGACAGGCTCCAAAACCACAGCAAAACCCTGTCTCGAAAAACCAGAAAATA
>NW_026068081.1:2909089-2912069 GCF_014885135.2 Alexandromys fortis
CAAAAAAAAAAAAAAAAACCAAACCTTGGATGCAGTGACCTGAATATGTAACCCTGAACATCCCCCCAGCAGGGACACCTGGAAGAGGGCCAGCTAGCCTGGAGCACTCAACACAGCAACAGAAACAAACAAGAGAAGGCCTGCCTCAAAAAGGTGGAAAGCATGAACCTCCACACATGTTGTATGTAAATAAAACAAGTTGGGCATAGGTGTGTATACCTATGATGCTCAAGAGGCAGAGGCAGGAGGATGGTGAGCTGTGAGCCAGCCTAGGTTATATATAAGACCTTATTTTAAGAAATATTACTATATAACAAAACTGAAAAGTAAAGATACGATCTATGGTTATCATAAAAAGTTAAAGATTCCTTTTATCAGTGCTAAGTTATTCTCAAAACTACCTTGTGTATGTCTTCTGGGGAAGGGGACCAGTTCTTGACGTGCAAGGCCTGAGAACTTCATAAACATCCAAGCCATCCTTCACTACCTCACCAATACCCAGCACGCACTGCCTTCAGCTCTGAAGTTTCTCCCAGTTTCTTTAGCTTCAATTCTCCCAGCGGAGCAGCTAGCTTGTCATGGCCATAAGCAATGCGAGACAGCTCATGGAGTGTTAGGTGCTGCATGCATTATCAGCGCCGACACAGAAAGAGCAAAGGCGCAGACCCATGGAGGTGATAGTTTCTGCAGATCAACACTCAACACACAAGTGGTGCCACCTATACAGTCACTATCAGTTAGCTTTTGTTGTCTCTTGAGACAGGGTTTCTCTGTAGCTTTGAAGCCTGTCCTAGAACTCATTGTGTAGACTCGCAGAGATCCACCTCTCTCTGCCTTCCAAGTGCTGAGAGGAAAGGCGTGTGCCTCCAGCACCTGGCATCAAGTACAAAGTATCGACTTTGCACAGGGATCGACCCTGTCTCGATGATGTAATAGACAAATCTTTAAGTTTCTAAACAATGCCAGAGGAAGGCTTAGCAAAGAGAGTCTTGCTCTTCTTTTCCCATTTGCAAAAGAATAACAAAAGAGAAAAGAAAAAGAATAGAAGAACATAGGTCCATAATAGGGCCATAGTCACAGCAATAAGGAGGCGGAAACAGGAAGAGTCCTATGATACGAAGCAAACCTGGGATACATAGCAAATTCCAGGCCGGCCAGGGCAATAAAGTGGGACCCTGTCTACAGACGTAAGTAAATCTCTATCTTTTCTTAGCAGCTGTCAAACTTTACAGCTTGCTATGTGTGTGTTCCTTTTCAAATTCTTTTTATTTTCTTTTTTTAAATATTTATTTATTTATTTATTATGTATACAATATTCTGTCTGTGTGTATGTCTGCAGGCCAGAAGAGGACACCAGACTTCATTAGAGATGGTTGTGAGCCAACATGTGGTTGTTGGGAATTGAACTCAGGACCTTTGGAAGAGCAGGCAGTGCTCTTAACCACTGAGCCATTTCTCCAGCCCCCCCCCCCCTTTTTTGAGATAGGTTTCTTTGAAGCTTTTGGAGCCTGTCCTGGCACTCACTCTGTAGACCAGGCTGGCCTCGAACTCACAGAGATCCACCTGTCTCTGCCTTTCAAATGCTGGGATTAAAGGCATGCGCCACTGCTGCGTGGCTTCTTCTCAAATTCTAATTAAATGGTCCTGGAGCTTCAGAAACAAACAAGCAGGGTGTAGTTAGTTGCCCACATTTTTAATCCCAAAAGTTGTGAAAAAAGCAGAGGCAAATGGATCTATAAATTTGAGGCTACCCTGATCTACAAATCAAATTCCAGAATAGCCAGGGCTGTACAGAAAAACCCTGTCTTGAAAAACCAAAGCCAGGCCGGGAGGTGGTGGCACACACCTTTAATCCCAGCACTCAGGAGGCAAAGACAGGCGGATCTCTGTGAGTTTGAGTCCAGCCTGATCTACAAGAGCTAGTTCCATAGTTCCAGGACAGGCTCCAAAGCTATAGAAAAACCCTGTCTCGAAAAACCAAAAAAAAAAAAAAGAAAAGAAAGAAAGAAAGAAAGAAAGAAAGAAAGACCAAAACCAGCACTGGAGCACTGGAGAGATGGCTCAGAGATTAAGAATACTAGCTGCTCTTCCAGAGGACCTGAGTTCATGCAGGCAGAACACTGTATACAGAATAAATAAAAAAGAAAAACCAAAACCAACCAACCAATCAAAAAAGACTCAGGTGCCCTCTGAATCTTCTCCATTCTGTCTTTAATTCCAAAGAAACCAGGAGCTGAGCACAGGTGAGGGTTTGGATTTAATCACCAGCACCATACAAATTCAAAACAATTAGCCATAAAAAATTAAATCTGTGCCTGAAGAAAAAGACCCAAAATGGAATGAACTTTTTTTTTTTTTTGGTTTTTAGTTTTAGGGTTTCTCTGTGTGTCCCTGGCTGTCCTGGAATTAGCTCTGTGGACCAGGGTAGCCTCAAACTTACAGAGGTACACTTGCCTCTGCTTCTCTAGTCCTGGGATTAAAGGTGTGTGCCACCACCATCTGGCTGGAATGACACCTCCTCCCCACCCACACTCCCCATTATTTATAAGCTTACTTATTTGTATGTGTGCATGTATGGCTAAGGATGGAACCCAGGGTCTTATACATGCTAGGAAAAGCACTCTACCATTGAGACATGCCCAGTTCTCATGAGTTTATTCTTTTTTGTTGGTCTTTTGAGACAGGGTCTTTTTTTTTTTTTTTTTAAGTGTTCTGTCTGTCTGTATGCTTGCTGGCCAGAAGAGGGCACCAGATCTCATTATACAGATGGCTGTGAATTGCTGGGAATTGAACTCAGGACCTCTGGAAGAGCAGTCAGTGCTCTCAACCTCTGAGCCATCTCTCCAGCCCCTTGAGACAGGGTCTTACAGTGTAGTTCGGGCTTTTATATTTTATTTTTTGGTTTTTCGAGACAGGGTTTCTCTGTGGTTTTGGAGCCTATCCTGGAATTAGCTCTGTAGACCAGGCTGGTCTCGAACTC
>NW_026068081.1:2922428-2999354 GCF_014885135.2 Alexandromys fortis
GAGTGCTGGGATTAAAGGCGTGCGCCACCACCGCCCGGCTAGTTCAGGCTTTTTTAAAACTCACTATATAGCTCAAGTTGACCTTACATTTACAGCAATCCTTCTGCCTCAGCCTCTTGAGCACCAGCATTATAGACAATGTGCCATCATGCCTGGCTCCTATAAGTTTATTATTATAAATAATAAGAAATTGATTTATGGCTGCAAGGTGGGACATGGCAGCACATGTCTTTAATCTCAGTACTCGGGAAGCAGAGGCAGGCAAATCTGTGTGTTCGAGGGAGCCTGATCTAGAGAGAGTGTTCCAGGACGGCGAGGACTGTATACAGAGACTTTGTCTCAATAAATAAATAAAAAAATAAAAGTGGTGGAGAGGGACAGTAAGGGGACAAACTAAAGTTTGACAAAAAAAAAGGGGGGTGGCAGTAAAATGGCTCAGTGGCTAAATCTGACAACTGAGAACCAATCCCCCAAAGCCCCAAAAGTTGCCCTCTGACCTCAACACATGCCATGCCATGTGCAAACAGCTCCACAAAATAAATACAATAAAAATTAAAGTTAGGGCTGGAGAAACAGCCCTGTGGCTAAGAGGCGGTACTATTATTTGAGAGGGGTCAGACCGGGCTGAGATAGGGCCTCTGTTGAGGCCCCTGGCTGTTCTAGAACTCAGGCTGGCCTTGAACTCACAGAAATCCACTAGTCTTCTGAGTGCAGGGACTCAAGGCCTGTGCGCCCCGCCCCCACCATCACCAGGCTCAACCTTCAGTGTAGAAAGTGAAAGAAAGGCAGCTTCGTGAAAACAACACTGGTTGCTAACACCAAACAACTGCTCAGAGGGAGGAGGGCTGGGCCCTGCCATGCTCTCAACTGGTCCATCCAGTTTAGGGGGTTTCCTCAGCCACACTTGGCAGCTTCCAGGCAGGAGACTCCCAGATCATCTGTCCACTCACCGCCCTGCTCACATTGTAACCCCAGTTGTTTGTTCCACTGGTCTCTAGTCACTGACGTAGCTGAGTTACTCAAGGACAAGGACTTGGTTTTCTTTCCTTGTCCCTAGTGACTGGCACACAGTGAATAGGAAGTGAATAGAGAGAGGGGAAGAAATTCGAAGGGGCAGGGAAGAGGCCTTGACTCAGGCCACGAAAGACCGCAAGACCGGAGGGAGGTGCTGACGGGAAAACTGCCCAGCGTTTACTCAGCTGCTTGCTAACCGGCCAGAGAGGAGGCAGGCGCTGCCAACTCATTGCTGATGGTTGGGGAGTAGCCTTTTTAAACCCAAGGCAGGCTCCTCTGACCTCTACCTTCGCTTCTATTTTGGCTGCCTTTGCAAGAAAACTACATTATTGGTTATTCTCCTGGGTATCCCTTCTCTTAGACGTCTAAATACTAAACTTTAGTGTTCCTTATATTAAAAATGATCATTTATCAACACCATTTGTCTGGTTTATTTCATGATAGACGTCTATAAAAAGCTATAAATGCTAACTGAATCTATTCTCAACCCAATGGCTTTCAAATGCCAGGCTATGAATAGTCTAGAAGCCACCACATTCTGTGGCTCTCAAGTATCATAATTGAGTTTTCTCTTCTACTCCCCTTTTCCCACTGCAGGCTGGAGTGTGACGCCAAGGCCTTGCTTACTTTATTCACAGCCTTGTCTGCTACTACTGGTTTTTTTTTTTTTTTTTTTTTTGAGACAGGGTTTCTCTGTGGTTTTGGAGTCTGTCCTGCAACTAGCTCTTGTAGACCAGGCTGGTCTTGAACTCACAGAGATCCGCCTGCCTCTGCCTCCCAAATGCTGGGATTAAAGGCGTGCGCCACCACAGCCCAGCTGCTACTACTGTTTTTTTTTTTTTCTTCATGTTTTGAGATAGGGTCTCATACAGCCAGGGGTTGGCCTAAAACTTAAGATGTAGCCAATAATCTTGAACTCTCCATCTCCAAGTGCTGTGATTAGAGGTCTGTTCCTCTATATCCAGGGCCACTACTTCTTGAAACATCCTTTCAGATTAAGTAGCACCAGAATATTTGGCTTTTCTCCTACTCTATGGCTACTTCTTGTCATCCTTATAGAAACATTTTTCTTTTATTGGTAGAATGTTAGAATTCTTTCAGCCTGGAATCTACATCTATTTCTGTCCCTACTTCATTCTCTTTGTCTAAGTGACAGAATCCATGTCTGTGGCTTCAATGACCATCTAAAATTAGATGAGTTCTAGATGTTTCTCAAGTTCTAATCTCTTCTTACCCATTTGCTCCCATCTCTGCTCCCCACTTACCGGTCACTCTGCATTATATGAGTTTCCCTCTGCCCAGTTTCCTAACACTCAAGCACTGCCAAAGCCAGTGACAACTTCATACTTCTGTTCCCTAACCTTTCTGAGGCAAGGGACACACTGAGCCACTCTCCTGAAATTTTCCCTTATTTGGAAGTACTCTCTCAGTTTTGGGTAATTGCCTTTCAATCATTTTTAGTGGCTCTTCTACCTGCTTCTTGGAACCGGCTTCTACAAGCTGAGAAAGGTGGATATGACCAAGATACACTGATATTGCATAGGGGGCTGGAGAGACGGTTTAGTGGTTAAGAGTGCTTGCCACCACTACAGAGAACCTGGTTCAGTTCCTAGCACCTACACAGCAGTTTACAATGGCCGGTAATTCCAGTTTCAGGAGATCTGCTCTGCTGGCACCAGGTACTCATGTGGTGCACAGAAATCCAGTCTGACACATAAATCAGTAAAATGGGTTTTTAAAAGATACATTGCATACATGTAAATGTGAAGAAATATAAAGCCACAAGCTAGCCTATGAGTAAATGGGCAATCAATGCCACCTTAGGTGGAGCTGGCAGGAAGTCAAGCAGCAGCTCAAGAATGCTGTGCCCCACTACTCGTATCTCATGCAGTGGTAGGGGTGGGGGAGATCCCCCCCTCTACAGCCTGCAACAGATGAGAGAGCTGACCCTCCCCCTTACCAGCTGCAGCACTCAGGAAAGTGGGCTCTGCCTCGCCTAGGCAGCACAGCAGAGTTGGCCAGGTATTTGGAGGCAAGGGTGACCCAGCAAAGGGGAACTGTCTCCATTACTCATCTGACATGTGGCAGCATGGGCGGAGGAGAGATGCACCCCCAAACCCCGCTCATCAATGCCTGAGCCAGGTGGAGGAGCTGGCCATGGGGTCATCAGAGTGGGAGAGCTGTCCCTACCCCTCACCAGCTGCAGCACTGGAAGGAGAGGCCACTGTACCTCACAAGGTAGCACAGTGGAGCTGGCCCTGGTGGTGCAGGTGTGGAAGAGCAGACCCTGAGGGCCTGACAGGAGAACCGGCCCCACCCCTCCCTCATTGCCAAGGGACGAATTGGGGGGGAGGGGGCCAGGGCCAGGACAGTACTGGAGAGCTCACCCTGGTGGTGAGGACAGGGCAGAACTGGTGGGGATCAACCCTGCAGCAGCCCAGGCCCAGAACCAGGGTTATGACTTTTGACTTCACTGGCCTCAACACCCACCCCATCTATCCTGCAGGAGCACGTAAAGAAACCTGACCTACAGATCCAAAGCTACAGGATCTCCACAACACAGGGTAACCACAGGATATCCAAAAGAGTCCTAGTGAGGGCCCAGCATTGATAGTGTAGCAGAAACCAGGAACCTCGAACAGACCAAGGACTCTTTGCAACAAACACTTGGGAGTAAAGATGTGTGGACAAAAGGCTTTACTGCGTGACTCACTGTATCACACTACAGCTCCCATGAGGAGATTTTAAAATTTTTTCCCTTTTTTCCCCCTTCTCTTAAATTTTGCTTTATTTTGGGGGATACAGGGGCAGAGGGTGGATGTGAAGGGACAGGGAAATGAATGGGATCAAGATACATGATGTAGGGCTGGAGAGATGGCTCAGAGGTTAAGAGCATTGCCTGCTCTTCCAAAGGTCCTGAGTTCAATTCCCAGCAACCACATGGTGGCTCACAACTATCTGTAATGAGGTCTGGTGCCCCCTTCTGGCCTTCAGGCATACATGCAGACAGAACACTATACATAATAAATAAATATTAAAAAAAAATACATGATGTGAAAAAAAGAAAAGAAAAAATACAGGAAAAAAGAATGTTGTGCACTGTTGTTTTAGACAGTCTTACTTTGTAGCTCAGGCTAGCCTAGACCCTGCTATGAAGCACAGGATGACCTCAAATTGATGTCAATCCTCGTGCCTTGACTTTCTGAGTGCTGGGATTACAGGTGTGAACCCAAGTCTACCTTTAGTTCGTTCTTTATGGTAAAAGAATGGTGAGCCGTGATCTAACCTCTCTTTTGGTCGAAGCCTCTCCTTGCCTACTGAAGGCAGAAATTAGTATCATTTATCCCCTTTCAAAATTTTCAAGAAGTTAATTCAGTATCAACTATTTAATTTCTAAAAAGCAACAGCTACTTAATAAAGTTAATAAACTCACCTCGCTTCAGGCCGCAGAGGTTATAGCTGAGTGGCAGAGTGCACACAGAGCATGCTTGAGTTCCCTCGTTCCGTCCCCAGTACCATCAGTAAGTCAGAACGTGAATAAGGAAATGGAGTTTCATACTTGAATGAAGTCAAAATTTATTGACTGTAATACAAAACAAGCTAAGACTGAAAGCTGCCATTTGACAGGAACAGATCTATCCGTGTAGTTTTCTTCCTGGAGAGGGTGTGCACTCAAGTCGTCTAACCTAAGATAGAATGAAGACTTAGATTGTCAGCAGCTAACGAAAGACTACACTTTACCTATAAATAGGAAAAAATTGCTAAAGGCAAAACAAGACATTTACAATTTTTTTGATGCTAAGTTCACAGAAGTAAACAAAACAAGCTATAATTACAAAAACTTCAGACACAGAATATAGATGTAACATGACTATTTAAATCTTTTCCATCAGCCATAATCTCTCTTCCACTCTACTTGTGCTACGATTACATGCTTGTTGCTTCTACACTACAGAGTCAACAGTTATCACCAACAATGCAAAACAGTTAGACCCCGACAAGACTTCGTGTGCTTCTGCTCCACTCAAGCTAAGATGCTCTAAGCCAGGATTAAGAACACCTGTTGATTTTAGCCCCTGCTCCGTTTCGCTTGTGTCATACAAAGTCCTTACTTTGCATTTGCAATGTTCTTGCTACCGTCTTTGTCTGAGACATTAAAATTAACTTGTGAAAACTGCAAAAAACAATGAAATTGTACTTCCGATTCTGAGCCTGCAATCTTATTCCTGCTTAGACACACTACACTCCTCTATAGTGCATCCCACCAGCACAGCGACCCCTTTCCTTGTTCTCTGTTCCTTTGCCCTGAAGGCACTTCTGGATAGCATAATACGTGCTCTTTGGCTGCCTGGACAGTCAGGACACCTATGGCCATTGAGTCTTCTCACTCTTCTCCTCCTTCTTTTCTATGGCTAATACCACTTTCCTGCTTTCTGTCCACCGGGGAATCTCCAGACTTGATGTTGTCATCAGGGGGACAGAGTCGATTTCGGCTTCGGGCTCCTGGTTGGTACAGCTGCATTGCTGGACGATCCTAAAACAAAGCGAAATATTCACGTTACAGCACTGTTACTCCTCTTTAACATGGGGGGAGGGGGATTTCAGAGCCCTAAATGATGCATTCATATACCCCCAAATCAAGTCATACCAGGTCAAAGACCTGAATGTGTGCTACGTAATAACTTCCCAATTTCTCTCTCTATATGAAAAGCAACCTTTTTTTGAAAGGAGGGATTGAAACAAGAGCCTTGTGCGTGGTAGATAAGTGCTCCACTGAACTGTATTTCCAACCCTTTTTCTATTTATTCTGAGACAGGCTATCTCTAAATTGCCCAGGCAGGCCTTGAACTTACTATCTTCTTGCCTCAGCCGTCAGAGTAGCTAGAACTACAGGCCATCAACATATACATGTGTGTGTGTGTGTGTGTGTGTGTGTGTGTGTGTGTGTATAGCTGCTGTCCCATTTTTATTTAAGACAGGGTTTCTCTGTGTAGCCCTGGCTGTCCTGGAACTCACTCTGTGGAGCAGGCTGATCTCAGACTCACAGAGTTCCATCTGCTTCTGCCTCCTTAGTTCTGGGGTTAAAGACATGTGCCACCATACCCAACTTGCAGTCACTTAAGACTTAAACAAAGCTGGGGTACTATTTTGAGAAATCTGCCTATTTTTAAAATAATAATATTTTTATTAATTCTTTGAAAATTTCATACATGTTTATAATGTCTTTGCCTAACTTTTCTTTTCTTCAAGACAGGGTTTCTCTGTAGTTTTGGAGCCTGTCCTGGAACTAGCTCTAGTAGACCAGGCTGGCCTTGAACTCACAGAGATCCGCCTGCCTCTGCAACCCAAGTGCTGGGATTAAAGGCGTGCACCACTACCACCTGGCTTTCTTTGCCCAACCTTTAAAGCTATCTCAGATTCAATAATTAGGTCTAACTTTTTTTAAATGTCAAAACAATCAAGGGTGTGGTAGTTTGAATGTAATTGGCACCCATAAACTCATAGGGAGTGGCATTTATTAGGAGGTGTGGCTTTACTGGAGTAGATGTGGCCTTGTTGGAGGGAGTTTGCCAACATCGGGGAAGGGTTTAAGGTCTTATAAGTGTTCAAATTTAAGTACAGCCCACCATCCTAGCAGGTAGCACTTTAGAATCAGGTTCCTCAGTAAGGCAACAAAATCACATACTTGGGCCCTTGATTCAAGTCCTATGTAAGCTTTATGACCGTTATGACCCTAGAAAACTTGTAAGCCATGTTAAGAATTTAGCAAGTGGTGGGCTGGGGATATGGCTCACATGACACAGTGCTTGTCTAGCATGTGTGAAGCCCCGAGCTCAATCAGAGCATAAACTGGGCACAGTGATACAAGTGCATAAGTGCAGCACTGGGAGGTAGAGGCAGGAAGATCAGAAGCTGGAGGTCATCCTTAGTTATAACTGATTTAGGGCCAGCCTGGGATCCAAGTCTCAAACAAATCAATAAGAAAACCAGACCCACACAAATAGTAATAAAAAATAAGAAAAAAAAACAAAAAAGAATTGGGGTGTATGACTTAGTAGAATACAGGCTTTGCATACAAAAATCTCTTACTCAAGGTCAAGGGGCTCCCTATCTCCTAAAAAGAATTCAACAAAAAAATTATAGGCCTTCTTTGCTTTCTTCCTGATTTATGAAAGCTAACCCTAGAGTGTTATTTCTCTTCTGTATGTGGTACAGGGGACTGAACTCAGGCAAGTGCTCTAACAAGCTATGGCCCCAGCCCTAAAGCACTATTCCTAATTGAAAAACTGTAGCAACATATTTCACTGCTTTCACAAAATGAAATGTCAAAATATTTGACGCCCCTGCATACTTTTTAAAGATATGGATAATGGGGCTTCTAGTGTGTAAAGATACAATGAATTTGGACATCAAGGATGAAGAGCTGCTAACAACAAGTTAGACTGCAGTGAAGATGTCTAAAGCCGACACTGGCTCAAATCTATAAATGCCAGCAGTTGAGAGGACAGGGCAAGAGGATCGATCGCCTTGAGGTCAAGGCTGGCTGTCTTTTTTTGTTTGTTTGTTTGTTTGTTTTTTGAGACAGGGTTTCTCTGTAGCTTTGGAGCCTGTCCTGGAGCTGGCTCTGTAGACCAGGCTGGCCTCGAACTCACAGAGATCGGCCTGCCTCTGCCTCCCAAGTACTGGGATTAAAAGCGTGCGCCACCACCGCCTGGCTCTCCTTTTCTTATATAACAAGCTAATGATATTAATATGTCATGCCTTTTTCATCCTTATTCTAATAGAAGGTCTCACTATGTAGCCCAGAGTGGTGTTGAACTCATAATCCTGCTTCAGCCTCCTGAGGGCTAGGATTACAGGCACGGACCATCACACCTGGCCTTTTCAACTTATATTTGGGTAGACACCTGAGCATGTAAGGGTCAGAGGAAAACCTGTAGTTGGTTCTTTCCACCATGCGAGTCCCAGGGATGAAACTCGGATTGTCTAGCTTAGAAACAAGCACTCTACTCACTAAAGCATCTTGCTGGCCTCTTGTCAACTGTTTCTCTTGAGAAGCTTTAAATCAACTGAAATATTTTATAAAATTAGTACAGTGAGTACCCACATATCCTCCTCCGAGGATTCAGAAAATGGTAACATTTTGTTACATTTGCCTTTTCTCTCTTTAATGTATGTGTGCACAGTTTTTTCACACATTATTTTTGTGCAGATTCATTTAAAAGCTGTAAATATCAAGACCATTTACTCTTAAATATTTCAATATTTCAGCTTGTATCTTCAAGAATAGGGGCAGTTGCTATTGATCAAGACTTTTTTTTTGAGAGGGTCTATTAAGAAAAGATTTAAATATAGATTTAAGCATGTATGTTAAAAAAGGGGGAGAGGTGATCAAGGCATACCTCATACAAAGGTGCATACTTTGACTGAGGAGATGGGGAGGAAGGAGGATCAGAAGTTCAAGGCCAGCCTAGGCTATACAGTAGTTAAGGCCAGCATGAGCCACACGAGACTTTGTCTCAAGCAAACAAATTAGAAATAGAAAAGAGAGGAGATGGGAAGATGGCTCAGCAGTTAAGATCACAGGCTGCTCTTTCAGAGAATTTGTTCCCAGTACCCACATGGTGAATCACAACTATATGTAACTACAGTTCTGTGGTATCTGATGGCCTCTTCTAGCTTCCTCAGGTACTGCACACATGTAGGCAAAGCCACCATACACATCATCATATAAAAATAAGTAAAATCAGGCCGGGCGGTGGTGGCACATGCCTTTAATCCCAGCACTCAGGAGGCAGAGGCAGGCGGATCTCTGTGAATTCAAGACCAGCCTGGTCTACAGAGCTAGTTCCAGGACAGGCTCCAAAGCTACAGAGAAACCCTGTCTCGAAAAACCAAATAAATAAATAAATAAAATCAAAAAACAAGTCAAGTCATTAATGACAGAAAAAGGGAGGAAGAGGAAGGAAAGCGAGCCATATAAGAGGCGAGGAAGTAGTACACATGCTCAAGAGGGCACAGGCTTCCCAAGAGCAACCCAACCAAAATATCCTAAACCAGTGGCTCTCAACCTTCCTAATGCTGCGACGACCCTTTAATACAGAACCTCATGTGCTGACCCCCAGCCATAAAGTTACTTTTGTTGCTACTTCATAACTGTAATTTTGCTACCATTATGAATCATAATTAAATATTTTTGGAGATAGAGGTTTGACAAAGGGGTTACCTACAGGTTGAGAACTGCCATCCTAATAATGGAAACACACATTCATCATAGGTGCACATCTGTAATCTTATCACTCTGGAGCCTTAAGCAAGAATCTGTGTCCTTAGAAGTTAACTAACAAGAAAACTAGGATATCCAGGGATCATATTCCTCCTGATGTGACGACAGAGCAAGGGAGCACAGCATCACTTAAGAATATTCTTTTTTTTTTCAATAAAAAAAAAAGAATATTCTTGCCGGGCAGTGGTGACTCACGCCTTTAATCCCAGCACTTGGGAGGCAGAGGCAGGTGGATCTCTGTGAGTTTGAGACTAGACTGGCCTACAGAGTGAGTTCCAGGACAGGCTCCAAAAGCTACAAAGGAAAACCCTGTCTCGAACTCCCCACCCCCCAGAAAGTTCTTGTCTACGACTGAGTGTGAGGATATTCAAAGTCTCTAGATCAGGGCACACCAGGTGTTTTGTCTATTTTGTTTTTGAGACAGGGACTCACTATGTAGCTGTAGCTAGCCTGAAACTCATTGTTTAGAGCATGCTGGCCTCAAATTTGTAAAGATCTACCTGTCTTACAGTGATCTATCTGCCTCCTGAGTTTTGGGATTAAACGTGTGCACCACCATGCCCAGCCATTTTAAAGATTTATTTTTATTATTTTTAACTATGGGGTGTGTGTATGCATGTGTGTGTGCATGCGTGTATTTATGTGCAACTTGCTCATAGAAGCTGGAGTTATAGATTCCGTGACTCTCTAACATGGGTGCTAGGAACTGAAGTCCAGGACTCTGGAAAAGCACTATTCACTCTTAACTGCTAATCCATCTCTCCAGCCCCAAGTTTTTTTTTAAGTAAATAAAATTTGCTTAGGACACAGCTATACTCAATTCATTCCTTTTTTTCCTTTTGGCAGTGCTGGGATTGAACCTTGGGCCTTATGCAATTTAGGCAAGCACTCTTTTTTTTTTTTCGAAACAGGGTTTCTCTGTAGCTTTTGGTTCCTGTCCTGGTACTAGCTCTTGTAGACCAGGCTGGCCTCGAACTCAGAGATCCGCCTGCCTCTGCCTCCAGAGTGCTGGGATTAAAGGCGTGTGCCACCACCGCCCGGCTAGGCAAGCACTCTTCACCACTGAGAAATACTCCCAGCTCCAAGATCATTTTTATATACCATCATGCCTGTTTTCTTAATAGAATTTAGCTGCTATGTCAGAGACCATATGGCTCTTACAGCTTAATATATTTACCAGCTAGCCTTTTCTAGGAACGTTTGCTGATTTCTAGCCTAGATTTGATTATTATTTTCATTTTAAAATTGTTCAGTTAATTATAAGTTTTTAGTACTGGAGACTGAACATTCATGCTAAGTTGTCTATCACAGTACCAGCACTTAATTATGAACTGTAAAAGAAACAGAATACATATGTTCAATGAGATCAAAATGTTCTGTTTTGCCAGTCTACAATCTGAGAAGATCCATAAGACAAATTGGTTTCTGCAACAAACAATTCAATGTCAGGAAAACAAAAGGGAGATTGCTTAGATCAAGAGAATTCAACCACACACTAGTTAACTATTTCAAACACATATACTTTAAGAACTTTGTTCAAAGCCCTTATTTAAGAAGACATTAATGATGCAATTGAGAAACTCTGAATTATGAATAAACAGGATATTAAGAAATTACTGCTTGGACTGGAGAGATGGCTTAGTGGTTAAGAACACTGGCTGTTCTTCCAGAGGACCTGAGTTCAGTTCCCAGCAACCACATGAAGGTTCACAACCATCCATAATGAGATCTGGTGCCCTCTTCTGGCATGAAGGCAGACACGCAGGCAGAACACTGTATATATAATAAATAAATCCAAAAAATAAATAAATAAATAAATAAATTACTGTTCATCAGGTAAGGGCACTTGCTGCCAAGCTTGACAATGGGAGTTCAATCCCTAGGATCTACATGGTGGAAGGAAAGAAATGACTCCCACAAATTGCCCTCTGACTGTCACTCACGCACTGAGACCTAATGTGCACTTGCACACACTTATATGCATGCATACACAAAATAAATGAGTAAATAAACATAACAAAAGAAATGAAAATTCCACAATAGGGACTGGGGATGAAGCTCACGAGCAGAAAGCTTGCAAAGCCCTGAGTTCAATAACTAGTGGGGGTGGGGAGAGCACTCATTCCTTTACATTTATCCTTGTAAGAATGGGGAAATCAATCCTCACAAAATAAGCAAGTTTAATGAAAAGCAGCACCTTGTTCCTTATGCGGTCTCTCTTAACCACTTCTTCTTTCTTTTCAGCTTTTTCCAAGGTGCATATTGATTCTGTATTCTCGCTCTTCTTCCCTTTATCTCGAAGTGCTTCTTTTTCTCTCTTCAGTTCCTCTTCCTTTCGTTTGAAAGCCTTCTCTTTCTCATAGCGCTCCTTCTGCTGCTGCCTCCGGCGTTCTTCTTCTTGCCGCTTTATCCTCTCTCTTTCTCGGATCATGCGCTCCTGCTCTCTTTCATAATCCCGATCCCTGTAATCTCTGACATTCTCATCATCAAGCCTGCGTGACAAACAAACAAGAGGGCTGGAAACACAGCTTGGCTGACAGGGTGCTTTACCAAATGATGTATGATCGTGTGCGGGTCTCACGTCCCAGCACCATAGGCTGGACTCAAACACATGAGACCGTCTGAAAAACAGAGCGGAACAAAAGAAAGGAAGGTGAGCATGACCCTTCAAGCATCCTGCAATTGCAAGTGCAGGAACACTGTGCTAACTTGGCCATCCTAATGAGGGTGCACTGGCTGCTACAGCTGAGGGAAAATAGTGTTTTTGAAAACAAGCAAAACCAGAGGTCAGGGCTGAAGAGCTGGCTCACCAGTTAAGAACCTATTGCTTTTGCAGAAAACTCGAGTTTGTTTCCCAGCACCCACATCAGGGGCTCACAAGCACCTGTAACTCCAGTCACAGGGGGATCGGACACCTATGGCCTCCAAGGGCATTTGCACACATGTGCATATAACCACATACTAGACACATACACATAACTGAAAATAATATAAATAAATCTTAAAAAAAGAAAAACCAAAGCTCATTCACCTAGATGAAAACACTAGAATATTTGCAACCTTTCCTTTTCCTTCTTCCACGTGTATAAAGCAATTCATCTTTTTTTTCCTTTTTTTTTGACAAGGTCTTACTATGTAGTCTAAGCTAGTCTGGAAACTAACAATCCTCCTACCTCAGCCTCCTGAGTGTTCTTACATGTGAGTACACTATTCCAACCAGCAATTAATTTAACTCCAGGCAAGTAAAGGACATGCCGTCTACATTAATGGCTAGCGATGAAAGGTGGCTCAGAGCTCTCAATTGCTGACTGACCTCTTTGGCTTTTCATCCTTCAGGTCAACATCAAAACGCCTGGGCAGAGTACAACTTTGCCCACAGGCTCTTTCTTCATTCAGATTCTCTTTGTCCATTTTCTTGGCTTTGTCTCTTTTATCAAGTTCTTTTTCATCTCCTTTTTCTGGTTTCTTGAGCAGCTTTTAAAGAGAAAATTTTTATTTTTTATTTTGGTGAATAGGGCATTGCCTTCTGATTTTATCAAAAATCCCACAATATACTATTTTGACTTTATACTACGGAAAGCCCCTTATCTTTGTGCCATTATTCTCAAACTTACAGGCAAACAGCTAATGCACAATAGTGACTTACTAAAAGGATGCTACTACTATAAAGTATCATTCCTTCCACGGGAAGTGGTTTCATCATCCTGTGGCAATGGGATCAAGACTCCTTTGGTTTTAAATGGACTCTTTTGAAGGGGTTTTGAGACAGGTTCTTACTATGTAGCCCAGGCTAGCCAGGAAATTATAATCTGCCTATATCTGTCTCCCTAGTACTGGTTAAAAGTGTGCACCACCATACCTGGCTATAGGTCAAACTTTTAAGTCAATCAAGTTTTTTGTTTTTATTTTTCTTTTATGTATACACCTGCAATGCCAAATGCCTTGATTACCAAAGGAGAGATTCATTGTGGGAATGATTCTGCCTTAAGCCTGAGAATAACATATTTATGATGGTATAATCACATTATCATTAGAGAAAAATATCAAGAATTACTTGGCACTGAGATTTTAAAACCCAAAAGCCTTACACAATAGAACGCTGAAATTCCAACTCTACTCAATGCCACATATGCTACTCTTTCTGACATCATTGCTATAAAGAGGTATCATGGATACCTCCACTAGGTGTTGGATAGGCAGAGATTCTTAGGCAAAACAAAATATCACAGTAAATGCATCATAAGAGGTTCACCTCAGGGAAAAGGCATCATGCAAGTCACCAAGCAAAAGGCAAAGGAACCACAGGACTTAAGCATGAGCTACTTCAGCACACACAGCCACTACAAATGGGAATCCAAAATGGACACAAAGAAGGTCCCAAAGTAAAATGAGGGCGGATGTGCAGGTTTCATTTGAAGTGTTCTTATTTCTCTAACAAACATCTACCTGTATTAGCTGCCAAGATGTTCATTATTTAATAAGAACATTAGAGAAGCTCTCTAGCATGGCTGGCTCTACCTTCTGTCTTGCTGATCATGTAGATAAACAAATCAAATCAATTGTGGCATGGTGGACAGAGACTCAGCTGGAAGGAACTGAGGTGGAAGTTTCCCCTGTATCAGCAATGATGAGTCCAAAGGAGACTCCGGAAACTCCAGCTCCCCTAACTGCTGTATTTCCAGAAAATAGAAGAAGGCAACCATGCTGTCCTATCTGTGAGATGTTCTCAGACTTTCTGATGGTCTAGCTCCAAGTACTTCTCTGGGATGTTCACTGCAGCAAGGGCTGCCCAAGCCATACCCTTGGGATGGAAGTAGCAAGGCTGAGATCTTTCTACAGGCTTTCCTCTTCCTATATGCAATGTAGCAATAAGCACCTGCTGATTACAGATTCCTAGATGCAAGACAGTAACTCAGGAATCATGAGAGGGAAAGCACTTAAGGCAGGGTATTTGTCAACACTCGTTCCCCAGGGCAGCCAGTTAGGAGAGGCATAGAAGAGGAGAGGGCACAATACAAACTGACTTTCCTCTGAAGCTACACTGCTGAGGCTTCTGGGTATACAGCAGAACATCAGGGTGTCACCTGAATGCCCTCTATTTATTCTATCCTATTTTATTGAGGTACTGGAACTGCAGGGCAGGCTGGCTTCATACTAAACCCTTCTGCCTTGATGAATTACCTTGCCTGGTTTGGGGTTTCCTTTTAAAGAGAGATGTCAAATAGCTCAGCTTTTACAAAGACCCAAGTCAATCTGAAGGGGTTTCAACACATAACACTACCACCACCACCAAAAGTTATGAGCTAAGACCTGTGTGTGTGACATGATACTAGATGTTCTGTATCATGTATTTGATCCTTACATTTTTCTGATTCACAGCTTGTAACAGAAACCTGTGTACCTGAAGACAGTGGAAAACAAACAGATGAGGCAACTTCATGTATCATTTATGAAAGAAAAGCTGAAAAAATCCCACATTCATGCAAGCCAAGCCTAAGTCCTCATTTACCAGGAACCGAGAGACTAGCAACCCACATAGCAAACATTATTAGTGACTTAAACAAAACAGGTCTGCAATGAAGGATGATAGCATTGGGTAAACTACCGAATCCTTCTAAGTCATCCTAAGCTTAAAACTTAACATTATTACTATGATAGGAAATATTTTTATTTCCACAACCCACCCCCAAAAGTGCAAAAATAAAACAAAATTTGCAACAACACAAGGCTCATGCATAGACACATGCAGTTTCAGTGACATGCAGTCTGTTTCCGTTGTTCCCATACCTTGATCTTTGGTTCATCCTTTATTTTTTCCCTTTCTGGAACTCTCTCTATCTTCTTTAGCTTTTCTATATCTTTTCTTTTTCGTTTCTCCTCTTCTTTCCATTTTCTTCTCTCTTCTTCTCGTTGTCTTTTCCTTTCTATTTCTCGTCTCCTCCTTTCTTCCCTCTTTTCTTCTCTCATTCGCTAGAAATACGAACACAATCCTTCCAATTACAAAGGCACCAAAACCCCAATTAGCTGCAAAGGCATTATGGGAACCTGCTAGCCCATCTGACTTGAGGCATTCGGGGGGTATCACAAATGTCTCTGGGGCAGCAAAGACCTCTCTAGGTCTGCAAGGTAAGCCCATAGGCTCACCACCACCATGAAGATGCCTAAAGAAGCTAGACCTTTAAGGGCTAACTGTGGGAAAATAGCTATTTCTCCTGTAGGATCCCAAGGCTCTCAGATGTTTATACACTGTGAACTAATCAAGAACCAGGCGAACTACAAAATGAAAACTCACCTGTTTGTTCTTCAGGAAGCTCAAGAGTGGGGTTGTCCTTTTAGCTATAAAGCACAAGCAGATTATTAATAATGCTTATCAAGCCTGGAAAGGATTTCACTTTCAGTCAGCCCTGCTACCCACTCAAGATGGGGAAATGACACCCCTTACAAAATCCACCCTATTAATCCAAACAAGTTGTAAAGTATTCTACTTCAAAATACAGGCTTAAATTACATTTTTTAAAAAGTGAATAAAACTGGGTGTGGTGGCATTAGAATACTGAAAGTTGGGGCTGGAGAGATGGCTCAGCAATTAAGAGCACTGGCTGCTCTTCCTGAGGTCCTGAGTTCAGTTTCCAACACCCACATGATGGTTCACAATCTGATGCACTCTTCTGGCCTGCAGGCATACATGCAGACAAAGCATGTGTACATAAAAATAAATCTTAAAAAAGCAATGCTGAAAGTTTTTATGAGCAATTGCTAGTTGGTAAGACACAGGTAAGTAAGTACATTTTTATTAGATAGGAGCTTAAGTTTGACTGGAAAGAAACCAAGGACAGGAGCGTGTACTCCAAACAGCTGGTCATTCTGATGCCCTAATTCTGCTTTGGGGAATTTATTCTAAGGAAGCTTAATCTGCATATTCATTAATAGAATAATCTGCATATTCATTAATAGAAACCATGCTTTAGCATTTTAGTAAGGGGCTGGAGAGACGGCTCAGGGGTTAAGAGTTAAGTACTGCTACTGCAGAAGACCCGAGTCCACCTCTCAGGAACCACATCAGAATCCCAGCGCTAGGCAATCTGAAGTCTCCTGCTTCCCCAGGCACCTGCACCCATGTGCATACATCCTCCCACAGACATAAACATTAGAAAAGTAAAAATGGAGTAGACATGGTGGCATACTAGGGAGACAGGAGACTAGCAAGAGACTAGGGAGACAGGTGGCAGGAGGGTCTCTGTGAGGGCATCCTGGTCTACAGAGTGAGTTCCAGAACAGCCAGGACTACAGAGGGAACCTGTCTCAAAACAACAAACAAATACTAAAAGAAAAAAAAAACTTACTTAAATTCATTTTTCAACATGCTGAACAGTGATAATAGCCTTGATGGCATCTTTTTGAACACATCTTTTTTTTAAAAAAAAAAAAAAAAACTTTCTAACCCCCCCCCCCAAAAAATAAATAAAATAAACTTTCTGTTTGTTTAGAGTCTAATACAGCTTAGGCTGATCTGGAAGAACTCACTATATAACCAACGATGGTCCCCTTTTTTTTTTGTTTTGTTTTGTTTTTCAAGACAAGGTTTCTCTGTGTAACAGCCCTAGCTGTCCTGGAACTCACTTTGTAGACCAGGCTGGCCTCAAATTCACAGAGATCCACCTGCCTCTTTCTCCCAAGTGCTGGGATTAAAGGCGTGTGCCACTACTGCCCGGCTCTCCAAGGCTGACTTTAACCTCTGATCCCCTTCCTCTACCTATCCCCTTCACCTCACCAAGTGCTGGAGTGCTGGGATTACAAGTGTATGCTACCAATACTGGGTTGGTTTTTTTTTTTTTTTTTTTTTTTTTTGGAGACAGCATCCTGCTCACTTAACTGTCCACGAACAAACTATAGTGCAGGCAGGCCTTAACTTTCTATCCTCTCCGAGTAGCTAGGACTATGGAACAAATTTATGAGATAAATTCCTAGAAGTAGAAATCCTGGGTCAAACACATGCCAGTAGTTAGAGCTGGTTGCTTAGAACCAACATCTAAGTGAAAATTTCTCAGATTTTCAGTTTTCTAATAATGAACTTCAGTTTTGTAGATTACCAGGTCAAGTTTTAGGAATAAGATCTTACTGCTAGAAGACATCAATTGTTTTTCAAAGGCACTCTGATGAAAAAGCCACTGGCCAAAACCCTCTTCCTACTTACCTATTAATTCTCGATTTTTGGCTTCTATTTCCTCCAGAAATGTCTCTGGAGTAGACGTCATTTTTTCATTGTCTGTGGCATAACTCTCCAAAAATTTTCTGTATTCTGGATCTAAACAATCATTTAAGGAACCAGAAAACAGAGACTTTAACCAACAAAAAAGAAGTACTACCTAGGACAGATCTTTATCTAAGAAGATACTTTTCTACTATATGGAAGACTTGAAAAACAAAAAACAACACTCACACAAGATAGATTACTAGGGCTACTCTGGAACTCAAATCACTGATACCCACGGTGGAGTGTGATGTAACAGAGGGGTCAGGAAAAATGAGAGAGCATACATTAGAACACACTGATACGAGGTGGAACACTGTTCTAGGCCTGGGGTTGCAGCTCAGTTTGAGAGCGCTTGCTTAGATGGATGAGGCACTTGATTTGAGCCCCAGAATCTCAGGAGAAAAGTCTAAGGACCCCATGAAACCAGAGTCACACAGGAGAAATAGAAATTACATAGTATTCCTTAACAGCGTGTAAGCAATTTGTGCATGAGCACACGCCACTTTATGACACCTCAACATCGGAAAGTGTGGTGGTCCAAAATGATAAATTAGAGGCCAAGTCCTAAACATGGCTTTGGAGACTGTGGTGATTTCTGGAGCTCTCTCCTAGGTATCTCCATCCTAAGGAAGGGAAATATACCTGAGTCATTATATTGTTTGCACTGCCTCATTTCATATCTGGAGTATCATCAATAAAAAGCTGTGTACTTGACTCTTCACTGTTTCACAACAACAAATGACAAAAATTCAACAATTTTTTATTTTATTCAACATTTTTCTATCAGATTGATCCTAAAAGATCAATATAAAAATATTGAGGCTGGGGGGCTGGAGAGATGGCTCAGTGGTTAAGAGCATTCCCTGCTCCTCCAAAGGTCCTGAGTTCAATTCCCAGCAACCACATGGTGGCTCACAACCATCTATAATGAGATCTGGTGCCCTCTTCTGGCATACAAACATACATGGAAGGAATGTTGTATACATAATAAATAAATCTTTAAAAAAAATATCGAGGCTGATGGTTAGATAGATGGCTGGTTAGAGAGATGGCTAAGTGGTTAAGAGCACTGGCTTCTCTTTCAGAGGATCCAGGTTCGATTCCCAAAATTCAATGGTGGTTTACAACCTTCTATCACTCCAATTCTAGGGAATTCAACATTCTCTTCTAGCCTCTGAGGTGCACAGACATACATGCAGGCAAAACACCCAAACATATAAAAAATGAAAAAAAACACACACACTGGGGCTAAATCCTTATCTAATACAATAAGAGTTATATAACAGTTTTCCAACATAATAGTACCAAAATCTCAAAATCTGGAGTTGGTTATGCCTTACATGGAAATTATGCCAGTTATCCATTCCTCTATTTTTGTTTAGCTTAGTAACTATATGTATTGCTAACTGCATACTCAAGGCCTAGGGGATTAGAATGCTGATTTCAGTTGTTTTATATGAACCTACCTGGAGATAAAAAGGTTTTCCCCTTGGGGGTGGGAGTGTCTATCAAGATGGCTCAGAGGTAAAAACATTTGCTGCCAAACCTGCTGACCCGAGATCCGTCCCCAGGACCCAAATGGTAGAGGGGAGACCAACTCCTAAAAGCTGTCCCCTAAACTCTACACTTATGTATTCCCCTCACCACCAATTATATACATTAATATTTTTTCTAATATTTTTTATTACTTTATAAATAATACCATTCAACATTTCCACTTCCTACAATAATATTTTTTTAAAGTTTTTTTTGGGGTGGGGGGGGCTAGACAATTGGTCAGTAGTTAAGGGTATTGACTGCGGTTCCAGAGGACCTGGGTTTAATTCTAAGCACCCCATAGTGGCTCACAATCACCTCTAATTCTAGTTTCAGGGGACCCTCTTCTGGCCTCTCCTTTCACCAGGCAGACAAATGGTATATAGACAAACATGAAGATAAAACACACACACACACACACACACACAAACACACACACACACACACTTTTACAATGTTTCAACCATAGGCCAAAACTTGTTTTAGAAAGATAACAGAAACTAAAAGTTAAATCACAGCAATGGTAGGAGGCTGCAAGGAGCAGTCAATATCATTTAAACTAATTTTTGAGGCTGGAGAGATGGCTGAGAGGTTAAGAGCACTGGCGGCTCATCCAGAGGTCCTGAGTTAAATTCCCAGCAACCACATGGTGGTTCACAACCATCTATAACGAGATCTGGTGCCCTCTTCTGGCCTGCAGGCAGAACACTGTAAACATAATTAAAAACTGCTTTTGCTTACCATTTCCTAACCAGCAGACTCAGAATGATTTACTGCTCAGTAGTCAAGACTGGATGGCTCAGTGGCAGACGAATGAAATGCCACTAAGCCAAAGAGAACAGACACACTGGAAAACCCACACCCACTCTCACAATTCAGCAACGCTTCCGCAGGCATAAGAGTTCCCATTAACTATTTGAAATGTTTCTAATGTAACATATTGGAGTCTAACTCACATAAGCATTATGCAAAAGAACTTAAAAAAAGCCCAAAGCAGCAATATATAACCAGAGCTATACTGTACCATCATCGATAGTCCCAACTTTTGTATCTCTTTTCTTAATCTTCTTTTTTGCAGCTTTTTGAAAAGGTGCAAATTCTACTATAGCATGATATTCCTGACCTGTTTAGAGAAAAAAAAAAATGCCACCCTTGCTGTAATAAAGAAGATCTCAAAAGTGGGTACAAGCAAATCATCTACTGTTTTCCAGACCTAGTTAGATGCCAGAATAGTCTCCCAAATGCCAAAACCCTTACTAGATTAATACAACTACAGAACAGATACTCATAGCATAATTAAAGACATGGCACTAAGCTGGGTGTGGTGGCATGTACCTATAGTCTCAACTATTGAGAAGACTGAGGCAGGAAGATTGCTTGAGCCCAAGAGTTTCAGGCCAGCCTGGGCAACACACAAAGATCCTATCTCTATCAACAACAAAAATAAAGATAAGGCACAGAAGTAATGTTCCCTGAAATTCACCTTCTAAAATGCGGTATTTTGATATGTGAAAAGAAAATCTACAAATTAATTTTCATTATGAATTCATTCCATATATTAGAGCATGGCATAGTGGGCCATCTATAGCCCTAGCACTAGATGGTTAAAATAGGAGGGTCATGAGTTCAAGGCCAGCCTGGGCTGCCTAGCAAACACCAATTCAAAAATCCTAAATAAACCAGCAAATATTAGAAATCTCTTAAACAAGCAACTGTTAAAACAATATGGTGGCTTTTTTTGGAAGTAGGACACATCACATAGCCACAGCCAACCTCAAACTTTCTATGCAGCTGATACTGTCTTAAACCCCTGATCCTCCTGCATCCACCTCCCAAACTCTGGTATTAAAGGGATACAATGCCCAACTACATGAGGGAAATCTAGAGACAGAAGATCAGTGTGGTGGCACATGCCTGTAGTCCCAGTACTCATGACGAAGAATGCCTTGAGTTGAGGCCAGCATTGGATACAGAGTAAGACCCTGTCTGGGGATGGGGGAGATACTAATGGCTTAGAGCTAGTTGTGGGGGTGACAACTAATAAGTATGGGGTTTCTCACTGGGATGATAATCACAGTCTAAAATTAGATTGTGGTGATGGCTATACAACTGTGGGATTATATGAAAAAAAAAAACACTGAACTGTATTCTTTAAAAGGGTATATTTTATGGTGTGTGAATTAAGCCTACATAAAGATATTTTCAGCAAGGTACCAATATAAGTTTGACAAATATTATTAACTTCATTATGGCAATCATCTCATAGTATATATACATGCATCAAGTTATCATATTGTCAACAAACTTGTATAAATTTGTCAATTTGATCTCACTAAACAGAAAAACCTGTTTAAAGTCAGGTATGGTGGCTCATACCTATAACTGTAGCACTCAGGAAACAGAGACAGGAGGATTGCCACAAGTGCAAGGCCAGCCTGGTCTATATATACAGAGAGACTGTTTCAAAAGTGCAAAACAAAGTAAAACAAAAAAAAAAGACTACATATTACATAAATGATATGATTCTGCTGCTATGAAATGCCCAGAGTAGGGAAATCCACAGAGAGGGTGGATTAGCTGACTGCCAGGGCTGAGCGGAGAGTAGAAGACTGCTAATAGAGAGGAGTTATTTTGTGGATGGTCAATGCTCCAGCAAAGTGATACTCGCAGAACTTTGTGAATATACTAAACCCTACTAAATTTGCGCTTATAGATGGTGAATTTCTTTCTTTCTTTTTTTTGGGGGGTGGGGGTGGGGGTAGGTTCTCAAGACAGGGCTTCTCATTAGCTATGGAGTCAGTCCTGGAACTTGCTCTGTAGACCATGCTGGCCTTGAACTCCCAGAGATTCGCCTGCCTCTGCCCCTGAGAGCTGGGGCCATCACCACTAGGCAAAAGATAGTGAATTTCAATTGAAAAAGAAAACTGACTGCTAAAAAATAGATATACCTGATCATTCCCACTGAACAATGTCATACATGGTACAAAATACTGTCTTCTCAAATAAATTAATAAAATAAAAAAATACTATTTTCTCTTCAGTGACATAAACTGGAATAAAATAACTGGGTTCTTATGTGGGGTTGGGAGGCACAGATGCAATCCTAGTACTTAGAAGAGGAAGGCAGGAAGAGGATGAGGAAGTCAAAGCTAGCCTAGGCTACATGGGACCTGTCTCAAACAAAAACAAATCATGAAGGAAACATGGTTATGAAAATCCTAACAAATGCAGAATCAGACCAGGAGGATTAAGTGCTATCTATTGGAGGAGCGGAAGAAAGGAAACTAGACTGAAGCACAGTGGGAGATCACCTGGGGGAAACAAAGGAAAACCAAACCAGAGCCAAGGCAAGGTGGTGCAGGGCTGTTACTGCCAGGATGAGTTTGGAATTTTTGTTTCATAACTATCAACTTAAATCATCTTTTCAAAAGGGTTAATTTCAAGTTGGGGATGTAGCTCAGTGACAGAGACACGGCCTTGTATGTGAGAGACCGTGGGTCTACTCTTGTGTGTGTGTGTGTGCGCCACACACACACACACACACACACACACACACAAAATGAATCTTATGGCAATTAAAGTATACAAAAATAGAAAAATAGAAACCCCTGTAAGGAGAAATGGCTGTCTACACACTGGCTGGTGAGGACACAGAATGTAAAGTATAGGTTAAGCCCGGGCGATGGTGGCGTACGCCTTTAATCCCAGCACTCGGGAGGCAGAGGCAGGCGGATCTCTGTGAGTTCGAGACCAGCCTGGTCTACAAAGCTAGTTCCAGGACAGGCTCCAAAGCCACAGAGAAACCCTGTCTCGAAAAAAAAAATAAATAAAGTATAGGTTAAGTCTCAGGGAAGAATGCACTTTAGGGGCTGGAGAGATGGCTCAGTGATTAAGAGCACTTATTGCTCTTAGATCTGGGTTCAATTCCCAGCACCCACATGGCAGCTCACAACCATCTGTAACTCTCCAGTTCCAAGCGATCTGGTACCCTGGTCTCAGTGGGCATGAGGCATGAATATGGTACACAGACACACATGCAGGCAACATTCATACATGTAATTTTTTAAAAAAATATGCATAATAAATGTTACTTAAATATAAAAAATTATACACAATGGGCTGGTGAGAGGACTCAATGGGTAAGTATACTTGCCACCAAGGCTGATGACCTGAGTTTAATTCCCAAAACCCTCACAGTGGAACAAGAGAATATGTGTACCATAACCCACACACAAAATAAATACATGTAATAAAATTGCTTAAGAAAATAAGCCAGGCGGTAGTGACACACGCCTTTAATCCCAACACTCAGGAGGCAGAGGCAGGTGGATCTTTGTGAATTCTGAGTTCGAGGTCAGCCTAGTCTACAGAGCAAGTTCCAGGACAGGCTTTGGCTCCAAAGCTACACAGAAAACCCTGTCTTGAAAAAGCAAAACCAGGGGGCTGGAGAGATAACTCAGCGGTTAAGAGCACTGCCTGCTCTTCCAGAGGTCCTGAGTTCAATTCCCAGCAACCACATGGTGGCTCACAACCATCTGTAATGGGGTCTGGTGCCTTCTTCTGGCCTGCAGGCAGACACACAGACAGAATATTGTATACATAATAAATAAATATTTTAAAAAAAAGACAAACCTAATCCAAAAAAAAGAGAAAGAAAAAAGAAAATAATACATTGATAAGACTCCTAACTTGAATCAGATGTAAAGAATAAAGAAATAAAAATATCACTACAAAAAAAATCACTACAACTTGTGAACTAAGTGAGAAATCACTGCTACCTACTAGAATAAAAATGCTGGTCAGGAAAAATAGCTAGTTTGGGAAAATTTATAGAAGTTAGGCATGGAAGAGTATAACAGAGAGTGACTGTAGCAAGTGAAAAGCCCTTGGTTTATCCTTTGTGCACACAAGTTCGATAAACACAATTGTTAAGCCTTCAGCTTTTATTGGCATATACCATAACCAAGATTCACTATTTGAAAACTGGAAATAATTGAGAAAACTTATATCATTTATCTATAATTATAAAACCAAATGAAAGATGGCAAATGCCAACCTGGATACATTTTGGCTAAATATTGCAAGTAGCCAATACCAAGTAAAAAGTGAGATTGGAGTTAAGTCAGAAGTCTGTCATTGTTATAAACTGCGTGTCCTGGATACCAAGAGCTTGCATGTTTATGTGTTTTGCTGGCGCTGGGGATCACACCAGGGCCTCACATGATATTAATCATCTTCAGTCTGGGAGAGCAAATTTGATGTGTTAGCTATATACAACTTTGTGAGAAAGATAAACAGTATTCTCACTGAGGACTCCTGACCTAAAGGATATTAATATCTCTGAAGCAGAAAGTCAACATTTAAAACAAGTTTAAGGTGTCGCATAAGGAGAAATCCGTGGCAATTTCATTCACTGGATCCAACTATAGTAAGTTAATAAAAATATCTCAGGATTTTAAAAACCCTATACATGTTGCACATTCTGTCTCAAAGGAGTTGAGAAAAAGTGCCTACATAGGCGTGGAGAAAGCAATGTTTTGTCTACTGCTCTCCCCCTCTCCCCCTCCCTCTCTCTTTTCCTCCTGTCCTCCCCCTCCCTGACCCTCTCTTTTTCTAGGGTTATTCTATGCAGCTCAGAATGGCCTCTACCTTGCAGTCATCCTCCTGCCTCTGTCACCAGAGTGCTGATAATAGGTATGCATCGCTACTGGCTGCACACAGTCTCTTCAATGTAAAAATGGCAAACTCTTCTAAATCTTTTTAAAAAGACTCACCTTTATTGTCAAGGAATACATAGCCATCAAATCGGTCCCTGAATAAAATAATGTCCTCTTGGTTTTTAAAGTTGATATAGGCTCTGGCATACATATGCGGATACAGACTGTAGAGGGAAAGCAGGTAAGTGAATATGCTTGCAGGTGTCTGGCTCAATCGCAAAGATGTACGCATCAAAGAAACTAGCTCAAAACCAAAAAGGAGTAGGATAAAAGAATGGAAGTCTGCTCTCCACCCCCGTTTTTAATTATTATTATTTTTTTACCTAGTATCATTGGAAAAAAACTCAAAATAATCATGCTCAGGCATAGGTTGAAGATGTTCCTGAAGCTGCTCCTTGGTCAAAGTGGGAGGTAATCTTCGAATTACCACCTTAGGAAATACGAGGAAAACAAGATCAGCACACATCAACTTTCTTGCATACCCTAATCATGGCTCTTGAGGATCGGCTTTAAAATACAAAACCACTGAGACTATTATTCTCCTGCAGCCCAATACTCAGGATTAGTCAAAGGTGGGGGGGGGGCAACGCGGTTGATAAACACTCTCGGAAATGACAATTGTATGGCGCAAGGACAATCTCAGGTTCTGCTCTTAAACAGCAACCCCGCAGTGTGCAGCCCGTTCTTAAACAGGTAGACAAATCCTAGTCTTTCGTGTCACGGAATCGTCTCTCTCGCACTTGTATTCCTAACTCCCGCTAAAAGAATACCCTCCCCATTCTGCTTAACATACGCAAAACATTTCACCCGTCGCCATCCGTCTGTCGTGCCCCTCTAGGTCATCAAGTCCCTTAACGGACTTCCCCAACTCGCCTCCGTGAACCCATCACACGCACTCCCACCCCTCACCCGCGGTGTCGCAAGGACTATTTAGCAATTCAGCGCAATTAAAGTTCCCCTATCTTGCCTGCCGCTCCCCTCTCCCATGACCACCCCGCAGTCGCAACTCTAACTTAATCCACGCTTCCCATCAGGGAGCCCTCGCTTTCCCTCACCGCCCCCCCCCCATTCGGGGGCTTAACCAGAACCCGCTAATCCCATTTCCACCGGCGCTCGAAACCGAGCAAAGCGATTTTCATTCAGTCAGAACGAGAAGAGAAACCCGGGAGAGGAAGAGAACAACCCCATTCTCTGCCAGCCTCTCCAGCCCGTGTACACGTCCCGCCCTCTCTCGGGCCACCCGCCGGTAGGCACCTTGCTTAAAGCTTCTTTCTTCTCCCTGTTGCGATCTTGCTTATCTTCCCCTTTGGCGCCTTCGGCAGTAGCACCAGCGCTGCTGCCCGTGGCACCCTGAGGCGTTAAGAGGGTCACTCGCTTCTCCTTAGGCCTGTGATCTTTCTCTTCCTTCATGGTCACGGGTACGATCCTCAGAGCGGTAGCTCAGCTGCGATGCCGTTACGCCGGGCACCTACGGCTCACGGCAAGAAGCCTCCAGAACTCCGCCTCTAACAAATGCCCCTGGTGATAAGCGGAGCCTGGCGTTCCATTGGGCTCCCCGAGATCTCGCGAGAGTCTAGGGCACCCTGCTTTACTCCGGGGGTAAGGGTTTAACACCTGGTCTATACTTCCCGCCTGCTTAATCGCCGCGCGGCCCAATCCCCTAGCGGCCCAGAGTCCCGCGGGGCCCGCCCCTTCGCGCGTCAGTAGCAACTCCGCCATCTTGTCTGGAAACGACTCTCGCGGACTACAACTCCCTGCATGCAACGCAACTCCCCGCCTAGGACTGGAACGTGGGAATTTTACAGCTGTCTCAGGGTCTCTATTTTAAGTACATGTGGTCTTTTTTTTTTTTCTTATTTGGTTTTTCGAGACAGGGTTTCCTCAGCGTAACAGCCCTGGACTGACCTGGAACTCGCTTTGTAGACCAGGCTCGCCCCGAACTCACAAAGATCCACCTGCCTCTGTCTCCAGAGTGCTGGGATTTACAGGCGTGCGCCACCACCGCCCAGCATATGTGCTCATTTAATGTTAAATTTTAGTGTTCATTTTTTTCAGATAAGGTTTTGAGCCGCGTGTGGTAGCTGGTGCCTGTAATCCCAACACTAGGGAGCCTGAGGGTGGAGGATCACAGCAGGTTCAAAGTCTGGTCTAAATAGCAAGTTCCAGGCAAATTAGTGCTAGATAGTGGAGCCCTGTATCAACCAATCAATCAATAGGTAAATAAATAGCTAAGGAAAAGTTGTCTTTTTTTCTTTCCTGAAGTACACTTTCAGAAGCGTTAAAGCCTAGTATGAAGATTTACTGATTAGGATTTACAAAATTAACTAGGCAGGCATGGCACACGCCTCAGAGGCAGGCAGATCTCTGTGAGTTTGAAGCCAGCCTGGTCTACAGAGCGAGTTTTAGGACAGCCAGGACTATGCAGAGAAACCTCTCTAAAAACCAAATAAGTAAATAAAATTAGACTTTACAAAAAGTCAAAAAACACACTATACTAATTGCAAGGAGTTATAACAAAAATGTATGAGATTTGTTTTCACCCCCACCCCCTTTTTTTGTAACTAAGGGATTCTCTACTGGTATTGGTTCACTTTACTCTCTTAATTTTAAAAAGGACAAAACTGACTGTAAACGACCTCTCCTACAATTTAAATCCCCTTAGCAGGTGAATGGACAAGCGAGCTGTGCTGCATCCTCAGGATGAAGTACTATGTCTTGGGAATGACCTGTGACACATTCTGTAAATAGGAGCAAGGAGATTAGCCAGGTGCAGTGGCGTGTTCCTGTTGTCCCTGCATTTGGGACTTCTACAACTCATAAATACTTTCAGCAATGTAGTAGTATACAGGATTAACTAAAAAAAAATCAGTAGCCCTCCTGTATACAGATGATAAAAGGGCTGGGGAAGAAATCAGAGAATCAACACCCTTTACAATAGCCACAAATAGCATAAAATATCTCGGAGTAACTCTAACCAAACAAGTGAAAGACTTGTATGACAAGAACTTTAAATGTTTGAAGAAAGAAATTTGAAGAAGACACCAGAAAGTGAAAAGACCTCCCATGCTCTTGGGTAGGCAGAATTAATATAGTAAAAATGGCAATCTCACCGAAAGCACTCTACAGATTCAACGCAATGCCCGTCAAAATCCCAGAAAAATTCTTCAAAGACCTCGAAAGAACGGTACTCAACTTCATTTGGAAACGCAAAAAACCCAGGATAGTCAAAACAATCCTGTGCAATAAAAGAACTTCTGGAGGCATCACAATCCCTGACTTCAAACTCTACTACAGAGCTACAGTACTGAAAACAGCCTGGTATTGGCATAAGAACAGACAGGAGGACCAATGGAACCAAATAGAAGACCCGGATATCAATCCACATCTTCGAACACCTGATCTTTGATTAAAGAAGCAAAAAATATCAAATGGAAAAAAAGAAAGCATATTTAACAAGTGGTGCTAGCATAACTGGATATCGAAATGTAAAAAAAAATGATAAATAGACCCATATCTATCACCATGCAGAAACCTCAAGTCCAAATGGATCGAAGACCTCAACATAAAGCCAGCCACACTGGACCTTATAAAAGAGAAAGTGGGAAGTACACTTGAATGCATTGGCACAGGGAACCACTTCCTAAATATAACCCCAGTAACACAGGCACTGAGAGAAACAATCAATAAATGGGACTTCCTGAAACTGAAAAGCTTCTGTAAGGCAAAGGACATGGTCAACAAGACAAAATGACAGCCTACAGAATGGGAAAAGATCTTCACTCGCCCCACATCAGACAGAGGTCTGATCTCCAAAATATACAAAGAACTCAAGAAATTGGACATGAAAAGATCACATAATCCAATTTAAAAAAATGGAGTTCAGACCTAAACAGAGAACTCTCAACAGAGGAATCTAAAATGGCTGAAAGACACTTAAGGAAATGTTCAACATCCTTAGTCATCAGAGAAATGCAAATCGAAACAACTCTGAGATTTCATCTTACACCTGTAAGAATGGCCAAGATCAAAAACACTGATGACAACTTATGCTGGAGAGGTTGTGGGGAAAAGAGAACACTCCTGCATTGCTGGTGGGACTGCAAGCTGGTACAGCCCCTTTGGATGTCAGTGTGGTGATTTCTCAGAAAATTAGGAAACAACCTTCCTCAAGACCCAGCAATACCACTTTTGGGTATATATCCAAAGGATGTTCAATCGTGCCACAAGGACATGTGCTCAACTATGTTCATAGCAGCATTGTTTGCCATAGCCAGAAACTGGCTTGGGCTTGGGCTTGGGACCACTTTTGGGTATATATCCAAAGGATGTTCAATCGTGCCACAAGGACATGTGCTCAACTATGTTCATAGCAGCATTGTTTGCCATAGCCAGAAACTGGAAACAACCTAAATGCCCCTTGATTGAAGAATGGATAAGGAAAATGTGGTACATTTACATAATGGAGTACTACACAGCAGAAAACAACGACATCTTGAATTTAGCAGGAAAATGGATGGAGCTAGAAAACACCATTTTGAGTGAGGTAACCCAGGCACAGAAAGACAATTATCACATGTACTCACTCATAGGTGGTTTTTAAACATAAAGCAAAAAAAAAAAAAAAGCCAGCCTACAAACCACAATCCCAGAGAACTTAGACAACAATGCGGACACTGAAAGAGACTTACATAGATCTAATCTACATGGGAAGTAGGAAGTAGAAAAAGACAAGATCTCCTGAGTAAATTGGGAGCATGGGGACCCTAAGGGAGGATTGAAGTGGGGAGGGGAGCAGAGAAAAATGTAGAGTTCAATAAATATCAAGTAAAAAGAAAAGAAAAGAAAACAGCAAAGACTAACAGCAAGGGGAAACTGCATCCAGAGACAAGATGGCCTACCAGAACCCCAAATGACATGTGATCTCAACACCTCTCTCCCCCATCAATTTTGGCAACTCCTTTGTGTCTTTGAACCTCGTTCAAAAGATGTAAAATAACGAGGAGAGATTGTTCTACAACTTTAGGGATGGAATTTCAGAGATACAATCTGTCTTCAATCCCTGAGATCCATGTCTACACACACCACCACCACCAAAGTCTTGTATGTGCTTGTACTGGTGGTTTTGTGTGTTATCTTGACACAGGCTAGAGTCATCAGAGACGAAGGAGCCCCAGTTGAGGAAATGCGTCCATGATATCCAGCTGTAAGGCACTGTCTTAATTAATGGTTGATAAGGGCGGGCACAGCCCATTGTGGGTGGTGCCATCCCTGGGTTGGTGGTCCTGCTATAGGAAAGCACACTGAGTAAGCCAGTAAGCAGCTGCTCCCAACATCACGGCTTCTGTATCAGTTCCTGCCTCTGGGATCCTGCCCTGTTTGTGTTCTTGTCCTGACTTCCTTCAGTGATGAACAGCAATGCTGAAGTGTAAAATAAACCCTTCCTTCCCCAACTTGATTTTTGATCATGATGTTTCAAAGCAGCAATAGAAACCCCAAGACAGTACCTAGTCTTAAAAAGCCCAAGCACGACTCTCCTCTATAGCCCATAGCCACACTTGATGTCTTATTTTTCCAAGTGCCTTCCCCCCTAAATCTTCGTGATTAAAATCTACATTGTAATTTCTTTTTCCCTGAAGATTTAAAATTTTAGGTTTTATTTATTTTCATTGAAGTGTATGAGTTTTTATCTGAATATATACTTGTGTACCGCATATGTGCAATGCCTGTGAAGGACAGAAGAGGTTGCTAGATCCCCTGGGGTTGGGATTAGAGACCACTGTGAGCTGCCTTGTGAGTGCTGGGATAGGAGCCAGGTTTTCTGGAAGAGCAACCGGTGCTCTTAACTGAGATAGCTCTATATTTGCCATCCCCAAAAGATAAGATAGAAGATACTCCACCAGAGTTGGGGCTCTCCTTCCACCAAGTGGTTTGTGGGGATAGTACTCACTTGCAGGAGGTGCCTTTTATTAATTGATTGATTGAATTTTTTGAGACATGGTTTCTCTGTAGCTTTGGAGCCTGTCCTGGAACTCACTCTGTAGACCAGGCTGGCCTCGAACTCACAGAGATCTATCTGCCTGCCTCTGCCTCCCGAGTGCTGGTAGCAGGTGCCTTTATTTGCTGATCATCTCACCAGCCCTTTAAACCTTTTAAATGTATATATTTTGAGTGTGTGCCTGTGTGTGTGTGCATGGGAGAGGAGACCAGTGGACACCCAGCAAGAGTTTGTTCTTGCTTTTCACCACCTGGAACTCCGGGATTAAACCGATTCTAAGACTTGCCATCTTGCCTGAGAAGTCTCTCCAATCCTTAAAAAAAAAAAATCCTTTCCGTAAAACAACTTTTACTTAGTTAGTGTCAGTGTGTACGCGTGTTTGCTTATGCAGAAGGTAAATGATACCATCCCCACCCCAGTTCTTTCTCTCCTGCCATCATCTGGGTCCCAGGAATGAAGTTCACATCCTAAGGGGTTGCTGCAGGTTCTTTTACACGTAGTTTCATCTCAGTATCTGGTATTTTTTTAAAGCTATTTTCTGACACTTTTTTTAGAGCGTGCATGTTGAGGTGTACCTGTGTGTGTGTACCAGCAAGGAGATTATATAACAACATCCTCTCCCAAGTAGGTTATCTCCTTCTACCAGGTGGGACTGGAACTTCAGAGAAAATGGATGACAGGAATCTTTATCACCTGATTCATGCTCCCCAATAAACACACAGTACCTTAGGGGAAAAAAAAATTTAAATTAGTAGGTGATAAGTGCTGGAATGTAGACGCACCATGCATGTAGTACCCAAAGAAGCCAGAAGAGGGCATCAGATACCCTGGGACGGGAGTTGTAGACAATTGTGCCCTGATGTGTGAGTTCCGGGATTTGAACCTGGGTCCTCTTGGAGAGCAGCATCTATTCAGTCCCCCAAATTTTAATCTTTTTTAAAATATCTTTATTTTGTGTGTGGTACATGTGTGTTTATGTGGCTGAGGAGGTGAGAAGTCATACGACCAGAGAAGGCCGAAACCTTCCACCTGGTGCTTTGCACGGACAGAACTCAGGTCATAAGGCTTGGCAACAGGCACCTACATACACCTGCTGAGCTATCTCACTACTCCCTTTAAAATATATTCTCAAACTATTTTTTATTCATTGGTGTGTGTGTGTGTTTCTCTCTGTCTGTCTGAGAGCCTTCTGGTGATGCTACAGGCCAGCTGGCCAACTGCAGCTGCTCCATCCATGGGTCCGGGGAATGAAACCCAAATAGCCAAGCTTTGCAGCAGGCGCTTCTGCCTTCTGAGCCACCTCACTGGACCTTTACCTTTTGTTCCTCCTTAAGCAAGTGTCGTCTTTGGTTTTGGTGTGCTTGTGCGTCTGCGCTCCTGGGAATGTTAACATACCCAGACATCATTTGTGTTCCATTTTCACCATGTGGAGGTGGAGATGGAATCCAGAGATTTACCTTTGGCACACACACCAGCCGAGGCATTTCGCCACACTTCGTCATAAAACATGGTTTATTTTTATTTGTTTGTTTGTTTGTTTGTTTGTTTGAGACAGTGTGTTTTTGTGTAACAGCCCTGACTGTTCGGGAACTTGCTTTGCAGATCAGGCTGGCCTTGAACTCAGTGAGATTCGCCAGCCTCTGCCTCCCAAGTGCTGGGATTAAAGGTGTGCCCTCCACCAGGCTTTAAAATATGTTTTTAAATAGTTTATTTTCTGTGCGGTGGTGAACTATGTGTGGCGACGGGGGTTTGTATGCAGGTGCCTGCAGGCCATGGGTTTAGATGGCACCCAGAAAGAGTTGAATCTCTCCTTCCAACCCCAAGATTCTCAGAGGTCAAACTCAGGCTTGGCACCCAGAACCTTTATTTATATCTTGCCAGTGCTTTAAAAAAATGTGTTTGCAAAATTTCATCCATTTCGTGTATGTGCCTGGGTGTGTGTTTTGGGTGGCTGGGACATGATGCTCAGAGGGCAACCTGCAAGAATTTGCTCTCTCTTCCCAGCTATGCAACTCACATTGTGAAATCTGACAGCAAGTCCTTTTACTTGGTGAGACACCCAAGCACACACACAGAGGCACATACACAAAATATATCCTTTCTCCAGCTTGGGTTCTATAGCTATGCTCTGACATCCAACAAGAATAAACCATGTCTTTTAAATTGAATGCAGATATTTGTCACAGGAGGCAGGAAATCTCTTCCAAAAACAAAATGCACCCGAGGTAAAAGGCCCTCTGCTTTTCCCCCTTCTTCCAGTTCCCCAAGGCATTGCCCATCGTGCGTCATTCTTTCTGTCATGTTCTGATGGGATGGAATTCAGATCCCTAAGCTTGGTGTCAGGGGCCTTTACCTGCTGAGCCATCTCGTTAGCTCCAGGCCAACTAGGGCTATATAATGTTGCCCTATTTCAAAAACAAACAAACAAGCAAACAAGAAAAAAATAAGAAGAACAAATTTCCTGGTAAGTCTTATTCCAAGTTGAGAGACATGAACAAATGTCTATTCACTGCAGATAAGGAACTGGTAACAGACCAAAATAAGGATACCATCAAAGTCCAACTTGACGAGCCAATGAGTTTTATTGGGGTTACTCACAGGGATGTGGGTGAATGGTTACTTCCAGTTTCAGAAATGACTCAAAGATATCGCCAGTATGTGTGGTAAGGGAGGGGCTTAGGTATCTGCTCCGTGTCAGGGACTTTCTACAGCCTTGGCATTGCTTACTTCCTGAGCTTCACTGGCTTCTTTATAGGATGGAAGTTTTCCCTTCCCTTTAGAACAGTGGTTCTCAACCTTCCTAATGCCGCAGCCAAAATGCTTCCTCATGTCATGGTGATCCCCAACCAGAAAAATATTTTCGTTGCTGCTTCACAAATGTAATTTTGCTACTGTTATGAATCATAATGCAGGTATCTCCAAGGTGGGATATCTGATAAGTGACCTCTGCGAAAGGGTCATTCAGCCCTCAAAGGGGTGGAGGGCCACATGTTAAGAATGGCTGCTTTAGAACATCCGATGTCTTAATGAACTTCTCTCCAAAACAGAAGGTTTTAATCTGGAAGGAGTCTGCTACACAACACAGAATTCCACATAATTCTGGTTTGCACTTTTGACCTCCGACTAATTGTCTTCTTTCTTTCTTTCTTTCTTTCTTTTTTTTTGTTTTCAACATAGGGTTTCTCTGTAGCTTTGGAGCCTGTCCTGGAACTAGCTCTATGTAGACCAGGCTGGCCTCAAATTCACAGAGATCCACCTTTGGAATATATATATATGTATATGTATATGCACACACAATATGTAATGACAATTAAAGGAAAATAAGCTATGAATTGAAGAGAGTAAGGAGGAGGCACATGAGAAGGCTTAGAGGGAGAAAGGGAAGGAGGAAATGATGTAATTGTATTTCAATTTCAAAAGAGATTAAAAAACCCAAATCAAAATTAGCATTTGGATGCCCTTTCACTTAAAATAGTACTTAATAAATACAATTAGGGATCATTTACCATGTATTGCTGGACTAGTGTATGATGGACTAGTTTATGGGGCTGAACAAATTTGTTTTGTGGAGACACTGGTAGAGATGGGTGGCTGGGGACTAAGTTCTAAGATTTTCCTCTGGGCTGTTTATTTAATCGGAGTGCAACAGACTGAGTTATCAGAATGTATGTCTTCTAAGAAAACCGAAAGACAACGGTCTTAGATCAAAGCTTAAAAAAAAAAAAACAACGATTTTTTTTTTTGGTTTGGGATTTCAAAAGAAAAAAGGAGCCGCGCGCGCGCGCGCGCGCGCGCATGTGTGTGTGTATACATACATGGATTTTTTTTTTTTTCCCCGAGACAGGGTTTCTCTGTGGAACGGAGAACTGGCTGTCCTGGAACTCGCTTTGTGGATCAGGCTGGCCTCGAACTCACACAGATCCTCCTACCTCACCTCCCGATTTCTGGGATTAAAGGCCTACGCCATCACTGCCCAGGATAATTTATTTATTTTTCTTTTATGTACATTGATGTTTTGCCTGCACCTATGTCTGTGTGAGGGTGCCGGGTCCCCTGGAACTGAAACTACAGTTTGTGAGCCGCCATATGGGTGCTGGGAATTGAACCCGGGTTTTCTGGAAGAGAAGTCAGTGCTCTTAACCACTTAGCCCTCTCTCCAGTGCCCACAGATTTCAAAGGAAAAAAAAAAAAGGAGCGGTGTGTGTACGTGCACGCGCGTGTATGTGTGTCTGTTACAATACATACACAGATACAAAAGCTCACACCATACAGGCAAATAAAACCGCACACGGAACACATTGAGAATTGGTGTTGTTCACACAGCTACTCAATGAAATATGTACAGCATTCATCGTAACTTTGCTCCAGGTATTAGAGTTCCAGGTATTAGGGTTCCAGGTATTAGGGTTCCAGGTATTAGAGTTCGCGCGGTTTACATTTCTGAAACCTCACTAGGAACTGTACGAGTCCGTGGCTCGAGTTTCCCGACCGGCTTCTTTATACTAATACACACATCCCTTCCTGTTGGCTGCAAGGCGCCTGGGTCCAGGGGAAGGGGTTTACCGACGTACCCGGAACTGTTTCCGAGGTTTTTTTTTTTTCTTTTTTTTTTTCCTGGTTTGCTAAACGCTGCGGGCTCTTGGACGCCTGGCGTCTTAGACCCTTTGGGGGCCGCGAGAGCGCCCCCTTGTCCCGCCCCTTGGCGGGTTCAGCTTCCACCACCATGGCTCCTGTGTCGGGCTCGCGTAGCCCTGAACGGGAGGCCTCCGGGGGAAAACGGCGCAGTTCGTCGAGGAGCCCTAAGCCCAGCAAGTCTTCCCGCTCCCCGCGGGGTCGCCGCTCTCGCTCTCGCTCTTGTTCTCGGCTCTGTGACCGGAATGGTCTGAGCCATTCGCTGAGCGGCTTCAGCCAAAGCTCTCGAAACCAGTCTTATCGCTCCCGCTCTAGATCGCGTTCTCGAGAGCGGCTCTCTGCGCAGCGGAGTGCCCCTTTTGCTTCTGCATCCTCGTCTGCCTATTATGGCGGCTACTCGCGCCCCTACGGGGGCGACAAGCCATGGCCAAGCCTGCTGGACAAGGAGAGGGAGGAGAGTCTGCGGCAGAAGTGAGTGAGATCGCCGCATCCTCTCTTGGAGTCCGTCTGCCTTTGAGTCCAGCCAGTCGTTCATTGTTTCTGTTTGTATTTTGCTTCCCACCCACCTCGCACCTTTTTCATCCTGTTCTTCAGTCCATCTCACGACCTTTTAATTTATCCTTTTCTAACTTAAATTTTCATTCATCCCCAGACTCCTTCATAAAGTGCCCCGTTTTCCCACTACCTACTTCCCCCCTCCTGTCTTTGCAGGCTGAAAACGCTAAGAGCCTCGGCTCTATTGTAGTTCTTTGGTTGTGTCATTATCCGTGAGCTTCTCGCTATTCTTCACTAAACTGAACTTGTGGAAAGTAGAGGTTCTATTTTATTGTTCACAGAATTAGTAGTGCCTGCCTCTTGGTAGGCATGCAACAACCATCGCTTGTTGCATGAAGGAACAGACGAGCTTGCGATAACACGATGTCAGTGGGAAAGTTTTGCTGGGAATTGGTAAGGAATTTAATTAAGGGTCTGTATTGGGTAGGAGGAAACCTTCCTCTATGCAAGATGGTTAGATGAATGTAAGAAAAGTACTCTGCCAAACTGTGGATGAGGCTATATTAGGAAAAGTTTTGTGAAGTGGTCTCAGCCATTTTTGACCATGAAAAGCAATGCAGGTATGAGATCAGATCTCCTCTAATGGAGTTCTTGGTTTAAAAAGCCTGTGGTTGCAACAGCTATGAGTCTCAGCAGGAAGTCAGATCAGTGTCGTCCTCATCTCCGTAGCAAGTTTAAGGCCAGCCTGGTATACAGGAGACCGTGTCTCAGAAAATACGTTAAAAAGGCTGGGCATGATGGCTCAGCATTCAGAATGGAGGGCAGGTAGCCTGGACTGCAGAATAAATTCAAGGTCGGCCTGAGGGAGAGTGAGACCCTAAGAGAGAGGCATTTATTGCTGCATTAGTCATAGTGCTAATATTATGAAGTTTATTATGTTTGTTAAGCATTATGTCTTAGGCACTGGACTAGGCCTTTACCATGTGTTTTAAAAGGATAAAACTTAAAACATTACAGGCATTAGGGGCAAGTAAACTCTCTAACTGTTGAGAAATGTTTTCGTGATATTTTTTTTCCTTCCAGGAGGGGAGGACATAAAGTCTAATAGTAAAAAGGGCAGGCTTCACAGGCACTCTGCCTGAGGATGAAGATTTTGTTTGCCATGAAGCAGGTAGCTTTGGGCAAGTCAGTTGACCTCTCTGAGCTTCGCTTCTTCATCAGAAAGGGGTGCGGGAAATTAGTAACAAGGCTTTTAAGGTTCTACTAACTTCCATAAATGCGTGAAAACGGAAACAGTAAGACAGTTCTGAATTGTTAGAGACTTGATTATCCAATTTAAATTATTCAGCATGGTGTAGTCCCCACAGAGTATGTGGGCTGGAAAGCAAACGGTGAGCCAGGAGTTTTGTGAGCTCATGTCTCTAATCCATGACTTGAGAAAGGATCAGGAGTTGAAGACTAGCTGGACCCTGCTATATGAGATCCAGTCTCAAAAACAGGTGGAGAGGATTTACTGGAATGTTATAATTCCTTGGATGGAATTTGCATTTGTACTTTTAGATGACTTGAAGTTTATTCTGTCTGTTAAACATTGTGTTTTAGGCTCAGTACTAGGCTTTGTAGCATGTGTTTAAAAAATGAGAACTTTTAAAACATTACAGGAGCAACATGTATGAGGCTTTGTGTTCTTTGTGGTTGGGTAGGCATTCTTCCCCTAGCAGTTACAAAGAGATGAATTCCCTTTTAAATTATCATTTTGACGAAATAAAAAAAAGCCTTCAAGTTTTTCCCATGATGAAAGAAGTTAAAAGAAAATCAAGCCAATTATATTTCTGTTATAATGATTAATTTTTAAACTGTAAGTTGCAAGCTACTACACTTTAAGGAATTCAGGCTTCCACCCCAATAATTATTTTTTATCTTCAAATAATTATTTCTTTTGGGGGGGTGGTTTAGACAAGGTCTGTCTGTACAGCTGTTCTAGAACTTATGTAGACCAAGCTGGCCTCAACAAAAAGGGACCCGACGTACTTTGCTTCCCAAGTGCTGGGACTGAAGGCACCAACCACTATACATGGTTATTATGTTTTGAATTCTGTGTAGGAATGTGCGTCTGTGTATGGATATGTACATGTGAGTGTAGATGCCTTGGAAGGCCAGAAGCATCAGATCTCCTGGAGCTGGAGTTACAGGCAACTGAGAATCAACCGTCTTGGATGCGGGGGACCAAACTCCAGTCCTCTGCAAGAACAATATGTGCTCTTCATTGGGCCATCTCTCCTGCCCAGAGTTTGTATGTTAAGTTTATGAGTAGTAGTAAATATTAAAACAGAATTAGCCACATACACAAAATGAAAAAAGGTGTCCTCCCAAGAGTAGAGAACATACTCCTACCCCTAAAAGGATCTGGATGGAAAACTGGTCATAAGCCTTATGGAGCATGAGGACAGTTTTTGTTAAAGAAAATTTTCCTTTCTCTCCAGAATCCCCTTTATTTTTATTTCATCTTTATCTTCACTACTTCCTAGGTTTCTGAAAACAAAGTTTGACCAAATCAAAAGATTTCACTACTTTATAAATATACGTAAACAAATGAATTTATTTTTAAATATAAACCTTTCTTAGCCGGGGGTGATGGCGCACACCTTTAATCCCAGCACTAGGGGAGGCAGAGGCAGGCGGATCTCTGTGAGTTTGAGGCCAGCCTGATTTAGAAAGCAAGTTCCAGGACAGACTTCAAAGCTACACAGAGAAACTCGTCTCAAAAGAAAAAAAAAAAACCAACAACAAAACACCAACCTCCTCCACCCTCAAAACCTTTCTGTTACACTTTACAGTTAAATGGGCATTTAGAAGCTATGCCACACATTCAGTAAAAGGGATGCCCTTGACAGTCTGACTGCCATTTCTTTCATTTTTGCCACTGCCACTGAAGCACTCTATAGTTTACACCTGTTTATGATACTATCAGAGCATCAACTCCTACCTACAGAGCTTATATTTAAATCAAGTTTTTATTAACTTTTCAAACATACATAAATCCAGGTGTTTCTGTAGCCCCAGCTATGTCGAAGGCTGGATCACTTGAGCCCAGGAGTTCAAGGCCAGCCTAGTCAACACGGTAAGATCCTGTCTCAAAAGATATATGAGGAACATAATACTAGAAGACTTGATTCCTGTTGAGTTTTATTATATGTTTAGGAAACAGTTCATCCATTGAGTTATAATTTAAATATTTATATCTTTTAGGAGATTAAGTGAAAGAGAGAGAATTGGAGAATTGGGAGCTCCTGAAGTTTGGGGACTTTCTCCAAAGAATCCTGAACCAGAGTAAGTAGGTTAAAAAAATATCATTTTAAAATGTTAATAGCATTTGTTTAAATCCTGGTCTGCAGTCAAATTTTTTTAATTATATTTTCTTACATTTTATTTATTTGAACATGTATGTATGTGCACAGGTGGAGGTCAGAGGACAACTTGAAGGAGTCGGTTCTCTCCTTCCACTATGTGGGTCCCAGGGATTGAACTCAGGTCGTCAGGCTTAGCAGCAAGCGCCTTTACCTACTGATCCATCTCGCCAGCCCTACTGTCAAAATTTTTAAGTGAAGAGCTTCAAGTACTTACCAAAATTTTTTTTTGCCTTCTTATGATTTATACTATTTTACCCCTTATATTAAAAAAACCCCATGGAACATGGGTAATAATTACAGATACAGTTAGTAGATTTTAGCACATTCATTGTGTGTGTGTGTGGGGGGGTTGCTTTGTTTTGTTTTGTTTTGTTTTGTATTTGAGACATGGTCTCATTCCCTGATCCAGGCTGTTTGGAACCCACAGTATAATAACCAAGGCAGAACTCAGCTTCACAGCAATCCTCCTGCCTTAACCCCCTAAATGCTGGAATTCCTGGCATAGATCACCATGCCCTGCTTAACTGCTGTCTTGAAATTATAACTCATGAATCATTAATTTCCTACTCAGATTCGTTATTAAAAATAATATATTTATAATATTTTTCTTTTTTTTCAACTAACCCACCATCAGACTGCTAGGTATTAGCATAAGTAATAAAAATAGAGGTAATTTATTAAGAAAGAAGGCCCTCCTGAGAGTGGAAGTGGGCTAGTGAGCTGGGGAAAGTAGACACTCAAAACCTGGAAAATTCATGTGTGTGAGTGATTGTGTGCGGGGTTCCGAATTTGAAGTCAGATATCTTCTGTGATCTCTTCTCTACCTTATATTTTAAGTTTACATTGATTTATTCTCTCTCTCACACATACACAGTCTGTGCACGGGTGTTCTGAGTGTACTCACATAACACATGTGGAGGTCAGAGGACAACTTGCAGGGGTTGGTTATCTTCCACTGTGAGGGTTGTAGGAGATATAATTCAAGTTGTTAGGGTTGGCATAAAGTGTCCTTACCTGCTAAGGCATCTTGCTAGTCCAGCACCTTCTTTTTTAAGACAGAGTTTTTCAATGAACCTGGTGCTGATTCAGTGAGCATGATTGGTTGACCAATAAGCCCTAGGAATCTTGCTGTCTCTGCCTCTCTGATTAGAGTTACAGGTGAATGCCACCCCACCCATCATTTTTCTGTGGGTGCTGGGAATCTGAACTCAGGTCCTTGTGCTTATGTGACAAACATTTGATCAACTGAGCTACCTCTCTGACCCCTGAATTAAAAAAAGTTCAGACAGATATAACATTGTCCATTGCCATATTCCCACCCCTTGCTTCCTTTTGTTCTCCTAAACACTTTCATTTCTTCTTTCATTTTATACATACATACATGATCTTATGGGACTATATGGAATCTGGGAACCACAAATCAGATAAAACATGAAATTTGTATTTCTGGGACTGGCCTCATTTGCTCAACAGGATGATAGCCTTTTGCACCTGTTTTCCTGTACATGGTGGAACTCCATTCTTCTTTTTGGCTGGAAATGTTGTGCACATACACTACGTCTGTACGTCTGTAGCTGGATACCTGGTTTGTCCCACGGCTGAGCTGCTGTGAATAGTCTGCAGTTTACATTGTGTGTGTGTGTCTCTGTGATGTGATGACTCTAGTTCTTCGGGCAGATCAGGCAGATGCCCAGGAGTGGTAGAGCTAGATTCTGTGGAGGATCTATTTTTGTTGTTGTTGTTGTTTGAGAAACCTCCATACTGCTTTCCACAGACGCTGGATCAGTCTATTTTCCAACTGACTGTATATAAAGGCTCCCTGTTGTCTACATCCTCACCAGCATTTGTACTGAGTTGTTCTCGTTCTTTTTTTTTTTTTTTTTTTTTTTTTGAGACAGGGTTTCTCTGTGTAGCTTTGGAGCCTGTCCTGGAACTGGTTCTACAGACCAGGCTGGCCTCGAACTCACAGAGGTCCGCCTGCCTCTGCCTCCCTAGTGCTGGGATTAAAGGCCTGAGCCACCACTGCCAGGCTCTTAATTGTTTTCTTAATGGCTGGGGTAAGGTGGACTCTCAGTGTAGTTTTCATCCACATTTCACTGATGGATAATGAGGTTGAATTTTTGTGTATGTGTTTATTGACCATTTGTATTTTGTCTTTTGAGAACCATCTGTTCATTCCATTAGCCTGTTTTTATTTATTTATTTTTTATTTGTTTGTTTATTTGAGACAGGGTTTTTCTGTGTAGACCCAGAAGTCCTGGAACTTACTCTGTAGACAAGGCTGGCCTTGAACTCACAGAGATCAGCCTTCCTCTGTCCCAAGTGCTGGGACTAAAGGGGTGTGCCACCACCACCTGGCTGAGTGCATTTATTGTGTTGGTTTCTTTTTTTTTCTTTTATTTATTTTTTATTGAGAATAAGAAAAAAAAAGTTTCCGCCTCCTCCCAGCCTCCCATTTCCCTCCCCCTCCCTTGTGTTGGTTTCTTGTTTAATGTTTTTGGTTCCTCATATTCTTGTTATCCTCCTCTGCCAGATGTAAGGTTTTCTCCCATTCTGTAAGCTGTTTCTTCACTCAATTTTTTTTTTCTGTGTAAGAGGTTTTAATCTTGTAAGGTCCCATTTGTGATCTGGGGATTTATTTTGTGAACAACTGGTATCCTATTTAGAAAATTCTTACTTACGCCTATCTTTTTTGAAAAAATATTTATTTTATAAGTGTTTTGCCTACATTGTGTATAAGTGTACTGCATACATACCCTGGGCCTGCAGAGGCCAGAAGAGAGCATTAGAGCCCCTGAAACTGGAATTACAGATGGTTGTGAACTGCTGTGTAGGTGCTGGGAACTGAGCTCAGGTCATCTGCAAAGAACAGCCAGTGTGCTAAACCACTGAGCCATCTCTTTATCCCATATGTTCGTATTTCAAAGGATTTCCTCTTAGATTTTCAGAGTTTCAAGTCTACATTAAGGTCACCAAGAATTTTTAAAATTAATATGCTGCTATTTAAAACAATGTTTCTTAATGCTGATGACATCATTTTTATTAATTAAATTTGTTCTTTGACAATTTCAAATAAACGTTTTCTATATCTAATACTCTGAAGTATATCTAGTACTTTTTAGTCGATTCTTAGTTTCTTTTTAAACATTAATATTTTCTAAGCGGGTATCTGTGTGCCCTAGCACACAGGTGGAGTTGCTCTCTCCTTCTACAGTATGGAGTCTAAGGATTGCACTCAGGATATCAGGCTTGACAACAAGCACCTTTAGCTTGCTGGCCCCCATGCCTATTTCTTTTTATTTATTTATTTATTTTAATTAAATTAATTAAATTAATTAATTAATTTTGGTTTTTTTTCAAGACAGGGTTTCTCTGTAGCTTTGGTGCCTGTCTTGGAACTAGCTCTTTAGACCAGGCTGGCCTTGAACTCAGAAACAGCTGTGGGGATTAAGGGCGTGAGCTACCCTACTCAGCTCCACTCTTGGATTTTTTTGAGACAGTATGCTTAATAAGAAACCTATAATTTGTGTCAGGATGATAAAGCGATATTATCTGAAACTTGTTCTTACAGATAACTCATTGAGTGAGGATTAAAAGAAACCCTAAAAATATTTTGATAAGTAATACCCAAGTTATAGCATGTGATCTTCCAAACTTTAAGGATGACACAATATTTTAACTTTCCTTGGGTATCATCAAAGCATTTTAATTTTTTAGAGCCTCTCCCAAAGAATTAAAATTTTTGTTTACATTTATTTACTAGTTTTGACAAGGTCTCACTATGTGGCCCCCGGCTGTCCTGAAACTCACTGTGTAGACCAGACTGGATTCAAACTCACAGAAATCCACCTGCATCTGCCTTCCAAGTGCTGGGATTAAAGGTGTGTATCACCATGTCTTGCTATTTTTATTATTTTTAATTATATGTATTGTGTGGGTTTCCATGGGTATGCACAGCTAGGCGCTAGTGCCCCCAGAGGCCAGGGATATCAGATTTCTTTGAACTTGAGTTTTAGGTGATTTTGAGCCACCCAGCATGGGTACTGGGAGTCAAGCTCAGCTGCTGTTCAAGAGCAGTGCACACTCTACTTGCTGTGCAAATAACAGCTGGTAGAGTGCTTGTCTAGAATGCCTAATTCCCTGGGTTTAATCTCTAGCACCAAATAAACCAGGCATGGTGGTACATGATTTATAATCTCAGGATTGAAGAGGTAGAGGCAGGGGGTAGGGGTGCTAAAGTGAAAGGCTATCCTTAGCTACAGAGTTAAACCCCAGCATGAACTAGAGACCCTGTCTCAAAAGCCAACTGTGCAGGCCAGCCATATGTTTCAGTAGGTAAAGGTGCTTGCTGCCAACTCCGACAACTTCATCAAATCCACGGGACCCACATGGGTAGAAGGAGATAACCAAATCCTAAATATTGTTCTCAGACCCCCACAGTAGTGGACACATATGTGCACGCGTGCACTCGTGTACACCTACACACACTCACACACGTACTAAGCAAGCTAAATGTGAAAAATGTTTTCAAACCCCCAAACAAAAAGCTTACTTTCAGAATTTATTTTGCTAATTCTGTAGTCTGTTAAGGTCTAGGGAGATGGGAGTTGTTCCAGTGTATATCCTTTACCTACTTAGAATAAAGTTCTGAAGCTAGGATATCTCCTGGTTATAGATCAGTGAGACCTAGGTTTGATTCCTACAGTCAATAATAAAATCATGAACTCTTTCATCAACCTTCATGTTTGCCTTTTCTTGATCTTTCCTTATGTTTTCTATTTCTCAACTTGTATCTTGTGAATTTCTTCTGAAAATATAAATCTTACACATTGCTTTTTTTTTTTTTTAAGATAGGGTTTCTCTGTGTAGCTTTGGAACCTGCCATGGACTGAGTGGGGAGCCACTCAGACCGTGGGAGAAGCAGGTCTTGGTAATCAGGAAGGTACAAGTTCGGTGAATGACAGACAGACACAACACACAAGAGAGTGGTTGGAATCTGCTGTGATTTTACTGAATTCATGTTTTCATTATATAGTATTCAAACAAAGAACAAATCAGAAGGTCATGTGTCATTGGTTGGCACAGTATGAAAGCTTCTTTTAGTCACATCAGCAATATTTAAGAAAAGTATATTATCAGGAACAGGTGTTAGACATAAAGCATCCTTAGAAGAGGAAATCTTGTCCTTGGGAATGTAAACCTCAGGCAAGTGGTTTCATCTTATGAATAGAAAGTTTCTGTCTCATTATCGCTATCATGGCCTTTCCTCTTCCTAACCCTTTCTTTATCTCATCTAGTGACCAAATATACCTAATCAGTTCTCTGCACCTGCTGAAATATACTTTTTAGTACCTTCTTATGCAGCAGACACCATGGGGTTTGGGATCTAGCAAGCCTATCCATAAAGTTCAGAGTATAATATAACCCTCTTTGTCCATACCGTATCTATTCCCTTGCTCATCATACATCCCGTGTATGTAGTCTTATACATTCCCATACTGTGCTTCCCTATCCCAGAGCTGTTCGTGAAGAGACAATCCTTGTCTTGTAGATACATAGAATATCATTATTATAAAAGAGATTATGCAAAGCCCATATCCCGCATAGCCAGCTAATCGAGAAACAATCTATGCCTCAGCAGTGGCTAATACTGGGCCGTCTGCCATTGACCTCCAGGGAGCCTAGTCCCATAGGACATGTAGCTCCTGTCCGGCATAATGACATATGTCATGTCACACAGACGACACTGGAGTTGGTGTGGCAGGAACCTGTCCTGGAACTCTGTAGACCAGGCTGGCCTTGAACTCACAGTGATCTGCCTGCTTTTGCTTCCTGAGTGCTAGGATTAAAGGCGTGCACCACCACTACCCAGCTACACACTGCTTTTTTAACAGTAGTGTGTAAACTCTGAAGCATTATATAAATATAAGTTATTTTGTTATTAAGGAGATGGTAGACTCTTGAATATACTCTTACAAAAATGGCTTGTCTTTGGGCGCTAGAGAGGTGGTTCAGTGGTTAAGAGCACTGGCTATCGGGCCTGAGTTTGAGCCACAAGACCCATATAGTAATTATTCTGTACAGCCAATTCTAGAGGACCCGATGCTCTCTCTGGCCCCTGTGGGCACCAGGCACAGTCATATGTGTCGGCAGAATGCCAACACAAGTAAGATAAAAGCAACATTAATAATAAGAATAATTTTAAATGCTTTAAAGGTTCCTAGGCAATGAGTGCTGTTGCTGAAAAACTGTATGCTTATTTTAATGCCCTATGGAACATATTTCTTACAACCGTTTTCTCTAATTCAGCTCTGATGAACATACACCAGTAGAGGATGAAGAGCCAAAGAAAAGCACTACTTCAACATCTAGTTCAGAAGGTAATTTTGTAAAATAAGGAATTAATTCATAAATTTCAAAAGTATGTTTATAAATAATTGCACATTGGACCTTGCTTTTACCCAGGCTACCAAACAGCTGTTTCTTTTCATCATTTCCAATATAGTAAGATGTTTGGAAATCCTTCTGTAGAAGTTAATTTTTCACTTGTACTTACAACAGATGAAAAGAAGAAGAAAAGGAAATCCGGTCATTCAAAAGAAAGATCCAAGAAAAGGAGAAAGAAAAAGTCATCTAAAAGAAAGCATAAGAAATATTCTGAAGACAGTGACAGTGACTCTGAGTCCGAAACAGACTCCAGTGGTAAGAAAGCTGTGTCATTCTGCAAACCCTGGACTGCATTCTCATTCTTCAGAATGTTATGTGTGGGAGTGTTTTGTCTGCAAGCGTGGGTCTGTGCACCATGTGTATTTCCTCCGCTGTCAGATTCCCCGGAACTGGAGTTACAGCTGGTTATGACCACCATGTGAGTGCTGGGAATCAAACCCAGTCCTCTGGAAGAGCTGCCAGGGCTCTTAACTACTAAGCCATTACTCTAGCCCCTGAGCTTTTAAAAAATTTGTTGAATTATAGCCGTAATTCTAGCCATGTTAGTTTTCTGATTATATTTTCTGCACTTAAGTATGTGTCACTTGGTACAGCAGGCCTCTGCCTTCCGAGCTAGTCACTCCTGGCTTCGCCTTGGCTTACTCTGAGCAGCAGTGGACATGCAGTAGGTTTGTGATACACAGATTTCAAAAACAACTAGTCTCCACTTCCAGGTCAACCATTCCTTAATTATTGTCCCAAATCAGCCATGGTTTTTATTACATTTTTCTTCATTTATTTTGTTCATATGTGTTTATGTGGACATGCATACCACGGGATATGTGTAGAAGTTAGAGAGTAACTTTGAGGAGTTGAAATTTCTCTCCTTCCATCATGTGGGTTCTGGGGATTGAACTTAGGTCCTTAAGCCCAGCAATAAGCAATCTTATCAATTGAGTCATCTTGCAGTGCATTTCTGGCTGCTTTTAAAATTCCTCTATATCCCCAAATATGTAGTGATATTTTGTTTGTCATCTAACAACTAAAGCTTACCTGAAGATCAATCAGAGTGCAGAGCTAAGCCACTAGTTAGCCATAGAGGCCAGGCAGTGGTGGCACACACCTTTAATCCCAACACTCGGGAGACAGAGGCAGACAGATCTCTGTGAGTTCAAGGCCTTCCTGGGCTACACGAGATTGACTCTGTCTAAACAAGAAACATAGCCACACAAAGGTGATCCCAGCACTTGTGATCACAGGCCTTTAATCGCAGCACTAAGGAGGAGGAGAAAGGAGTTATAAGGATGGGCAGAGAGGAATATAAGGTGGGAGGAGACAGGAGCTCAGTCTGAGGATTCAGTCTGAGATACAATCTGAGGATGCAGTTGGAGATGCAGTCTGAGGATGCAACCTGAGATGTAGTCTGTGGGTGCAGTCAGAGATACAGTCTGAGGATGCAGTTGGAGATATAGTCTGAGGATGCAGTCGGGAGTGCAGTCTGAGGATGCAGTGTGAGATGCAGTCTGAGGATGCAGTGTGAGATGCAGACTGAGGATGCAGTCGGAGATACAGTCTGAGGATGCAGTCGGAGATGCAGTTTGAGGATGCAGTGTGAGATGTAGTCTGAGGATGCAGTATGAGATGCTGTCTGAGGGTGCAGTCAGAGGATGCAGTCAGAGGTACATTCTGAGGATTCAGTCAGAGATGCAGTCTGAGGATGCAGTCGGGGGTGCAGTTTGAGGATGCAGTGTGAGATGTAGTCTGAGGATGCAGTATGAGATGCTGTCTGAGGGTGCAGTCAGAGGATGCAGTCGGAGGTACATTCTGATTATTCAGTCAGAGATGCAGTCTGAGGATACAGTTGGAGATACAGTCTGAGGATGCAGTCGGGGGTGCAGTCTGAGGATGCAGTGTGAGATGCACTGTGAGATGCAGTCTGAGGATGCAGTCAGAGATGCAGTCAGGATGAAGTCAGAGATACGGTCTGGGGTGCAGTCTGAGGGTGCAAGCTGAGGATGCAGTCAGAGATGCAGTCTCAGATACAGTCTGAGGATTCAGTCAGAGATGCAGTGTGAGATGTAGTCTGAGGATGCAATCTGAGATGCAGTCTGAGGGTTCAGCCAGAGATGTAGTCTGAGGATGCAGTCTGAAATGCTGTCTGAGGGTACAGTCAGAGATGCAGCCTGAGGATGCAGTCTGAGAATCCAGTCTGAGGGTACAGTCTGAAGATGCAGTCAGAGATGCAGTCAGAGATGCAGTCAGAGATGCAGTCTGAGGGTGTAGTCAGATGCAGTCAGATACAGGCTGAGGATGCAGTCGGAGATACAGTTTGAGGATGCAGTGTGAGATGTAGTCTGAGGATGCAATCTGAGATGCTGTCTGAGGGTACAGTCAGAGATGCAGTCTGAGGATGCAGTCAGAGACACAGTCAGAAGATGCAGTCGGAGGTACATTCTGAGGATTCAGTCAGATGCAGTCTGAGGATACAGTTGGAAATGCAGTCTGAGGATGCAGTCATGGATGAAGTCAGAGATACAGTCTGAGGTGCAGTCTGAGGATGCAGTCAGAGATGCGGTCGAAGGATGCATTCGGAGATGCAGTCTGAGGTGCAGTCTGAGGGTGCAATCTGAGGATGCAGTCAGAGATGCAGTCTGAGGTGCAGTCTGAGGATGCAGTCAGAGATGGAGTCTGAGGTACAGTGTAAGGGTGCAGTCAGATGTAGTCAGATACAGTCTGAGGATGCAGTCTGAGGATGCAGTCAGAGATGCAGTTGGAGATACAGTTTGAGGATGCAATCTGACTTGCAGTCTGAGGGTTCAGTCAGAGATGCAGTCTGAGGATGCAGTCAGAGATACAGTCCAAGGATGCAGTCTGAGGATGCAATATGAGGTGCAGTCTGAGGATACAGTCTAAAAATGCAGTCACAGATGCAGTCAGAGGATGCAATCGGAGATACAGTCTGAGGATGCAGTTGGGGTGTAGTCTGAGGATGCAATCTGAGATGCAGTGTGAGGATACAGTCTGAGATGCAGTCTGAGAATACAGTCGGAGATGCAGTCTGAGGATGCAGTTGGATATACAACCTGAGGATGCAGTCGGAGATGCAGTCTGAGGATTCAGTCAGAGATGCAGCCGGAGATACAGTGTGAGGATGCAATCTGAGATACAGTGTGAGGATACAGTCAGAGATGCAGTCTGAGAATACAGTCGGAGATGCAGTCTGAGGATGCAGACAGAGATACAGTCTGAGGATGCAGTCTGAGATGCGGTGGGAGGATGCAGTCGGAGGGATTCAGAATTCGTAGAGACAGATGCATTTTGAAGTTTCATAGAGACGCAGCAGTCTGAGGATTTGTAGAGATAGGGTCGGCCCTTCAATCTGAACATTGGTAGAGGTAAGAACTCTCTAGTGACTGGCCACTCTGCTTCTCTGATCTCTCAGCTTTCACCCCCTAATATCTAGGTTTTTATTGTTAAGACCAGTTAGAGTTTGTTCTCCTCCATGCTTTCCTCTGTCAGCCCAGATTCTGCTTGTTTCATTACCATCTCCCTCCATTCCACTGAGATTCTGGAAAGCATTCTCTTCCTCTGCTACATGCACAGCGTTGTCCCTTTTTGCTTTTGTTTTTCTCACTATGAAACTTTGACAATTCTCAGGGAAGTAAAGGGAATAAGGTAATCATCATCTTTATTATTAGTTTTGTTAGCATTTTGATATAGTTGCATAAAATATGGGGATAGGGGAAGTTGCTGAGCTCTTCAGAGTAAGTTGTCATTCTCCTTGACTAAATATATATATATATATCTTTGAAATAGGACATTTTCCTATTTAATCAATGCTATTAACTCAATGAGTAAATTAATAGTGATTCCCTATATTATTTATACTTAGTGGGGACTTTAATATTTTACATTTATTTATCGTTTGTGTTATGCATTCATACATGCCTATAAATTGTGTGGAGATCAGAGAACAACTTATAGGAATCAAGTCTCTCCTTCCACCACATAGTTCTAGGGCTCAAATTCAAGTCAGTTTGGATAGTAAGCATTTTACCCATTGAGCCATCTTGCTGGTCCATGGCTTTAATTTCTTTGATTCCTGCCCCTAGTATAGTTCCTGGCAAGTTTCAATAAATGTTAGAATGAATAAATTTCTCTGTAACAACTAATGAATATTTACAATAGAATATTTACCTGTTAAAATATTGGGATTTTGAACTTTAAATTCTTTTTAATAATAATGTGCTTTAATTTTCAGATGAAGATACAAAAAGAAGAGCAAAGAAAGCTAAGAAAAAAGAAAAAAAGAGAAAACGGAGAACGTCAGTTTTTCTTTTCTTTTTAATGAAAAAGTTTAAAATGTAGATAAAATTATGTAAAATAGTATAATGGTCATACACACACACACACACACACTCAGTCTGACCTATTACCCTCTCATGGGTAATCTCTACCACCCTCCAATCATTTTGGTATTAATGAGAGCTATCATTCCCTCCATAAATAATTTGATAATTTAGTACCTTTCTCTAAAAGGTATTCGTTTAAAGAAAAGTAAAGATAGTAATTTCTATTGTGCTTAAAATGTTAATAGTCATTGGGGAGTGGTGGCTCACACCTTTAATCCCAGCACTCAGGAGGCAGATGTAGGCTGATCTTTGTGAGTTCCAGGCTAGCCTGGTCTACAGAGTGAATTCCAGGCCAGCCTGGTCTACAGAGTGAGTTCCAGGACAGCCAGTCCTATTCAGAGAAACCCTGTCTTGAGAAAACAAAAAAATTTAATAGTCAATTCCCTGTAGTTTTTTTCCTGTAGTTTATTCAAATCAGAATACAATTAATGTCCCTAATCAAATTGGTTATTCAGAGTAAATTAGCATGTTTTTCTGTCTTCTCTATTTCTTGGAGAGAGAAGGGGAAGGTATCTTGAGGTGGGCAAGGTTCAAATTGGAACTTCGGCCAGGAATACTTTCTAGGTGGTGCTATGTAACACCATCAGTAGGCAACAGATGTTTTGTCTCTTTTTAACATATTAGCAAACTAATGGTCTTTGTCAAGAGTCAGTATATCACTGAGATTGCAAAGCAGTGGGAGTTTACTTTGAATGCTGCTATTTAAACATATTTGCTGTATTTTAACCCATTATACTGAAAACTTTTATTAACGCTTACATTGATGAGAACTCGTTTTTGTTTTGTGGCGGTTATTTTTTTTTTTTTTGCATTTTGTTTTGTTTTTGTGGGATTTTTTTTTTGTTTTGGGGATTGTTTTATTTTTTTAAAGGTTTATTTTCATTTAAGTGTATATATGTATGTGTCATGTATATACAGGTACCTGGAGAGGACAGTAAAGGGCATCAGATCCCCTGGAGCTACCTGATGTGCTGGGATATGAACTCTAGTTCTCTGAAAGAGCAGCAAGCATTTGTAACTGCTGAACCATCTCTTTAATCTCTGATGTTTATTTTATTTTATTTTTTTTACACAAGGGTCTATAAACCCCAGACTGGCCTCAGGCTCACTAGATATCATAGGATGTGTTTGAACTCCTGATTTTCCTGCCTCTAGCTCCCAAGTGCTAGGAATACATGTAGTTAGTCTTTTTTTGTCCCACCAACCAGCTCCCAAATCACACCACAGAGACATTTTATTAATTATGAAAGCTTGGCTGATAGCTTAGGCTTTTTTTTATAACTTAAATTAACCCGTTTCTATTCATCTGTGTGGTACCATGTGGCTCGTGGCTTTTACTTCTCTTCCTGCAGGTTTTGCTTCCTTTATGTCTGACTGGAGACTCAAACTTCTCCCCAGTATTCTCTGTCCTGAAAATCCTGCCTAGCTATTGGCCATTTAACTTTTTATTAAACCAATCAAAGTGACACTTCTTTACAGTGTACAAAAAGATTTTTTTTTTGCAGCAATTACAGACATAAGCTATCACCTCCTGCCTGAGAGTTAACTTTTAAGTTATTTTATTTCTATTAACTTTCTACATGATAAATATATTTTGTTGATCTTTTAGTTATTTCTTGTTGATAGTAAAATACTACTTGGTTAACTGAGAAAACTGAATTGAAAAGAAAACATAAGAATGCCTTTTAATATGAGAATAATTAATTTGTATTAAATTATAATCCTTGCAGGAAGAAATCTAAGAAAAAGAAGTCTAAGAAGAACAGAAAAGACTCCAGTGATTCAAGCTCCAAAGAGTCCCAAGAAGAATTTCTAGAGAATCCTTGGAAGGATCGATCAAGTAGGTTCTTGCAGTTGACTAACTCAAAACATGAAACAGTAACTGATTAGTCAAGTTGTGAATGTGCTTCTTAATATTTTTCATGCAGAGGCAGAAGAACCATCAGATCTCATTGGCCCAGAGGCTCCCAAAACAATTGCTTCCCAAGATGATAAGCCTTTGAAGTAAGTAGCAGTGTACAGTTGTGGGGTTTGGTGGTTCTCTTTGTTGTAGGCTATTTGCTTTGTTTTCTGCAGTACTGAGTATGGTCATGCCAGGTTAGCAGGCTGACCCTGAACTGTGCGTTCAGCCAGTAGCAGTGTATTTGCAGTATCTAAAGGACTTTCTTAGCTCAGTATGGTGCTCATACCTGTGATCCCAGCATTTGGAAGGACGAAGCAGGGAGATCTGGGAATTCAAGGACATTCTAGGCTACATTATGATCTCAAGGCCAGTCTGGGCTACAGGAGACCTGGTTTCTCCAAAATAAAAACAAGCTCTTTAACTGTCCTTCAAAGTCCCCTTCCAATAGAAGGAGCATATGGCGAACCCCAAAGCTTCTACCCTCTTTAGTCCTCACAGCACTGCTTGTTTCTCGTGTTCAGTGCCATTTTTAAAGTTTTTATCAGTTTACCCATTTTTTATGGGGGAGGGGAAGTCAGAGGACAACTTTTAGGGGTCGGTTCTCTTCCTCCACCATATGGTTACCAGGGATTGAACTTGGGTCAGCAGACTTGATGGTAAATGTCTTTACCTTAACTGTGAGCCTCCTCTGCAGCCCATGCAGTATATTATTTGTGTTTCTTTTATAGTGTAGTATAGTTATCTTTATAACTATATAAATTTTGTAAGTGCAGAGATTACTTGTGTATCACAAACTTCAAGTTTAATAGGAAATACAAGAAACCATCGGTAGCCGCGGGCGGTGGTGTTGCACGCCTTTAATCCCAGCACTCGGGAGGCAGAGGCAGGCGGATCTCTGTGAGTTCAAGACCAGCCTGGTCTTCAAGAGCTAGTGCCAGGACAGGCTCCAAAGCTACAGAGAAACCCTGTCTCGAAAAACCAAAAAAAAAAAAAAAACCAAAAAAGAAACCATCACTGAACTGCTTTAAAAAAAAAATCTCTTTTAATCAAAGGCAAAAGATAATTTTTACCGTATGGCATTATTTTATTATTTGTTACAAGTTATATTGTGATATTTATTTGGGTTTTTAGAGAGAATGCTCTGAGGACAAACAATAATGGTAATACCTGATTAATTAACCCATAGTTATAAGGTGTGAGTTTTTACTTGTAAACATTGGTTCATTTGTTCTTCCTGATTATTTATACATTTCTAGGTTAGTAGTACAGTATAATGTTCTCTAATAAAAATGAAGTAACTCACATCAGGCACACAGCTGCTCAGTACTGTTATGCACACTACTATCTGAGTGAAAATGACGTGTGCGCTCCTTTTCTATGGAGATAGTTTAATGAGTCTTTTGTGAATTCTGAATTACCTTGTAGCTATGGCCACGCTTTGTTACCTGGTGAGGGTGCAGCTATGGCTGAATATGTGAAAGCTGGAAAGCGAATCCCGCGAAGAGGAGAAATTGGCTTGACGAGTGAAGAGATCGCATCATTTGAATGTTCGGGTTACGTAATGAGTGGTAGCAGGTATTTTCTGGGCATTGAATCAGTTTCCATAATTAACTCTTTTCCTTCTCTATTACTACTAGGATTATATTTTGGTGATGTTTTCACTAAGTGACTATGTCCTAATGGAAAATAGTATACTTGTACACACATGCTGACACACACACACACACACACAAATACTGGTTTCATTAAGAAAAACATACTTAAATAAGATTTAACTATGTATAAAACTTAGCCTCAAACTTTACAATATCTCCAAATTTAAAGACTAGTTTCCAGTTTTATTTTAAACAACTGGTTCACCAGGCACTGGTGGTGTATACTTTTTTTTAATAATGACTTTAATTATGTATACAGTGTTCTGTCTGCATGCTAGAAGAAGGCACCAGACTTCACTATAGGTGGTTGTGAGCCACCTTGTGGTTTCTGGGAATTGAACTCAGGTCCTCTGGAAAAGCAGCCAGTTCATTACCTCTGAGCCATCTCCCCAGCCCTCCAGTTTTATTTTGTATTCATATTTTGGTATAATTTTTACCCTGGAAAATATAGTTAAGTTCAGCCATCTATCATAGAAGAATATGGGAACCCATGAGATAAACTTTGTTGGTTTTTGAGTTTGCCTCCAGGTCTCAGAAGACCAGAATTTCTGGAAGTGAGTAACAGTTAGGGATCATGAAGGATGTGAGGTTCAGCATGAGGAAATAAGACTATGGAAGAAACAGAAAATACTTGACTAATCAGGGAGAGGAAGGGCAGCAATACTGAACTCATGTGGAACTGTGGCTTCTTTAAGATTACAAACTATCTACTAAAACTGCTATTTTGAATTGATACAAGAGACAAATATATGTGGACCCTTCTCTCTAAAGTACCCCAGAATCTTAGATTTCTGCAAACCAGCATCACCTTGGAGGATGACAGCAGAGGCAGGCAGGTCTCTGTGTTTGAGGTCAGCCTGATCTACAGAGAGTTCTAGGACAGCCAGGGCTACAAGGAGAAACCTTGTCCTGAAAAACCAATGAATGGATGAATAATAAAAAAGAAACACTAAAAAAGAATTATGGAGACAGACCATGTTCAAAGATAGAATAGCAATATTGTAAAATCAGTTTTCTCAAATTTATCTGTAGATTCAATAAAACAAAATCACAGCAGTTTATGAAACTTAATAAAGCTGTTCTAAATGCTCTAAATGTTCTAAAATGTATTTCTTAGTCTGAAAGGCCAAGATTAGCCATGTTACTTCTAAAGAAGAGTAGGCAAATAAGATGTGGCCTATCAGAGATGAGAATTAAGAAGCTTGCAGGCCTTAGGAAGCATAGGGAATAACCAAATTATTCAGTGGGATAAAATGCAGAGCCCAAGGACAGTTTTACATGTGTGGAATTTGTGTGTATGAGAGATCATGCCAGATCTGTGCAGAAAGAAGTATTCAGGAAATGGAATAGGAAAAATGTCATCTATATGTTAAAAGAAGAACATAGAACACTGAGTCACTATATATAAAAAGTAGCCACTAGATAACATACTTTCAGAGAGGGTGCCTCTTAGATAAAAATGTATTTTATAAGCAAAACAAAACATGTGCTACCTAGAAGTTTGCCTAGGCTAAAAGTAAGAACTCGTGTCCATCAAAAGACATTAAAATGTGAAAATAACAAGCTCAGGTAAGATTCTTTTGCAATACACACAATTGATAAAGTGCTGATAATGAGAATATTTAAATGAACACCTATAAAAGAAATACGGGGAAATGACAGAAGGTCAATCAAAAGAATATATGTATCCTATATATAAACTAAATGATGTTCATGATTATTGGAAATGGAAATCAAGACCTTGGTGAAATACTGTTTTGTACCCACTTAATAGGAAGAGATTCAAAGTTTTGACAGTGGCAGATACACAAGACCTCTTAAACACTGCTGGTAGCATATCCATTAACAATGTGACATTATCTTGGAAAGTTGGATTCTCATGTGCATTATAACCAAGCAGCACTATACTAGGGTACCCAAGAGAAAATCCTGCCCATGGACTAGAGACACGCATGTAGGTGTTCATTATAGCATCTTTCTGTACCATGTAACTGCACTAAACAACTTAAATATATTCCCATTTCCTCGACTCTCCCATCTTATCCCTAGATACCATTGCACGAACCTGAAATGATTCTCTCCTCTTGTTACCCAGTCTTTCTTGGTTTTTCTGAGAGAAGTTTCTTGAAATAATTATGTAGGCTTGGGTACATATGCACAAAAGAGGTCATTTATTTTTCTCTCTAAATAACAGACCCTTTGAATGCAACATTATAGTTTTCCTCTGCTTCTGTACTTTACTGATCTAACTCTTAGACTGCATCCCGTTTTCTTTATGACCCTTCTGGATTCTAAGGATATTAAACTATCCACAGGATTCCTCATCAGTTATAGATTTTCACTTCATTCTCTTCTTTGTATCAGTGAAGTTGAACATTGACAATGTGACACGTGGTTAACTAAGAGAAATCTTTCATCTGCCCTGTTATGGACTCCACAAAGACAAAACCCACTATTACTGGCTGGGCATGGTGGCATGTGCCTTACATTACAGTGCTGGAGAGGCAGAGGCAGGTGGATCTGTGTGAATTTGAGGTCAGCCATATTAGCCAGAGCTATTTAATGAAACTCTTTTTAAAAAACACACAAAAACCCCCAAACAAAAAAATACACATCATCTAAAACATTTAATAAGTTTCCCATGTCAGTTTATTAGAAATAAGCAAAAAAGAATTGTCTTTAGTATCTGAAATTAATGATAATATCCATTATGCTGACAAACATTGGTGATCATAACTACTAGATATAAGTTAAAGGAAAAGGGACCATCGATAGATAAAATGTATAATCATCTGATGACCGATCTCCAGGTTCTATTGTCACCTTTTAAATAGAAGATTCTATATTAAGAAAGGATTAATGAGGATATACTATAAGAATTATTAGTAAGAAATTAATTAAAAACTAAAATTGTCTTTAGGCATCGTCGAATGGAGGCCGTGCGACTGCGGAAAGAGAACCAGATCTATAGTGCAGACGAGAAGAGAGCCCTTGCATCCTTTAACCAGGAAGAAAGACGGAAGAGGGAGAACAAGATTCTGGCCAGCTTTCGGGAGATGGTGTACAGGAAGACCAAAGGGAAGGATGACAAGTGAGGACTTTCCCACTGTACAAGTGGACATTTCTAACATCAAAAAGGAAATTGTGGGTTCTAGGCATAAAAAGGTTATTGTTTTGTTTGTTTTGGGGGTTATTTTTTGATGTGTGGTTTCAAGCAGTTCAGGTTGGCCTCGGGCTTTGTGGCGAAGGATGACTCTGAGCTCTTGGTCTCCTGCCTCTACCTTCCAAGTGTTGAGATTCCAGATGTGTGCCACTATGCCCAGCCAAAAAGGCTACTGCGCTCTGGAATGGCTTTTCAGTGCTTCCGTGCCTTCTGAATCCTTCAGTCCTTCAATAAAAGATGCTTGTTGATACAATTAGTAAGTTATTTTGGGCTTTTTAAGGTTGACCCTAACTTTCTGGTTTGAAAGTCCAAATTTTGAGTGAAATCATGTAATGTCACAGAGAGAAAGTCGCAGCGGCAGCAGAAGTTTAAATCTTACGTTGTGATTTGGTGTGAATATTTTTAGCTCCATACAGTGTCTGCCCCTGCCCCAGCAGAACTTGGAAATGGCATATCTCTGTCTTGAATGTGTCACAAATGGGCTGTTAACAAAATGAATGATGGTGGTGTTGCTGTAAAAAGCAATTCTGGAATTTGAAAACTGACTGTTTCTATAGTCTGCCCTAGAAATGTATTTTGGGCTAAGTCTACCTCTGCTCTAAAAGCAAGCAAACCAAAAGGCTAACTCACAGATGTGTGGAATAGAAAATGTGAGCATTAGATGTTTTAAGTTGTTAATGAATTACTTAAGATAGTTCTTTCAGCTGCCAGGGTGTAGCTCAGAGTTAGAACATGTGGTTATCATGCATGCGGCCCTAAGCCACATCCCCAGCAGTGCAAAAAAAAAAAAAAAATCAAATGCAGTCTTGGGAAGTCTATTGTTGTGCCAGTATAAAAATACTATTTCTAGCTAAGCTGATATTTAATGGTAGGATAATATGTAAAGGAATGAACGTCAGGAGTGCTAATGAGGGAAAATATAATGTCAGTATTTTAATTAGCTGTTTCATGATAATGAAAGTAAAATATTAAATGTTTTCATTTGTGTTCTTTATGTACTCAGATTTTTTTTTTTTTGAGACAGAGTCTCACTGTGTAGCCCTGGATAGCCTGGAATTCCTAGAATTCCGCCTGCCTCTGCCTTCCTGGTGCTAGAATTAGAGGTGTGTGCCACTGCACCTGGCTATCAGCTTTGATTTTAAACATTGTTAAACTCTTCAGCTTTTTTATATCAATCAGTGTCTTTAATCCCTAACTTTGTAGAAACATTCCTCGCTTTATCACTGCTCGAAAAGTTGAATATATGTTCTTGGAACATGTGTTTTTAGCACACAGCTGCTGAACTGGCCAGCAGTTAGCATGTAGTAACATCTGTGATCTTTGAACTTGAAATGATTTCACTGTATCTGTTCTTCTCAGTCTAGTAAGTCTGCAGTTTCCTAAAACTTCATGGAAACTAGCTTCCAAAGTTTCAAGTCTTACTGGTTCCTACACATCCTCATGTCATACAATGTAAAGTTTATAATCACTACTTTAAATTTTATTCTGGAGGGGCATTAGTTTTTGTTAACTGGATCCTAGTGATTGGATGAGTATGTTTTCATTTTTCTTATGTAATGTAGTTTAAATGCAACAATTTTATGGTGTATAAGTATTATGGGTTTTATTTCGATTCTTCTCTTGTATAGAGTAGACACAGTCAATGAAAGAAAAGATAGGAATTTATTTCAAAACCTACCATTCCTTGAGTCAGTTCATTTGGATAAGATCTGCAAAGACCAGCTTTAATAGCAGATCCTTTAAAAGAGTGGAAGGCTAAAAGTATTTTATTTTTAGCTTGAATTATTGCTTCAAACTGTGTTTTATCACCTGAGCTCTAAGCCAGCCACTGTTTGCAAAGGCAAATCTTCCTGGTTTACACACATATGCAAAAACACACATGCATGCACACACACACGTGCACACACATGTTTGTAATTGAACAAACAATGAGTTAGGACTTCTTTTTGCTACATTCCCAGTGAACAAGATGGTGGCTAGGGTTCTAGCTGTATTCTTCAAGTTCTTTAGGCCCATTTAAAATCTATGTAGAATGATTATAATTTAAATACTTCATTTTGTTCTCTAAAGAGACTTACCTAGTTTCTTACCTCTTTACCTGTTGTTCACAGGGTTTTCTCTCCTTTTTAAATTGTTGTACAAAGATAATAGTAAAAAATAGAAGACTTGCTCAGTCCTACCACATGTCTTGTTTGTTACAAGTATTCTGTGTTCCTTGTATGTCTTTGTCACTCAAAGTATAGTGTAAATTTGTCTTGGACATTTTAAAATTGTGTGACCAAGCTTAGGAGTCTCATAGGGAAGGTAGGAATACATGATGACCCAGTGTGACGTTAGAAACAAGACCAGAAAGGAATAAGGGTGCTAACCCCTCCCTAGTTCATTGTACTAATAAACATGTGATGTGTTCTAGAAGCCAAAACATTCGGTTTCAGAATTTGGCAGTGAGGCTCACCTTACAGTAGAAGAGGTCTGTGAGTAGGCAAACCCTTCAGACTGGGTAGTCTGAGCTCAGAAGTGTTGCCGTTTTGTTACCCAGCATACCCATAAAAATGTGTATCAAGCCTGGAGGCAGGCACAGAGAAGGACCAAACAGCTAAGGGCCAATGGGTGAACTTGAGCATTGTTCGAAATTCAACTCTGTGCTTGCCAGACTCCAAATTCATGATATAGTGTTGACAAAAACCTTTTCAAAAACAGAAAACAACTTATTACAGAATGGATAACGAATAAAAGCAAAAATGCAGATGGGTTGTGTACCACAAGTTTATTATTCAATAAATATTATGTGGTTTGATGTGCTGTTTCATAGTTTAATGTATCATTAAGAGTCCTCAGACATAACACAAGAATCAGACAACTTTGAAAGGAATAGACTCCAACAAGATATGTTTGGTCTCAGTAATGTCTCTCAGCCATTCTTCTCGAAATCGGATCTTTCCTGGTCTATAGAGGAAGGGGGAAAACATGCATACACAAAGCTTTTATAATCAAACAAAACATTGAGACAGGAATTCCCTCCTTACATTCCCAGTGAACAGGATTCTGACTGGTTTCTACTGGATTCCTTACTCTTCTTTAAGCCTAGGTATAAAGTCTTTTGGAGGGCTGCCATGAAGTAACGTGGGTTGCTACACTTGAGCAAATTCATTGTGAGTTTCATGTGGTTCTTTATTGGGAGCGTAAATCCTGAAACATAGTTTTACTCTATAGTCCAGTCAAGCCTGAAACTTACAGCAGTCCTCCTGCCTCAGCCTCTCAAGTGCTGAGGTTATAGACATACATTATAATACCTAAAAGGGGCGTTTACCCATAGTAAATTCAGTATAATTGTCAAGTTTTCCTGAAGAGGGCTAGGGCCGTAGCTCAGTGGTAGGTTACCTGCCTCATGTATGCAAGGTTCTGGGCTTGATACCCAGAAAACACACGCACACACGCACTCACACACACACACACACACACACACACACACACTTTCAAGCTTTGATGTTTCTGTAGAAATAACAGATATGACTCACTTTGCACTACCCTGTTCTCTCAACTAATTCATAAGTTTCTAATTACTGAAAAAAAAAAACACTAAGAAAAACAGTTTTCTAGACTGCTGCCAGAATCATCCTTTCAGACAGTCCTGTAGGGAAAGTGGTCAAAGATGAGGTGAGCTCTGCATGAATTATCTGTGGGTGTGGGCCTGTGGGATTCCTAGAATGTGACAGCCTGTACCTCACCCGTTTAGAACAAGTCTCCAAATTTTAATTACCTTTGAAGTAGTTCTGAATTCTCAAAGATATAGGAGACATCAACAGGCATATCCTGAGAGAGAGGGACAACTGTAAGTCTGAACCAAGCATGCCAACGCTCAATCCTCCCCCCTCCCCTTATCCGGAAGTATGCATTTGCATTTTCAGGACCCATAAGTGGGAACTTATTAGCTGGTAGTTCTTTTGTCATTTAAAGGCTATTCTGCTAAAGACATTTTTTTTTTTTTTTGGTCACAGGTACCTTAAGCTACATCACAAGATTGGAGACAGTCGCCAGAGGCGAGTGTCCCTCAATAAGAGCATGATTCAGTCTTTTGCCTTCTTTATTAATTTCTTTTTGGCAAGGGGGGGATTGAAATTGTTTTTTAATATCGAAGTTTACTTCTTTCGTCTTCTTTACATGGTGCATTTTACTCAGCTGTGGCTCTCTACCTCTTAGGAATGGAACAAAACCAGAAGGAAATAACATAGATGAACAAGTTGGAACATTCTCATTTTGAAGCAGTGGTTTTGCTGTGTTACTTGTACTGGTGGTACATACATACACACCGAGGAATGAGGACCAATAGTTACAATAGTAAGTAAGACCCTGGCTAAAAAAGAAAATAAGCTAGGCGGGATGGCACCTGTCTGAATCCCAGTACTCAGGAGATAGAGGTAGAAGGATTGTCACAAGTTTGAGGCCAGCCTGGTCTGCCAAATGAGTTCAGTGTCAGCCAGGGCTTTATAGCAAGACCCTGTCTCAAAAAGCGGGAGCGTTTGGGGATGTAGCTCAGTTAGTAGAATACTTCTCTAGCATGCCTGAAGCCAGTGCCACAAAATTGAACATGGTGACACGTGCCTGTCATCCCAGCACTTGGGAGGGAGAGGCAGGCTGGAAGCCAACCTGGACTATATGAAATCCTGACACATAAGATAGAAAAAAAGGAAGGAAGGAAGGGGAAAGAAGTAGAGAGAAGAGGGAACAGGCAATGCATTGTTTGGGAAGAAAATGTTGTAGTTAGAAGGAATGGTGGATGTCTCTATCGGGTTTATTGGAAGAATAGCAAGATTGGAATGGAAGAAACAGAATAGAGAGAAAGCGGTAATGAGAAAGCAGAAATAGTATATTTATAATATGTATATTAGATATAGTCATAGCTCATATACAGTCTCTAGGTGTGTGCTATCAGAATTACCTAGGAGTTCGCTGAGAATGTATTATCTCAGCTGGGTGCTGGTAGCCTATGCCTTAACCCCAGCACTTAGGAGGCAGCCAGAGGCCTGTGGATCTCTGGTGGCCAGCCCGGGCTACAAAGTGAGTAGGACAGTTAGAGCCACACAGAGAAACCCTGTCTCCAAAAAAAGACCCTCTGAATCTGAATCTTCATTTAACAAGATCCTCAAGTAATTTTCATGTACTTCAAAGTTCAGCACTATTGCGGGGACATTTTAAACAGAGGACCTGAAGCTGGAGAGATGGCTCAACAGTTAACAGCTCTCCTTCAGAGGACCCATAGTAGGCAACTTAAAACTGCCTGAAACTCGAGATCCAGGGGATCTGAAGCCCTTTCTTGGCCTCTGTATGTTAGATGCACTCATATGAACACACACACACACACACATACACACAATTAATAAAAATAAATCTTTAAACACAGGAGTGACAGAAATTCGCTTTAAAGGGCTACTGCATGTGGGCAATGACAATGAGAGAGAAGAGTTAAGCTATTGAAATAATCCTGGGGACAGAGGGAGGGAGAGAGACGGGAGATGTGGAACCCTGTCCATACTTTCTTGGTGGGTGAAGGGAAGGACATGATGGAAAGAGAAGAGTCAAGGAAGATGCCGAGGAATCAGCCATCAGCTCAGATGCAAAGACTTGAAGTGGGTCAGTTGAGGGGCGAAATCAAACATTCAATTTTAAGGCTAGGAAGACAGCTCAGGGCTAAAGCACTTGTTTAGCGACCAAAGGCCCTAGGTCCAACCTCAAGAATCACAGAAACAAAATTAATTTTAAAAATAATAAGTGAAAGGTGCGTTAAATCTCAAAATATGCTAGAGATTTGGAAATCATAAGATCTAGTGACATTAATTTTTCTTATTGAGTCACTTTTTTTTTGTTTTGTTTTGTTTTTCAAGACAGGGTTTCTCTGTAGCTTTGGTTCCTGTCCTGGAACTAGCTCTTGTAGACCAGGCTGGCCTCGAACTCACAGAGATCTGCCTGCCTCTGCCTCCCGAGTGCTGGAATTAAAGGCATGCACCACCACCGCCTGGCTTGATTCACTTTTTTTTTTTTTTTGAGCTGAAGGAATCACAGTGTGTCACCAAAGTTGGGTATAAACATTCTCAAAAAGTGTTTTTTTTTGGGGGGGGGGATAAACATTTTCAAGGTTCTTATTTTTATTATTTTATGAGTGTTTTGCCTGCATGTATGTGTGTGCACCACACATGTACCTGGAACCAAAGAGGGTTTCAGGGTCTCTTGGACTGTAGTTACAGATGACTATGAGCTGCCTTGTGGATGCTAGGAATCTAACCCAGGTCCTATGCAAGAGCAGCCAGAGCTTTTAACCACTGAGCCAGCCCTGGATTTTATTTTTAAATTGTGTGTGTGTGTGTGTGTGTGTGTGTGTGTGTGTGTGTGTGTGTGTGTTGGGGGATATGTGCTTATGAGTATCCAGAAGCTAGATCCTTTGGAGCTGGAGTAGTTATGAGCCCTGTGTCTTGGGTCCTGGGAACCAAACTCAGCAAGAACAGCAAGTGCTTGTAACTGCCATAAACTGCGTTCAAGTGATTCTTAACCTCCTGAGTGCTGAGAGCAAAGTGCATCACTGTACTCAGCTTGAGGTTTTGTTTGATTTTGAAATGTACCTCTTGCTGTTGCTCAGGTTGGTATGCAGATTCAAATGATTCTCCCATTTCAGCCTCCTGAGTGGGTGGGGCAGCTATAGGCAGGCATCCACGTACCCAGCTCTGGGTGGTGGTTAAAGCCATATGACTGGATAAAATAACGAAGCTAAGTACAGAGAATGGGTCTGGGCATTGGGACATTGCAACATGAAGTTGACCGTGTGAGGCAGACACCAGTCCATGCCACAAAGGAAGGGTGAGTGCGGGACAAGGCACGCCAGGAGAGCCTACTAGAAACCAGATGCAAAGTGTGGAGGACCGTAGTCAGCATGATAGGTGCTGCGGACGGGCCAAGTAAAATGAGGGCAGAAACGTGACTGCTAAGTAGAGTGGCATACTATTTGTGTTTTAATAAATAAAGCTGGCCTGAAGGTCAGTGCAAAGAAGCCACACTAGTCAGCCACACAGGCCAGACAGTGGTGGCACACACCTTTAATCCCATCAGCCACACTAGTTAGCCATAGGGGCTGGATGGTGGTGGTGCACGCCTTTAGTCCGAGCAGTAGAAAGGAATATGAGGTGGGATGAGACAGGAACCTGCTCTCTTCAGTCCGAAGATTTCACTGAGGTGAGAGCTCTCTAGTGCCTTGACTGCTTTGTTTTTCCGATCTTCAGGATGAACCCTAATATCTTTCCCTAGGTTTTTATTATTCATGCTACAATTAAGTTTTATGTGTTGGAGATACAGCTCAAGGACAGAGTAACTGCCTTGCACACGCAAGACCCAGGGTTCCATCCTCAGCACCATAAATAAACAAACAAACAAAGGGCTTGAATTTGTTAGAGTGAGCACTGGTAGCGCACACCTGGAATCTCAGCACAGGGGAGGCTGAGGCAGGAGGGTCAGGATTTCAGGGCCATCCTTGGCTATTTAAGTAGTTAAAGATCACAACCTGTCCCCACAAAAGCCCAGTGTTTTGCAGTAGGCAGGGGAGTCGATGATACCCATGACCAAAGATGTCATCATTGCTGAATCCTCACTGAAGGGACCAGGATGCAAAAAGCAGAGCTTACCGGAGGTTTGCTCTTGTTGAACTTGACAGTGAAATAGGCGTTAGCGCTGACTCTTGCTAGGGGTCTCACGGCAGTGGGGGCACTCCAGCGCACACGGTAGATATAGTGGAAGGAGTGGATTAAGTCTTTCCTCTCTAGAAAATCTGCATAGTACACCCAGCGATTTTGAAACTCCCAAGTCTGTTTCACAGAAAAAAGAGAAAGCTCACAGAGAGAGAACAGCAGGGTCAGCTCAACAAAGGCAGCACGTAACAGGGTTACAGATTCTGAAATCTTGACCTTGTTCAGTTTGTTTCGAACTAGGACCAACTCTCAGTTATTCCCACAGGAGAGAGACAGAATAATTTGGAAATGTGAAACATTTGAGACGAGCTTTGGGCGGTGGCAGAAGCAGAACGGAGCAAGGGTTACGGTGTGGATGTACACATCACACTTCACATTCTCACTTGGGAGGCAAGTGTGTGGCTAAATTGGAGACTAATCAGTGATTGGAATAGGTGTTCTCTTTACCCCAGGAGGCCTCCAGGGTAATGAAGCCCATTTCAAGCACCTGTCAAATTGGACTGACTTCCATTGGTGTGATACGTGGCTTAGAAAAGAAGGGCCGCATTCTGGGGGAGATTTTTCTTTGAAGACACTTGCTATGCAAGCCTGAGGACTTGAGTTCAAACCCCAGGATCCCCATAAAGGTCCCAGCTAACTCCATAGGACTGTCCTCTGACCTCTCTATGTGTGCACTGTGGTAGGTGCGTGACCCCCCCCCCCTGCACACAACAATCAAGTATAAAAGTAAAAGAAGGTCAGGCAGTTGGGTTATCTACCTCAAATGGGCTGGAAGGGGGGTGGTGCAGCTCAGTAGCAGAGTGTTTGCCTCCTGTGTGGAAGGCCTTGGGCTCTGATCCCCAGCATGGGTCTTCTAAACTCTCTGAGACAGGGTCTCACTAGATAGTCCGGTAAGAAAAGACGTGAGGGTGGCAGGTCTCATCTGATTGGGGGCTGAGGGTGTAGCTAAGCTGTCAGAGTGCTCATGTTTGCATGCACAAAGCCCTTGGCTTGTCCCCAGCACTGCATAGGCCAGATGTGGTGGAGCACACCTGTCATACCAGCTCGCGGGAGGTAGAGGCAGGAAGCTCCGAAGTTCAAAGTCACTCTTAGACATCCGATGAGTTCAAGGCCAGCTTAGGCTTCAGGAAATCCTGTGCCTTTCCACCCCCCAAAATGCAATGGGATGGAGAGACAGGTACACAAGGAAGTGCCCTAAAGTTTGGCTCCCCAGAAACCCATATAAATGCTGGCTGGGTAATGGTGGTGCAGCTATAATTCCAGCTTCAGAAGGCAAAGACAGAAAGCTGCATAGGGCAAGCTGTGGGATTGACTCATTGAGAGATCCTTCCTCAAAAATAAGGTGGAAGAGTGACAGGACCCACACACACGCGCGCTCACACATGCATTCCCATAAAATGCATATTCATAGGCAACATACACCATACACATGAAGAAAAAAGTCATATCTTTTTTTTAATCCAGGCTGTGGGAAATTTTGTTTTGGTTGCTTGTTTTTCGAGACAGGGTTTCCCTGTGTAGCTTTGGCTGTCCTGCAGCTCACTCTATGGACAGGCTGGCCTCGAACTCACAGAGATCTGCCTGCCTCTGCCTCCTGAGTGCTGGGATTAAAGGCGTGCGCCACCACTGCCTGGTTTAGACTGTGGGGATTCGTAAGTGGCACAGTGAGACATTTTCCCTTTCTTTTGGCCATTAGTAAAAAGTAATGGGCTACTGACAGTTTCAGAGCCGAGTTTGTAGGTTTGAAGCCAAGCTTAAGGAAAGTAGGCTTGGCTTCACAGTATGGGGTGGTCTGCAGAAGTGAGGTTCAGGGCAATGGAGTATAGAGAGGAGGCCACTGCCCAGGGTCTGGTGAGCACCAACAAAGGTTAAAATGGAGTAGAGGTACCAGGATCTGAGAGGAGTGGAGAGATGTGAGCCACAGTAGGAAAGGACCCACATGGATGAAGAGTTATTCAATATATGTGCATTACAAAGGGCCAGAGACATGAATGAGTAGGATGTTGTTTATATGCGTATGCATATGTGGAAGTAATGGTTAACCTTTTGTTATTTCTTAGGATCTTTCCAACTTGTACCTTTTCTTTTCTTTTTCTTTTTCTTTTCCTTTTTTTGAGAAATGGCTTCTCACTGGTCAGTCCTAGGCAAGCATTTGCCTGTCTCTGTCTTCCTGGCACTTGGATTACAAGTACACAGCATCACGCATGGCTTTTTAAGTGGCTGCTAGGAACTGAACTCAGGTCTTCGTGCTTACACCGCAGGCATATTCCTGACTGAAATATCTCTCCAGCCTTCCTCACCTTTTGGAGACAGAGACTCATGTAACTCAGACTGGCCTGGAATGGTAGTTGAAAATGACTTTAAACTCCCAATCCTCTCACCTTCACCCCCCCACCCCCCCAGGGCTGGGGTTACAATCCTGTACCACTATACCTAGAGATACTTCTCTCTCCTTAGGCTAGCTTGCCCCCATTGAATATGTCAGCACAAAGTGCTTATGTGGAAATAGCATATCTTTGGGAAATGTACAATTAGGATGATAAAAATGCATAGCAATGTGGTTGCATTTTTCTCTTTCAAAGATCATCCTACCTTGGGGCTGGAGAGATAGTTCAGTGGCTAAGAACGCTTACCGACTGGGGAGGTGGTGCACCCTTTTTAAGCCCAGCATTCAAGAGGCAGGGGCAGATGGATCTCTTATGTCTTTGAGGTCAGCCTAATCTACATAGCAAATCCCAAGCCAGCTTGAGCTTCATAGTGAGAGCCTGTTTCAAAAAATTAAAATAGGACTGGAGAAATGGCTTACTAAGAATGTTGGCTACTCTTTCCAGAGAACCTGGCTTCAACCCTCCGCATCTACAGCAACTCCCAGCCACCTCCCACTCCAGTTCTGGGGCATCTGACACTCTTCCAACCTCCACAGGCACCAAGTGTACACATGGTGCACACACATACAAGTAGTGGCAAAACCACTCGTACACATACAATACAAAGATGGTTTTCTTTTTAAAAGAAAAGAGCAGTGCCTGAAGGGTTACAATGCTTCTATTAAAAACATAAGACAAGTAAGCAAAACTTTCCAATCTTGACTTTGGAACTCACAGGAAAATTATGTTTACTTATTCTAGGTGTCTTTTGTTTTCATGACCTCAAACTTTTGATCAATGGAGGACTTTTATTGTTGTTGTTACTCACACCCTGGGGTTCCAAACTGGAGTGACCAAAGTCACTTACCGAAACAAACTCCTCAATTTGTTTCCGACACTTTTCTGCTGTGAATTCTCCATGAGTGAGCCACTTAATGTTCTTGACGGGGTTTCTGGCTTCTGCAAACAAGGTAGAGGTGTGTTAGTTGCCTGGTAGTGTGTTCTTACAGCAACGAGACAATTCTTTAGACAAACTAGAAACTTACCTTCCACAAATTGAACAGCGGCAGCCAGAACGCCCTCAACTATAGTCCGAGCTACCTCACCTGTCCCGTCGTCTTTTTTTTCCTCTACCACAGGCTTTTTCTCTTTGACTTCTGGCACAACTTTCTTCTCTGTTGTTTCTGTCTCGGGTGCCTTCTCTTTTACCTCGGGTACAGCCTTCTTGTCTTTTATCTCTTCTATTCGCAGAGACTTGAATCCCTTTACCTCAAGCAGAGGTGGCATGTCTTTCTTCTTTCTCATCTCTGGCATGAAGATCTTCTCTTTAAATTCTGGAACAAGTAGCACAGCTGGCACAACTGGCACGACTGGCACGACTGGAACAATGGGCACAACTGGCGCAGCTGGCACAGCTGGCGCAGCAGGTACAACTGGCACAGCTGGCACAGCCACCTTCTCCTTTGGTTCTACTGGTGGCACAATTTTCTTTTCTTTGGCTTCTGGCACCACGGGCACAGGCACCTTTTCTTTTATCTCTATTAACATAATCTTGTTTTCTCTCGTGTCTGTCACAATTCTCTGGTCTTTTACATCTGTCACAAATGTCACCATCCTTTTGACCACAGTCTCTGGCTTCTTGTCCTTGGGATCTGAGATCGTCACAGTCTTCTTTTCTTTTGGCTCAGACACACTCTTTCTTTCCTTCGGATCTGTGACGATGGTCACAGTCTTTTTCTCTTTCTGATCTGTTACAGTCTTCTTTGGGTCTGCCACAGTCTTGCTGTCTTTTGGCTCTGTAGTACTCTTGGGCTCTGGAGCATCTGGTTTCTTTGCCTTGGCTGCGCTAGTGTTCTCCACAGTCTTACCCCTCTGGGGTGGGAGTCTTTTTCTGTTATCCATTTTATTTTGCCTAGATTAAAAAAAATATTTATGTGCGTGAATATTCTTCTTGTGGGCATATCTTGCACCAAGTGTATGCCTGATGCCTGCAGAGGTGAGAAGAGAACACTGAATTCCCTGTAACTGCAGTTACTGACAGTCGCATGCCACCATGTGGATGCTGGGACTTCAACCCCAGGTCTTCTATAAGAGCAACAAGGGCCATAAAACAGAGTCATGTCTCCAGTTCCTCCACCCTGTCCATTGGAAGATCAAAATACTCAGGCCACACCCGCTGCCTCTTGAGAAGAGACTAGGGGTGAAGGGTGCTAGTCAGACCTTTTACTGCCGACCCTTTTTATCTGCTTGCTGAGATGGACCTTGCCTGAAAACCAAGGATTTTCCATGCTGCAAACTGAGAGGACTTAAATCGAAATGCAACAGAGGAATTCCTAGTTTCCTTGAACCATAACTCCAAATACTGACTCTAAATGCCTCAGTTCATGCTTTGAACAGATAAGGAGTCGAGACTAGTTTAAGATTTGAATTTCATTTTTTAAAGACTTATTTATTTATTTTATGTGTGTATGTTCTTGTCTGCATGTACATCTGCATACCAGAAAGAGGGCATTAGATCTCATGACAGTTATGAGATGATTGTGAGCCACCATGTGGGCACTAGGAATTGAACTCAGGACCTCTGGAAGAGCAGCCCGTTCTCTTAACCACTGAGCCATCTCTCCAGCCTCCAAATTTCATTTTTAAATCTGTGTGTGGGTTTGCTTGTGCATGTGAGTATGGGTGCCTGGAGATGCCAAAGGAAGACTTTAAATTGCCCTGGAGCTGCAGTTATGAGGGAATGGAAGTCACTTGATGTAGGTGCTGGGAACCAAACTTGGGACCTCTGGAAGCTCAGTACATGCTCTTAACCACTGAACCATCTCTCCAGCCCCAGCATGACTTTTTAAAAAAGTTGTGAGTTGAGGGAATAAAAGTGTATTCCAGTAGTAGGCCATTTATCTAACCTTGAGAAGCCTTGGGTTCCATCTCTAGCAACACACAACACACACACATACATACATACTCTCTCTCTCTCTCTCTCTCTCTCTCTCTCTCTCTCTCTCTCTCTCTCTCTCTCTCTCTCTCTCTCACACACACACACACACACACATATGCAAGCACACATAATGAATCAAGAGGCAAGCCAGCAGATGAGTGTTTTCATCTTGAATTTTCCAGGTATATAATTCTCAAAGATCCCAGGCATATATTATCTCAAGGAAACTATCATTTTTACCATTTCTTTCCCGAACACGTTATGTCACTTGTGCTTATTAGCTTTGGTTAACCCTTCTAACAATGTTAAATGGAGGGCAAGATGATGAGTATCCTCCTTTCTGTCTGGATTCAGTGGGGCTCTTGAACCATTTGGGATGACTCTGGTTTATGTTCTGAGATTTGAAGCTGGGAATAGTGACAAATATCTTTCATCTTAACTTTTGGGAGATAGGAAGAGCGCCGCAAGTGTTGCAGGAGGCTCCTTGTTGGTTCCTGGCTGCCCAGAACCCAAATAATCACACAGAAACTGTATTAACTTGCTTTTGTTTTTGTTTTTTCGAGACAGGGTTTCTCTGTAGCTTTAGTGCCTGTCCTGGAACTAGCTCTTGTAGACCAGGGTGGCCTTGAACTCACAGAGAACAGAGATCTGCCTGCCTCTGCTTCCCGAGTGCTGGGATTAAAGGCCTGTGCCACCACCACCCAGCTAGCTCTAGCTTTTATTGACTAACTCTTTCATCTTAATTTAACCCATTTCTGTTAATCTGTATATCACCATGAGGTCATAGCCTACCAGGAAACTTTCAGCATGTCTATCTCCCGTGGCTCCATGGCGGCTCCCTGACTCTGCCTTCTTCCTCCCAGCATTTACTTCTTTCTTTCCCGCCTATCTAAGTTCTGCCCTATCAACAGGCCAAGGCATCTTGTGCTACATAGTGACACCCTGCCTTAAAAAGAAAAATAAGTGAACGGAGCTAGAGATAGCTTAGTGGTCAAGAGCACTGGCTGCTCTTCCAGAGGACCCGGGTTCAATTCCAGCATCCACCTGGCAGCTCATAACTGCCTGCAACTCCAGTTCCAAGGGGTCTGATGCTCTCTTCTGGTCTCTGCAGGCATCAGGCACACATGTGGTGCACAGACACATGCAGGTAAAACACTCATACACATAAAATTTAAAACAGAAAAATTTTTGTTCCTGTTTGAAGGAACAGAAATGTTTTTCTTAAAAAAATCATAAATGCAGTTCGAGTTTTCCAAATACCTTCAGCATTTGCTGATACCATTAACAATAACTGAACCTTAGCTTTCTCAGAACTGTGGACATAATAGCGGTGTGTCCATCGGGAGTTCTGTTTTTTCCTTTTTACATCTTTCCTCTTGAGTCTTGAAACACTTCTGAGAAATCATTTCTAGCTTATAAATCATTTCTTGCAGGCAAATCTTTTTTTAATTTAAAAATATTTAGTTTTTTTAGATGGGTCTTTTATAATTTGTTATTTTTAAAAAGAAAAACTATCTTTTTTCATTTTACATACCAATCCCAGTTCCCACTACTTCCCATCCTCCCATTCCCTCCACCTACTACTCCCCACCCCACCCCCCCATCAAACCCTCAGAGAGGGCAAGGCACATTGCTTTGGGGAAGGTCCAAGGCTGTCCCTACTATATCTAGGCTGAGCAAGGTATCCATCCGTAGGGAATGGGTTCCCCAAAAGCCAGTACAAGCAGCAGGGATAAACCCTGGTGCCACTGCCAGTGGCCCCTCAGTCTGCCCCAGCCATACAACTGTCCCCCACATTCAGAGGATCTAGTTTGGTCCTATGCTGGTTCCTTCCCTGTCCAGCTGGAGTTGGTAAGAGAAGGGGTCTTATTATGTAGCGTTTGCTGGCCTGGAGTACCCCGTGTAGACCAGAATGGCTTTGGACACACAAAGATCCATCCACCTGCTTGATTAAAAGTGTACAACCCCATGCCAGCCTCCTTGCCAGCAAACCTAGAAATGAAATGCAGCGGGGTGGCAGTAGGTGTTTTTCCAAACTGAGCTCTTTATTTTTCTACAAATAAAGCTCCCAATTTTGGGATATTTTATGTGCCATGTTTCATTTAACTACCAAGACCCTATGAATGAGACAGACACTGGCTACTTTCCACATCTTCTGTCTCCTGCTTTGCTGGAAGGCTGACGGGAGTAGACCACATGAAATGGCCCTCTAGTGTCCTAGGGAGGTCACACGCCAGGAAGAGCATGTGCACCTGTGAGAGGAAAACTACATTGCTTGCTGGCCCCCCTCTATGGAATACCTGTGACTGGCTGGCTGCCTAGAGAAACTTCTAGCTTCTCTGGGCTGCTGTCTTACACAACTTGTGTCTGGTTCCCTCTAACTCCAACAAGCCTCAGCAAGCTGAACTCTGTCTGTCTCTACTATGGCCGCATCTTTGTATTTCCTTGACCAACTATCCTAATTTTAGTATGCTAAGTTTTTTTTTTTTTGATTGTTTTGAGACAGGGTTTCTTTGGTAGCCTAGGCTGTCCCAGAATTCACTTTGTAGACCAGGCTGGCCTCGAATTTACAGAGATCCTCCTGTCTCTGCATCCTGAGTGCTGGGATTAAAGATGTGCAACACCGCTGCCCGGCAAATAGAATGCTAATTTTTAAACATGTTTATTTAGTTCAGTTGACTGAGTGTATGCAAGTGTACTGTGTGTGTGCAGGAGACTGTGGAAACTAGAAGAGGGTGGGATCCCCTGGAACTAGAGGATTTTGTTTTCGTTTTTGTTTTTTTTTTGAGACAGGGTTTCTGTCTGTGTAAGAGCCCTGGTTGTCCTGGAACTAGCTCTTGTAGACCAGACTAGCCTCAGACTCACAGAGATCCACCTGTCTTTGCCTTCTGAGTGCTGGGATTAAAGGTGTGTGCCACCTCTGCTGGGCCTGGAACCAGAGTTACAGGCAGTTGTGAGCCAGCTGATATATAAGATAGGAAAAAGAAATGCAAAAATATTAATTAACAAAAGGCTTCAGGGGCCTGTGTTCATCTTCATCTGGTCCAGATTGTGCTCCTTCTTCCTGCAAGCCTCTTTTTTTTCAACTCCTAGTTTTTATATTTCCTTAATGGGAGGGGGCATGGGTGCTCCAACACACATGTGGAGGTCAGAAGACAACTTGCAGAAGCTGGTTCTCTCTTTCTACCACGTGAGTCCTGGGGACCACATTTATGCCCTGTGCCATCTCACTCTTGCTGCAAGCCCCTTTCATGAAAGACAACCCTTTGTTTCCTTTTTTAGCATCATTGGTCCTAAGTGTATGGTGGACACTGTACAAGGCAACCAGATTCCATATATATATAATAGATATGTATTTTATATATAATATATATTATATATAAAGCCCTGCATATCCTTTAAACATGCCTGTAATAACTACAGATAACTACAGACTCATGCTCATTTAGGCCTTGATATTTTCATTTTCCGCTCCGCTCCCCTCCACCTCAGTTGTCCTCTTGCTGCAGCTGGCGTCTTTCCAAAGCCCACCTTTGGCTACATAGCAAGTTTGAAAGCAGCCTAGGTTACATAGATTCCCTCGTCTCCAAAGCAACAACAGCAAACCAAAAAGGGAGGGCTTGAGGAAGGAAAGAAGGAAGGGTTTTAACTTCACCCATCTACGGACACATCAGTCTTAGGTGTCCCTCCCACTGACTGCTTTGGGGTCTGGGTAATTAATAGAACCACTCCAGGTCCCCAGTTGAGGCCTCCCCCATCCCAAAGAAACTCCGGTACCTAAATGAGTAGATTCCTTTTTGAAGCAGTAGCAGAATTAGCCAGGGAAGCTTTAGCAGTTCTTGCAGGGCTTTGTCCCAAGATTCCTGGAGAGAATGTTTACAAATGCTGCCATGGCAACGATGGCTCTTTGAACAATGGGAAGCTAAGCCCATTGTGCCCCAGTCAATAAAAGCAAAGAAAGCAAGAGGAGGAACACACATTCTCCTTGCCATTTGGCCTCAGTACCAGAACTGAGCTGTGTGACGCAAGCCCAGCTTCTTCCCAGGACATGAGCTTTCAGGGCAGTGCCTGGAGGACTGGCCATGCCACATTCCTCAGCCAAGAAGCACTGGGCCTTTGTATGCTCTGCAGGTTACTGCAACAAGCTATCTACTTTTTACAATGCCGTCAGAATGTAGGTACCAGTGTTTCATCTTATATTTGGATGAAGTGAGGCTCAGAGGATGTCAAGCAAATTGCTGAGAGCTCAAACCCAGAACTATCTGACATCATTGACCACAATCTCATCTTTTCATGCCCACATTCTGAGGTTAGGAGCTCTAATATGTTCAACTATTCTGAAAGCTGTCTTTTGTGCATTGAGGATGAGAGAGTAGAACAATGATATCTGTACAGACTCAGACAATTTGCTTTGCACTTTTCCTTTTGTTGTTTTTTTTTTTCTTTTTTTCTTTTTTTTTTTTTGAGACAAGGTTTCTCTGGGTAACAGCCCTGGCTGTCCTGGAACTCACTCTGTAGACCAGGCTGGCCTTGAACTCATTGAGATCCACCTGCCTCTGCCTCCCAAGTGCTGGGATAAAGATGTGCACCACCACCCAACTTTTCTCTATTTTTTGTCTACAAAATAAAGATGATCATGGCTTAGAATAGAGGGTGTTGTCCTTTTTAGACAATGTCTTTCTATAGAGCCTTCCCTCCCTCTCAACCAGGGTCTCATGTATGGGATCTGAACTTGCTATGTAGCAGAGGATGGCCTTGAACTTCTGACCCTAAGCTATGGAATTCACCCGTGCTACCAACTGACTTAATGTTCCAAAATCCCTGGGCAGTTCCCAAGTGGCCTGCTCAAGATCCCTGGGTGGTTCCCAGAGCAGCTAACTGTGGGAAATCCTGGCGAGTTCCAGGTGGGCTCGCAGAGCAGCAGGGCGGTGCCAGGCCCGGGAGTGGTTCATGGCAGGTCCTGGGTCCCGCCACCCGCGTGGCGGCGGGTTCCCAAAGGCAAGCGGGCGCGTGAGTAGGGACATGTGACAGGCACATAGTATAAATCAGAACTGAACCTTTATTACTTAGAGGAGAGAGAGAGAGAGAGAGAGAGAGAGAGAGAGAGAGAGAGAAAGAGAAAGAGAGAGAGACAGAGAGACATGTGCATGCACACAAAGAGGGGACAGCGAGAGAGATTCAAGATGGTGGGGCAGGGGTCAGCGGTCACTGGGAGTGGGTGTGGCTTGTCCCTTAAAGGGACCAGAGACCAAAAGAATAACATTCCCACGTCTTCCTTACAATAAAAAGCAGAAGATTAGACACCACAGTTTGAAGGAGTTGGGGCGGCAGATTCTCAAAACTGCTTCTGGCTGATTGTGGGCATCGTCTTTTGGGGGGGTGGACCTGGGAAGGCTGGGTGCTGGCCACATCCTGGCATAGCTGGTCTCTTTGCTTCTGACCGGTGTCTGTGGCACAGAAATGTCTGGTGTCCCTTATCCTGTTTAAGGTATTGGCAGAACAAAGAACAAAGTTAAAGTAAGGGAAAAAAATTTTTTTGGATCAGGGAATTGATGGGTGTAACTGACTTGTTTAAGATTCTTTAATTCGGCTCCCTGGAACTCACAAGAATTCCTTGGGTTTGTGAAAACAGAAGTTTTAGACACATGGAAGGCAGCATAAGAGAGAAATTTGATTTGAAATTTATTTGGTGTGGTAACCTGGCAAAACTTCTCAGCTATCAAATTGTCAGAGATCTTTGAGAAGGATAAGATTTTACTTGAGTTACTGATTAAAACAATGACAGAGAACTTACTTGGTTGGCACCCAGAGCTACTCTTTTGGGTCCTCCATGGTTGCTGAAGGTTGCACTTGACCTTTGCTGGTTAGCACCAGGCCTGCCAAGCTCCAGAAGACCCTGTGGGCTAAGAAATCTGTAGGAAGACAGGCCTACCTTGACCTGAGCAGCTAGGCTGTCCATTCCAGTGATTCCGTCCACGTCTAGAAGTCTTTAGTTTAGACGAAAGGCAGTTTCGCCCAATGGTCAGCACTTGGCAGTTGAAGCGAACTGCAGAAGGACGTTGTTCTGCGCCCATTTGTCTTCTTTGGAGGAAGCAGAGTGTTGCTGTTAAGGAGCCAACCTGTCTCTTCTTATGAAAAGTTTTTTAATAATTAAATACTTAAATATCACATTCCCCGGATCTCTGAGCAGTTGAGGGCTGTTTATCAGGCATAGCTGCAGTATAGAATCTGTCTGGAAGATTGGGTCTGAGCTTGACTGCACTGGCTCTTAACAGGCTAGATCCACACTCGTAAAAAGACAGACAGAAAGAAAAAAACTGCTTGTAATATAAGATTAGTGGCAGAACTGACAATGGTAGAGAACAACTTAATATTAAATATAAGGCGTCTTTGTAAGAGACTTAAAAGTACATACCAGTTTAAAACATGAGACTTATGATTTTGTAGTCTGAAATGAGATGTAATGAGCAATTATTATACACAGAAAGAGTGAACAGGAATTGGACAACATGGATGCCTTTGATGGGCCCTATCAAAGGCATGCCACTGCACAAAACATATGTAACAGGGTTAACATGAGGAGTTTAGTGAAAACCGGGTGAAAAGGCAGGGTATGCAGAAGTAAAAGTGGGAGAGCTTGGTCACCTGACCTGGCTCTCAGCCAAGATGGCGATAAAGTCATCTGACCCACCTGGCCCTCAGCCAAGATGGTGACAAAGTCACCTGGTCCACCTGGCCTTCCACCAAGATGGTGACAGCCACGTGTTGTATGAAAAAAGTCACAATTTTTGAGCTGTAAGGATTTGAAACTTAATGAGAGGGACTTAAAGGCATGATCTTCTCTGTTGCTGAGCCACCATGACATAACAGAAGCTGCAGAGGGGAGGGGCAAAAGGCTGGAACCGAAAATACTGCATCATGCCACGGCTAGAATTGAAAAGCCGGCTGGAATTTTAAAGGCTGGGGAGCCGGTTGCTATCCAGAGCCAAAATC
>NW_026068081.1:3000147-3015554 GCF_014885135.2 Alexandromys fortis
ATTACGTGGCTTATTTTTCTTTATTTCTCTTAATCTATAACTATCTGTATTTCTGTACTCTTTACTTTACTTTAAAGACTTTACCCTTTTTCTTTTTAAGACATTAACTTTATTCTTTATATTCTTTTTCTTCTTTCTCCCAAGCCTACGTACATTCATCCAACAGTGTCTGAATCTGTTCCATTGTGAATCTGTATTTTTTTTTTTTTACTACCCAGGAGCATTTCTTAAAATGTTAAGCAGTTCTTAAAAACTTAAGTTGCACCATGTATAGGTAATACGGTACCGCCTGTATCCTGCCCAGTCTAAAGTTTAACTGTGTTGTTATCACAGTAATTACGGTAGTTCCTGCTTGAGACCAGCTCAGTTCAGCATGGCGGAGCTGAGCCACTCCTGCCTCAGAGCCATTTGGTGCCCCTGAGCCACACACAGTTCCAGGCACACAGCAAGTCCACATTGCCATCAAGCAAGCCATAGCACTTTACTCCAAATGCTCCATTCAAAAGCTCTGTCTCCCGCAGGAGCCAGAGATTGCGATGGCGGCACAGCCCAGAAAGCTGGCCTTTTTAAACAGCCAGTTTTTTCCTGCTGCTGAGTCAGGACAATTTCTCTTCGGCACGCTACCCACAAACAGCAAAAAGCTGCGTTAAACTCTCTTTTCCTTATTTTTAAGCCTTCTCAGGTTTTTAAGTGGATTTAGCCCATCACATCTGGGCACCACTCTGTTGTAGTAGGAGTGGCAGGGCTGCGTCCCCGGCATCCGGCCGCCCACATGGCTAGTTTATAACCCGAAATAATTACACGGAAACTGTATTCTTTCAAACACTGCCTGGCCCATTAGTTCCAGCCTCTTATTGGCTAGCTCTTACATATTGTTCTAACCCATTTCTAATATTCTGTGTAGCCCACAAGCTGGCTTACCAGGGAAGATCTTAACCTGCGGCTGTCTGGAGCGGGAGAATCATGGCGATTCCTGACTCAGCTTCTTTCTCCCATCATTCTGTTCTGTTTACTCCACCCACTCCTCCCTTCCTCCTTCCCTCTCAACCAGGGTCTCATGTATTCCAGGCTGGATCTGAACTTGCTATGTAGCAGAGGATGGCCTTGAACTTCTGACCCTAAACTATGCAATTCATGCACGCTGCCAACTGAGTTGCATCCTTAGACATGAATAGGGTGTTTGTTTGGACTTTTCTAGTTGTTGACTCTTGTTTTGTTTTTGAGACAAGTTCTGTGTTAGCCCTGTCTGGCCTGAAATTTGTTATATAGACTAGATTGGTCTTGAACTCACAGATATCTGCCTCCCTCTGCCTCAGAGAGTTGCTTTGCTGCTTTTTAAAAAAATGATAATTAAGCCCAATTATTTATATGAAGATTAAAAGCAGTGCCAGTTACATCACATACTTTCTTTATAGTGGTTGATAATATTCCTGGCATCATCATTAATAATAGTGATGTGTTTCTAAGATTTATTTTATTATTTTATGTGTATAAGTGTTTTTTTACCTGAATGTATGTATGTGTACCACATGTGTACTTCGTGTTCATGGATGTCAGGCGACTGTGTTGGAGCCCCTGGATCTGGAGCTTGCTGTGTGGGTGCTGGGAACTGAACCTGAGTCTTCTGCAAAAACAGTAAACACTCTTAACTGCTATACCATCTCTCCAACCCTATAGTAGTGACATTTTAAAAAATATTTTTATTAACGTAATTTCTTTATTGAATCTTTGGGAATTCCACATCGTACACCACAATTCCACTCACCTCCCAGTCCCTCCATATCCTCCCAACACCCTGAAGTGCCCCCAAACAAAAATTAAAAAATTAAACCAAACCAAACAAAAACAAAAATAAAAACAACAAAAGGACAAACAACCAAACAAAAATCAACCAAACAAACATAAAAACCCCTTTGTTCCTCCATCATTCCTGCCTCTCCAACACCTCTTCATCGTCCTGGTAGCACTGGGAGCCAAGGTGTATCACACAGTCTACCCTTTTGTCCCATCAACTATACTTGCAAATGTTCATTGCAATGAGTCCTTGACCTGGTTCAAGGCCTCTAGTTTCTGGTACAGCATCATCACTGGAACCTCTCCAAAACTCCTCTAGGATGTCCTGTGGCTGCCCCAAGTCATGGAGAACAACATCCCTTCAGGAGCTCCAGCAGGTCCTAGATGGCGTAGATGTTAGGGCAGGCCAACCCAAGGCCTGGCTGTGGGTTTGGGTGGTAGCTGAGCTGGTCATTCCAGGCCACCAGGGCTGCCCCCCTCAGGCGAGGGGCAGAGTCAGCTCCCCTGTACCCATGCCATCAGGGTCAGCTTTCCCCTAACTGTTATGAGAGTTGGGTCCAGCTCTTGCTGCTGTGCCCAGCAAGGGGCAGGGCCAGCTATCCTAGGGCCAGTGAAGAGCAGAGCCTGCTCAGCATGGTTCTCTGATTCCATCATACATGGTTCCCATAGCCCCCTGAGGGGACACAGGCCCCAGATATCGACACAGGCCTTAGTTGCAGTAGGACCACGGACCCAGATATGGCCCTTGGCAACAGCTTGGGCCCAGATGACATCTTGGCTCTGGGTTGAAGCACAGGCCCTCAGATCAGGATGGTTCTGGAGGTGGCACACCATGTATCCCCCCCTCCACAGGCCAGCCCCAACACCTAGGGCACAGGTTGCAGCCTTGACCCCAGATTTCCATATAACTGTTGGTGGCAACCCAGAATGTGGCTGCAGTGGGACCACGGACACAGACATGGTCCTAGGCAACAGCCAGGTCTAGATGTCACCATTGCCCCAAGTGTCAGTGCAGGTCACTAAGATACGCACAGCCCCAGTGGCATCATGGTCTTTAGACATGTGGCCTTCAGTGGTAACAGGTACTTCAGACATCAACATAGACCCTGGCCCAGTAGGGTCACAGATCCAGACATAGCCCTCAGCTGCAGCTCTGGCCTGAATGTCACAATGGCATCAGGTAACAATGTAGGGCACTCAGATTTAGCATGTCCCTCAGCCACCAACATGGACTCAGGTGGCTACCTGACTGTGGGCATTCACATGGCTCTGGGTGGCAACATGAACCACAGACTTCAACACAGACTCTGGCTGCAGTAGTACCATGGACTCAGACATGGTTCTTGGCAACAGCCTGGGTTTGTTTGGACATCACCATGGCCCCAAGTGACAGACTGGAATGGCCCCTATGGCAGCCTGGCCCTCGGAAACCAACACAGCCCCAGGTAGTGGCACAGAACCCAGGAATCTGCACGGCCCTTGATGGCAGGGAGCCACAGTCATCAACACAGGCCCTGGCTGCAGCAGGGCCACAGACCCAGACATTGCCCTTGTCAGCAGCCTGGGCCTGGATGACACCGTGGCCTTGGATGGCAGCATAGTCCACCAAGATCAGTGTGGCTCTGGTGGCGGCTCAGCTCTTGGACGCCTATATGAACACTATTGGCAGCCCCAGACACTGGGCATCCCTGTAGCCTTTAGTGGTGACATGGGTCATGGTTGGCCACACACAACCTGACTGTGGTAGGACCATGGACCAGACCTGTCTCCTCCTCACAGCCTCCACTTCTTTGGCTCCACCTACTTCCACAGCCCATGAGTCATTCTGCTTCCCTGTCTTTTCTATTTCTCCACTACACACTTGTTCACCATAATGGGATCCACCTGCGCATGGGCCCCTGGCTATCTTCCTGCCAGTCCTGGTCCTGAGGATTCCAGGCTGGTCTTTGGGTGGCTCACACCTGCCTGAGTCAGAGGGCAGAGGAACTAGTAGTGACATTTTTAATGAAGCGGGCTTCGCTGATGAGGTAAAGATCTGATCACTCTTTATCAAGCTCTAGTCTCACTAGCCCAGGCAATGCTCTACTTTCTGAATCCCTGCCCGGCACCATGCTGTGGGTGTTTGGTGGTTGTTCACTGTGACACAGATGATCTGCATTGGAGCAAAGAAAAGAAATGCTCCCTTCGATGTCTTTAGTTTGCTTGGGAAAAAACAAACAAACAAACAAACAAAAAAAAAAACAATGCCGAGCTCAATACCTGGATGACACCATGTACATCAAGTTTCCACACAGTGAGATCCCGCTGACGAGATGGAGTTCCAGACAGGTGAGCAGAGATGGTGAAGGGGGTGTGGATGTAGTGAGACAGTGTAGGAAGAACCCATTACATGCTGGGTTCCATCTCTAGCACCATGATAAAAGAGGAAAGAAAGTAGTAACTTCAGAGCTGGGTGGGGTGTTAATGCACACCTGGAACACCAGCCTCTGGAAGCAGAAGGATCACCACAGATTAGAGGATGTGGAGGCCCCAGGACAGTGCGTGAGAGACACATAGAGGACCTAGTGTGAGAAATTGGAAGTAGGATTTTTTTAAAGGTTTATGTGGTGGTTTGAATGAGATGTCCCTCACACCCCATATTCTCAGGCATTTGAATACTTACTTGGTCCCCAGTTTTGGTGACATTGGGTAGTGGTGCGGGAGTATTGTCTGTATTCTGTCAATCATGTTATAAATAAATGCTGATTGGCCAGGCAGGAAATATAGGTGGGAAAACCAGACAGGAAGTAGAAATGATGCAATGAGAACAGGAGAATTCTGGGAAGGAGGACGCTGATTCCTCCCACTCCTGCACAGAACACAGAAGCAGCAGGATGTGATCTGCCCCACTGAAAAAGGTACTAAGCCACATAGCTAACAGATCAGAAAAATGGGTTAATCAAGATGTGAGAGTTAGCCAGTAAGAGGCTAGAGCTAATAGGCCAATCAGTTTATAATTTATGGAGACCTATGTGTGATTTACTTTGGGGCTAAACAGTTGTGCGTTACTGGGTGGGACAGAAACCCCAACAACAAACAGGACCCTCCATGTTACAGGGTAGAACTAGGAGGTGTGTCCTTTTTTTTTTTTTTATGGATTTTCGAGATAGGGTTTCTCTGTAGCTTTTGGTTCCTGTCCTGGAACTAGCTCTTGTAGACCAGGCTGGCCTCGAACTCACAGAGATCCGCCTGCCTCTGCCTCCCGAGTGCTGGGATTAAAGGCATGTGCCACCACCATCTGGCAGGAGGTGTGTCCTTGATGGAGGAAGTACATCACTGGGGATGGATTTGAGAGTTCAGACCCTCGCCATTCCTGGTTTGCCCTATTTCCTGCTTGTGATTTGAGATGGGAGTGGTGCGGGACAATTGCTTATATTCTGTCAACTATGTTTTAAATAAATGCTGATTGACCAGTAGCCAGGCAGGAAGTATAGGCGAGACAACCAGACAGGAAGTAGAGACCGGGCAATGAGAACAGGAGAATTCTGGGAAGAGGGAAGCTCCCTTCAGAGTCCTGCCCAGACACCGAAGAAGGAAGATGTGACTGACCTACTGAAAAAGGTACCTAGCCATGTGGCTAACATATACTAGAATAATGGGCTAATATAAGTTACAAGAGTTAATAAGAAGCCTGAGCTAATGGGCCAGTTTATCATTAATATAGACCTATGTGTGATTTCTTTGGGGCTAAATGGCTGTGGGACCTGGTGGGAGGACAGGAACCAGGCAGGACAGAAACCCAGACAACATGGGAGATCACAGCTATTCCTGCTGCCAAGCTTGGCTCTTGCTACCATGTTTCCCTAGCATGATGATGCTGGACTTTTTTTTTTCAAGACAGGGTTTCTTAGTATAGCCTTGGCTGTCCTGGGACTCACTCTGTAGACCAGGCTGGCCTTGAACTGAGATCTGTCTGCCTCTGCCTCCTGAGTGCTGGGATCAAAGGAGTGCATTACCACTGCCTGGCTCAGAGGTGGAGTTTTATCCTTCTGGAACCATAAGCTTCAAATAATCTTTCCTTCTACAAGTTGTCTGGGTCATGGTGATTTTATCACACAATAGAAAAGTAATTAATATGGTTTATTTTTATGCATGTGCCTGCATGCATGTGCCATGTGTGCACAGGTGTCCTTGAAGGCCAGAAGAGGATGCTGGAGCACCTGGAACTAGAGTGATGGGTAGTTGTGAGTTGCCATGAAGAGGCTGAGAGCCTAGCAGTAAACTCTCTTCATTGTTAAGCCATGTCTCCAGCCCCTGGGAAGCAGATTCATGATGGTCAGAGAGAGACATGAAGGCAAGTAACAGGTAATGCCTTATAGACAAGACAGACCTTCTGCTGAGCCGTAAGAGGTCTCCCAGCAGGATAACCAGGCTTTTTCTCTGTAGCAGGAGCTGAAACGTCAGCACCTGTGCCAAGCCAAGATGCAGACCAGTTCTGGACATCTAGCCTGTAGTGCTAGCAGATTAGAGGCCTCTCGTGCAGCGCTAAGTGCACACATTCTTCCCAGCTCTGCCAACTCTAATGCCAACTCAGGTAAGTGTGGAGGAGTGTGGAGAGCAGACTAGGGGACAGCAGAACAGGGGACAGTAGAACAGGGGACAGCAGTTAGAAGGGCAAGAAGGGCAGAGGAGAAGCTATGCCTTGGAAGCTCAGTCATCATTCCTTGCCTGGGAGGCCCCATTCCTCTACTCGGCCACCTCTATCCCTGCTCCCGCCAACCCATTCGAAGTGACTCTAGTAAGTTATCAGGGTGTCTGGCCTCTTCAACACTCTACGACTCCATTTCTGGCCTTAACCATACATGGAGCAGAACTCCATTGGCCCATGGTTCATTCATACACTGGCATTTACCTGCGAGAAGGTCAAACCTGTCTGTACACAAGGCACAATGCCCCCTCATTCCATGGGACACTGGATTCTAAGGGAAGCTGCCTTTGCCTATGGCAGGCCAGGCCAAGGTAAGTTTGTGTCTGTTAGCTCCCAAGGACAGCTGCACATGCCCTGCATGGCTTACCTGGCTGTACTACCTGTGCAGTCCAGTACTGGACGGAACTGCAGGGAAGAGAGCAAGCGAGCACCTTGCTTGCTCTACGTATGGGAAGTAGAGGGACTATCAAGGATATCGTGTTCACCAGAGAGTGCTGGCGAGACACTTGCAGGTTCCCACGGCGTTAGATTCTTGAATTGAGAAAAACCCAGAAACGGGCCCTGTATTAGTTTGCTTTCTGTCTATCACTGCGATAAAACACTGACAAAAATGTGGGGAGGAAAGGCTTTGTTTGGCTTACAAGTCCCAGTTACAGTCCATCACCGAGGAAGTCAAGAGCAGGAGCAAGAACCATAGGAGAAAGCTGCTTATGGGCTTGCTCTCCATGGCTTACTCGGTCTGCTCTCTTCCACAAGCCAGGACCACATGCCCAGTGGTGGCACCATGCGTTGTGGACAGGATACTCCCACATCAACCATTAATCAAGAAAATGCCCCACAGGTTTGCCCACAGGCAATCTGATGGGGGAACCCCTCACTCTTTCCAGGTGATTCTAGCTGTGTCAAGTTGACAATACAAACTAACCGACACAGCCCCTAAGCAGGAGTGGACTACATCAGAGCACACGGAAGAGGGGATGGGGGGGGGGAGGACATTGTGAGAACCTTCTTCAGGACGTCACACATTAGGCCTTAAATTTCCCTTTCCACGTGGGTCCCTTCATTCCTGGGAATTTTTTTCTGGCTTTTTCCTCACCCTTCCCTTATAGCAGTGGTTCTCAAGCTGGGGGTCATGCCCCCCACAGAGGTAACAGGTCAGATATCCTACATATGAGATATTTACCTTACAACTCAGAACAACAGCAAAATTACAGCTAGGAAGTAGCAACAAAAATAATTTTATGGTTGGGATCCCCACAACATGAGGATCTGGATTAAAGGGGTCCGGCATGAGGAAGGCTGAGAGCCACTGCCTTTTTACGGTCACAGGACACTCTCCCGTCTGTCTTCTTACCCTCCCCTCTTCTCCACGTTCCTTCCTCCTCTCCTGCCCAGTCCTTGCGAAGCTGATGGTTCTCAGCAGTGAGGCCAGCTGACGTCATTCTCTTGTCAAGTGGATCCAGTCAGCCAGTCTGTACCCAGTGGGTACCTGCAGCATTAGCACACGGCATGAACTGTGACGTAACGGTAAATCCGATTTCTTTCCCACCATGCCTCAGTCTAGTTGGGAAGGGACAGTACTGACATTAAAAAGTAACTTGTAGGGCTGGAGAGATGGCTCAGAGGTTAAGAGCACTGACTGCTCTTCCAGAGGTCCTGAGTTCAATTCCCAGCAACCACATGGTGGCTCACAGCCATCTATAATGAGATCTGGTGCCCTCTTCTGGCATGCAAAAATACATGGAAGGAATGTTGTATATATAATAAATAAATAAATCTAAAAAAAGTAACTTGTAGTGTAATTTTTTTGGGGGGCATCACCCAGCTCCCAAGTAAATCACATACACATAAATATTTTTATTATTTTATTTTTTGTTTTTTCGAGAGTGTTTCTCTGTAGCTTTGGAGCCTGTCCTGGCACTAGCTCTGTAGACCAGGCTGGCCTTGAACTCACAGAGATCCACCTGCCCCTGCCTCCTGAGTGCTGGGATTAAAGGCCTGCGCCACCACCGCCCGGCTATAGAGGCTTATTCTTACTTATGAATGCACAGACTTAGCTTGGTTTGTTTCTTGCCAGCTTTTCTTAATTTAAATTATCCCAACTACCTTTTGCCTCTGGGTTTTCTCCTTTTCTTACTCCTGTGTCTCTTACTTTCAGTCTCACTCTGTGGCTACCTGGCTGGCCAGTCCCTGATGTCCTCCTCGCCTTATTCTGTTCTTCCCAGCCTGGGTTCTTCTTCTATTTATACACTCTGCCTGTCAGCCCCGCCTATCCTTGCTCCTGCCTCATTATTGGCCCTTCGGCTCTTTATTAGCACCAGCAGGCATTTTTTTTGACAGGCGCAGTAACACAGCTTCACGGAGTTAAAAGATGCAGAGTGAACAAATCACACACCTGAAAATAATATTCCCCAACCGTAACTAGCAGTTGACTGTGGTGGTGCATGGGGTGTTTAATATCTTTCTACCAAGGACTAAATCAGAAGATGATACAAAAGGTGGAATGGAAGCCAGGGCTTTGCAATTGCTAGACAAGTCCTCTACTACTGAACTACATCCCCAGGATGCTAACTAGAATCTTGAACTCTGTGGGATCCACTCAGAAAAAAAAAAAAAAAAAAACAAGGGAAAAATGTTTCCATATTCTTTTAGCCAGTTTTGAAGAACTATAAATATCTTAATATCTATTACAAAGGTCACTGTAATGCCATTCAAGAAGTATTAGATGCTCATGCAGAGATGACTGTTTGGTATATATTACATCAGTAATTTTACAAGCCTTTGTTGTCTTTTAATTTATTTTTTTTAAAACTATCTAATTATATATACCAATCCCAGTTCCCACTCCCTCCCCTCCTACAGGTCCCTCCACCTTCCCCCCTCTTGACCTCCATGCACTCCTCAGAGGGTAAGGCTTCCCATGGGGAGTCAAAAAAGCCTAGCACATTGTTTGAGGCAGGACCAAGGCCCTCCCAACTATATCTAGGCTGAGCAAGGTATCCCTCCAAAAAGAATGGGTTCCAAAAAGCCAGTATAAGCAGTACAGATAAATCCTTGTTTCACTGCCAGTGGCCCCACAGTCTGCCCCATACAACTATCACCCACATTGAGAGAGCCTAGTTTGATCCTAAGCTGGTTCCCTCGCCATCAGGTCAGTGTTCGTGAGCTCCCATTAGCTCAGGAAAGCTGTCACAGCGGGTGTCCTCATCATGGTTTTGATATCTTTGCTCATATTCTCACTCCTCCCACTTTTCAACTGAACTTTGGGAGCTCAGCCCAGTGCTCAGCTGTGGCTCTCTGCATCTGCTTCCATCAGTTGCTGGATGAAGGTTCTATGGTGACCTTATTTAGGTCTCTTAGCAACTCTTTAAAGATAGTAACTTCAGAACATATTGTACTGGCTAGTTTTATGCCAACTTTACACAAGCTAGAGTCATCAGAGAACCTCAATTGACAAAATATTTTTGTAAGATTGGACTGCAGAGGGGCTGGAGAGATGGCTCAGCGGTTAAGAGCATTGCCTGCTCTTCCAAAGGTACCGAGTTCAATTCCCAGCAACCACATGGTGGCTTACAACCACCTGTAATGAGGTCTGGTGCCCTCTTCTGGCCTGCAGGCATACACACAGACAGAACATTGTATACATAATAAATAAATAAATATTTGAAGCAAAAAGAGAAGTTTCAAAAAAAAAAAAAAAAGATTGGACTGCAGACAAGCCTGTGGGGCATTTTCTTAATTAGTGATTAATGGGGCAGGGCCCAGCCCATTGTGGATGGTGTCACCATGGGCTCATAGTCTTTGTTCTATGAGAGAACAGACTAAGCAAGCCATGGAGAGCAAGCCAGTACTCAGCACCCCTCCATGGCCTCTGCATCAGCTCCTGCCTCCAAGTTCCTGCCCTCACTGCTTTTGATGATGAACTGTTGTATGGAACCGTGAGTGAAATAAACCCTTTCCTCCCCAAGTTACCTTTGGTCATGTTTCATCATAGCACCTACCAAAACCTCATCACTGTAAAAGAAAAAGGAGACTCTCCAAGAAGCCACACCCACACTCTAAACTGTGTGTTTAGATACATCTTAGTTTCTTCAGAGTGCTTCTACTTCTCTCTCAACCCCCACGCTTATGCCTGTATGAAAATAGCTTTAGTAAACTCCAACTTTACTTCGTAAGAAGGAAAATTGACTTTAGATTTTTTTTTAAATTTTTTATTCGGCATTATATAACTTGCGCATAGTATATAATATGCTGCATTTGCCTTTTAGCAAGAACAGATGATCATAGCTGAGTAATTTCTTTCATCAGCCAGGAAAATGCTTCCTTAATCAATGTTCTCCAAGCCCTGGAAAACAGTTGGAAAAGGAGAATGTGAGGATCCTGTTCCCATGAGAAATGTACCATGCTGTTGATTTCCAGTGTCACAGAATGACACTGTCAGTAAAGCAAGTGATTTCCCACCCCACATTTCTCTAACTGCAACAATAGAAGCTGAATTGGATTTCATAATCCTTTTTTTTTTCTTTTTTCTTTTTTCGAGACAAGGTTTCTCTGTGGTTTTGGAGCCTATCCTGGAACTAGCTCTTGTAGACCAGGCTGGCCTCGAACTCACAGAGATCCGCCTGCCTCTGCCTCCCGAGTGCTGGGATTAAAGTTGTGTGCCACCACACCATGTCTGGCCTTTTCTCTCTCTTTTTTTGGACAAGGTCTCATGTAATCCAAAGGAGTTCATCTTAAACTCCCTATGTAACCAAAGGTAAACTCCTGATCCGCCTGCTTCCACCTCTCAAATGCTAGGATTGTAGAGTGCACACTATACCTCGTTCACTTCATTTTCTGACAGCAGCAAACATATTATATATATGAAAAGCCCTTTTCTTCACCCTAACTAGAATTACAGTCAAGCAACTATTCACTTCCTGGATCCTCATACACAGGCCCCTCCATAAATTAGAGGACCAGTACACTGTCTCACAAAACAGCACCAAACACAAGGCAAATACTGTTATCCTCATTCAAACTCTTCATAAACGATGTAGCAGAAACTCAAAGAAGTTAGAAATCACCCGATTCTGCCTCAAGAAAACAAAAACCACTTCTTTAAGTCAGTCAAATAATAGCAGAGCCAAAATTCAAGTACAATGACCCTAACTCTAAAACCTTTGCTCCATAAATATGCAGACCTTCTAAAGAGGGCATAGTATCATATATCTGTAATCGCAATCCCAGCACTCGGGGAGGGAAAGGCAGGAAATTTGCTCTGAGTTCAAGTTTACTCTAGGCTACACAGCAAGCTCCAGACCAGCCAGAGCTATGTAGCAAGTGTCTGCTTCCAAAGAAAAGCAGTATCAAAACCAAAAAAAAAATAATTCACAATGCTTAAGACTCTACTAGAGATAAGTAATGGCATTCCTTCCAGGTATGAAAAGAACATAGTCAGGGGAAATGAAACCACTGAACACCAAAGCATGGACTTACTAACTACCTTCTCGTCCATGAGAGTTGATTCTCAGCCAGCATCAAACTGAGCCCTGCAATACTTTTTTACTCATTCTAACCATGCTTTCTCATCTATAAAATGAACACAAAATTTACCTAAGTTCATTGTGGGGAATCTGTGAGCTAGGGGCAAATACAAAGTGATTTAAGAAACTGAAAGAACTATGAGGGTGAGAAGCACCTGCATGCAAACCTGTCAACCTGAGTTGAATTCCTGGATCCCACAAGGTTGCAGGAGAGAACTGATTGCCTCCAGATTGTCCTCTGACCTCCACATGCAACCTGCATTCACACACAAACACATGCACGCACACACAACACACAAACAAATAAAATTAAAGTAATTAAGAAAAAATTATCTTACAAGTTAGGAAAATATAGCATTAATCTGAGTAATATTAAAATGCTACTTGGCTATTTTTGATCTATAAAAATAACAGTTTCTTAAAACCCAATTATGCATAAAATTATATTCTTTTCTATGTTTTATGAGTAAGATCTTTCTATGTAGTACAAGTTAGTATCAAACTCATAGATTTTCCCTGCCTCAGCCTCCCAGGGGCTAGGATTACAAGCATGTGCCACCATGACAGCTATATCAATTCTTTAAACAAGGTTTAAAAGGGCTGGCAAGATGCTTCCATGAGTAAAAGTGCCTGACACCAAGACTGAGGAGCTGAATTTGATCCCTGGAACCTACATGGTGAAGGGAGAGAGCTGACTCCCACAAGCTGTCCTCTGACCTCCACATATGCACCATGGCACACACACAAAAGGAAGAGAAATTTCAAATAAATAAATAGCCAGGCCTGCTACTACACACATTTTATCTCAGCACTCAGGAGAGAGAGGTAGGTCAATCTGTGAGTTCAGCCAGCCTGGTCTACAGAGCAGGTTCAAGGCAAGCCAAAGCTACATATTCAGACCCTGCCTAAAAAAGAAACAAACAACAAACAAGCAAGTAAATAAATGGGAGAGTGTCGTCCACGTACACATTCAGGGGAAGTGTACCCACACATGTACAAATGCACACCACACACACACACACAACACACCAACAAAGACCATTTTATGTATAAAAGACTGCATACTTCACTAGAAAAAAACATGCCAATTAAATGAGTACCGTATGAACTTAGGCAAGGAAGTACCAGAACACACTGCAATCTTTCAGCCATCTTACCTTGGACACATAGTAGCGGTTGACTCCAGAGACACGTCTATCTCTTTCCATCAAATACCATTGGTAACGAAAGCGACCAACTCTTTTTTCCTTCAAGTAAAGGACAATGCAGTTTATAAATATGGGTGACCCAGTAAAAAGATAAAGCTCCAATTTTTCTTCAGTGACAAAGTAGGGGTTGAAGAGGTGGCTCTGTGGTTAAGAGCACTTGTTATCTCTGGGTTCTCAATTGGTTTCTCAATACCAACATGTTTTGTTTTGTTTGGGGGGGGAGACAGGAGGAGACTCCTAACTGCCTTGAACTCCATTCCAGAAGAGACTTGATACCCTCTTCTACTCTTCATGGTGCACACAGACAGAAGCAGACACACATACATGCAAATAGTAATAATAAAATACATTTCTACAAAAAGAAATAATTCGCTAGAAAACTAGAATCATTGCTGAAACAAAAGCTAAGTGGACAACATAGAGCCAAACCTCCTAAATAAAACCAGACTATCAATCCCATTAATATTTAGGATTAAGTTGGTAACTGACTTCTTAAACTTCCTCTTCCTTTTTGGGGGGGCACTGATTTTCTTTCTTCTTTGTTTTTCTCTCTCTCTCTCTCTTTTTTTTTTGGGGGGGGGGCAGGACCTCATTGTGTTCCAGGCTCTCCTGGAACTCACTATCTAGTCCCAGGTTGACCTCCAGTCTTCCTCAATCTCCTTGCCCAAGCTTCCTGAGTGCTAGATTACAGGCTAGAGCCACCAAGCCCAGCCATTTTGTTTTGCTGCTGAGCCAGTGAGATGGCTCAGCAGGGAAAAGTACTTGTTGCCCAGCCTGAAGACTTGAATTAGCTTTCTGGTGAGGTGGGTCATGCCTGTAATGCCAAAACTCTGGAGGTAAGAGCAGGAGGACCCACAAGTTCAAATCCAAGCAAGCCACGTCGTAGAGAATGCGAAAAATGAAGGAAAGAAAAAAAAATCTAGCTGTTGCTTTGTGACTCTAACAAACAATAAAGGTTAGAGTACACCTGAAAGAAAAGTCCAAACCAAAACAGAACTCCAATTATAATCTGACAGTACTCTAAGGTCGCTGGGGAGACCTAGGAAGAGGGAAAACGAAAGCCACAACGTGAGTTCCTTAAGGCTTACACATTCAAGTGGGAAGCAGAAAAGGAGGCAGGATTGATTAAGGATACAGAACACACAGCTACGGAAACGTGAATGTGGGAAATTAAGCCAACAGAGGGAAGGTGTCGGACAGCTTAACGGGTAAAGGCCCTTGCCCTAAGCCTGCGGACCTGGGCTGTATCCCCTGGACCCACATGATGGAGGGAGAAACGCAATTCTGGCACGCTGAATTCTGCTGTCCGCAGGTGCGCCTGACACGCCTACCCCCCCCCCCCCAACAAACAAACACGTAAAAAGAAAAACGACCAGGAATGGAGAGATTGCTTATTGGTCCAGAGTGCCAGTTGCTCCCGCAGAGGACTTGAGTCCGATTCCTGGCACCCACTGCTGCTGGCTCCTACCCTCCTGCAACTTCAGATCCAAGCGACCCGGTGCCCTCTTCGGATCTCCGCAGGCACCTACGCTCGCGTGCACAAACAGTCACCCAATCGGTTTCCACAAGGAGATGAATGATGGGAAGGACACAACTACCTCCTCTATCCTCGGTCTAGGCAGTGGGGCCCGGCTCTTGTACGCTACCTTGCTAACTGCCAAACGCATCGCTTGCCTTTTGGGCCACTCTTCCTCAACCAAAACCTCGCTATATTCTGCTAAAGGAAAATGTGGAGTCCGCCGAGTCTCCGCTTTCAGGCAAGACTCAAAGGAGGACAGAGCGGAGCGGCAGCGCATCCAAAGGGCCACCGTAGTCCCATGGTCCACAGAACCCGGCCGCGGCCGCCTTACCTTGCCCCCGTTGGAAAACTTGTGGATGTATGCAGTGGCCACCCCGGGGATGGTCAAGCACACGCCCATAATGGCGAGGCCAGGCAGAATCTCGAACCACATCTCCGAACCGTAACTCGCACTCCGAACCGTAACTCGCACTCCAATCCGCAACCGGCTCCTCAGAGGTGACCGGCTTTCACCTTCCTTCCGGCCGCACGCAGAAGGGGGCGGTGCCTTGTACGGCTCAGGAGGAAGCGACGGTGGCCGCAGGGGCCCAAAAGTGACTGGCGTTCTCAGTCTGGCAGTCTTTCCCAGGCTGTATTTTTCGCCGCCCGTCTACCGCCGCCCCCCCCCCGCCCCC